>NC_036842.1:54904187-55264187 GCF_002910315.2 Salvelinus sp. IW2-2015
CAGTTTTGGAACACACACACACACACACACACACAACACACACAACACACACACACACACACACACACACAACACACACACACACACAACAACCATAGACTCAGATTCTCAACAGTTGCGTCATCCCAGAGCTCAACTCAAGAAAGGTCTTGATTTACAAATGCATATACAGTTGCAGCTGTATGAGAAGGCCTGAAAAACTGAGCAAAAAATGGGCAGAAATGGGGAGATTTAACAATTGACAATCCTAGGTGATGGAGGTCAGATCCCCCGTTCTGACCATATTCCCAAGCATCTCCGTGCAGTCAGACCTTTGATTTTGTGCCACCATGGCCACAATAATATGCCCCCTCTCTGATTGTCTGAGTGTGACCTCTCCCCATGGGTTACTGCAGCTAGTGTTGCCATCACTGCCACTGCCTGGGTGGGGGCACTCCACCGGAATCCCCACCGGCTAGGTACAAGGTCATCAAGGTTCTTATTAGCAGCTTTGAGAATTTCCTTTTTTATTATGTTCTCCATCAGAGGGCTCTGGCTTTGCAGGACCAACACTGCCAGGCAGGCTCAGAATCTTGAGAAGGCGGTGTTGTCTCTGACCACATTTTGGCTGCAATTCAAGGCACACTTAACCAGCATGGCTACCAACAGCATTCTGCAGCAATACACCATCCAATCTGGTTTGCGCTTAGTGGGACTATCATTTGTATTTAAACAGGACAATGACCCAACACACCTCCAGGCTGTGTCAGGACTATTTGACCAAGAAAGAGAGTGATGGAGTGTTTGCATCAAATGACCTGGCCTCCACAGTCACCCGACCTCAACCCAATTGAGATGTTGGGATGAGTTGGACCGCAGAGTGAAGGAAAAGCAGCCAACAAGTGCTCAGCATATATGGGAACTCCTTCACAACTGTTGGAAAAGCATTCCAGGTGAAGCTGGTTGAGAGAATGCAAGAGTGTGCAAGCTGTCATCAAGGCAAAGGGTGGCTACTTTGAAGAATCTCAAATTATTTAGATTTGTTTAACACTTTTTTGGTTACTACATGATTCCATATGTGTTATTTCATAGTTTTGATGTCTTCACTATTATTCTACAATGTAGAAAAATACTTGAATGAGTAGGTGTTTCCAAACTTTTGACTGGTACTGTATATGGGTGCCCATTCATACATTTTACTAGTAAAATAGCAAACCTGCAGCAGCCCTCTCTTAGTCTTAGTTGTGGCTGATTAGCTAGCTACTGTAGCTTGTTAGCTACATTAMATTTAATCAGACACTAGCCAGKTCATTTCAGCTCTTAGCTAATACCAATGACAAATRTTCTTCCAATTGTCAATATGAGCACTTTATTTTGTACAGTTATTAAAGAYAACATTAACATAAAAAAGACATGCGAACAGCTAAATCAAGTAGGTTAGCAAACTAGCTAACTAGCTACCTTGCCTTATTTTTGGCTGACTGTCTACTCGGCTTGTTATCAAAAGGGTATTTCACAGACTCATTTCACAGGGGGGGGGCATTGCTTTTGGTAGTCAGTCTCACTCAGATACCATATTAAAAACTGCAATAATTAGCTGGAAATTAGCTGTAAAACAGCATATTTTCCTCTCCACCCCATGGCAAAATAAGTAGAATTGCATAAAATTAACTCTAGAGCGTTAAAAAAATGATCTCCACTGTGCGGTGGGGGATGGATGTGGGCACATGAGCCATTGCGGCCCCTCACGATGTTCAGTTTGGCATTGATATCTTAAAAAATAAGGAACCTTTTAACAACTAACTTTTTTGACTATGTAACACTAATACTTAAAATAATCATACAAAATCTTCTTCTCAAGCACTAAAAGTCATATTCACTCTTTAGACTAACAAAAGTCCCTAAAGAGTTTRAGAAAATAACATTTATTCATTCAAAGATGGCAACACTATACCAGTAGATGCATGTTAGCACATACGCTTCTATCATGAATGACACCAAATTCTGACCYGTTTCAGGAAACTAGACATATGTCGAAGGTCACTACTTCACAGGAGAGCCGTTTGAACGTAAACTTATTTTTTTAAATCAAAATTCATTTTTTTGGCAGAAATGCCTTTACGGACATGTGAACTTTCATGTGCCTTAATAACAAATTTGTATGCCCTCTGTAAGTACGGAATGAAAGATTGTTAAATTACGGGCCTAGTTGGTTTAGCCAGATAGTAACATTCTAATTTTGACATATTGTATTTAAAGTTAAAGTGTACTGTTAGCTAGCTAGCTAACTTTAGCTGGCTGGCTCGCTAGCTAACGTTACGTGTATGATCTTATTATTCGTAGCGCAGAGCCATTTGCTTGGCCAGTTAAAGCCTAATGTTAGCTCACTAACATGGAATTGGTTGATTAGTTACAGATTTACAGTTGAAGTCGGAAGTTTACATACACCTTAGCCAAATACATTTAAACTCAGTTTTTCACAAATCCTGACATTTAATCCAAGTAAAATACCCTGTTTTAGGTCAGTTAGGATACCACTTTATTTAAGAATGTGAAAATGTCAGAATAAGTAGAGAGAGAATGATTTATTTCAGCTTTTTTTTCTTTCATCACATTCCAGTGGGTCAGTTTACATACACTCAATTAGTATTTGGAGAATTGCTTTAATTGTATTATGGGTCAAACTTTTCAGGTAGCCTTCCACAAGCATTTTTGGCCCATTCTTCCTGACAGAGTTGGTGTAACTGAGTCAGGTTTGTAGGCCACCTTGCTCGCACACGCTTTTTCAGTTCTGCCACAAATGTTCTATAGGATTAAGGTCAGGGCTTTGTGATGGCCACTCCAATACTTGATTTTGTTGTCCTTACAGCCATTTTGCCACAACTTTGCGACACGCTTTAACTTCCTGACTGATGTCTTGAGATGTTGCTTCAATTATCACATATTTTCCTACCTCATGATGCAATCTATTTTGTGAAGTGCACCAGTCCTCCTGCAGCAAAGCACCCCCATAACATGATGCTGCACCCCGTGCTTCACAGTTGGGATGGTGTTCTTCGGCTTGCAGCTCTCCCTTTTCCTCCAAACATAATGATGGTCATTATGGCCAAACAATTCTATTTTTGTTTCATCAGACCAGAGGACATTTCTAAAAAAGTACAATCTTTGTCCCATGTGCATTGCAAACCATAGCCTGGCTTTTTTATGGTTGTTTTGGAGCAGTGGCTTCTTCCATGCTGAGCGGCCTTTCAGGTTATGTCGAAATAGGACTATTTTACTGTGGATATAGATCATTTTGTACCCGTTTCTCCAGCATCTTCACAAGGTCTTTTGCTGTTGTTCTGGGATTGATTTGTACTTTTCGACACAAGTATGTTCATCTCTAGGAGACAGAACGGTCTCCTTCCTGAGGGTATGACGGCTGCGTGGTCCATGGTGTTTAACCTTGCATACTATTGCTTGTACAGATGAACGTGGTACCTTCAGGACTTTGGAAATTGCTCCAAGGATGAACCAGACTTGTGGAAGTCTACATATTTTTCTGAGGTCTTGGCTGATTTCTTTTGATTTTCCATGATGTCAAGCAAGAGGCACAGACTTTGAAGGCGCCTTGAATACATCCACAGGTACACCTCCAATTGATCAAATGATGTCAATTAGCCTATCAGAAGCTTCTAAAGCCATGACATATTTTCTGGAATTTTCCAAGATGTTTAAAGGCACAGTCAACTTAATGTATGTAAACTTCTGACCCACTGGAATTGTGATACAGTGATATAAGTGAATAATCTGTCTAAATTGTGGAAAAATACTTGTGTCATGCACAAGGTGATGTCTCACCGACTTGCCAAAACTATAGTTGTTAACAAGACATTTGTCTCGTGGTTGAAAACTAGTTTTAATGACTCCACCTAAGTGTATGTATTTCTGCACCTTTCACTGTAGAGGGTTAGTAACGTCATGAGCTACTGTACATGTCTTAACAAAAGACTGCACTATGCAAGTAACCATTTCGGGTGCGTTCATAAATTCAGTCTGGCCATCTACTCCGATTTCAGAGCACTCTCGTCTGAGTGTGCCAGAGCGCAGAATAACTGATGAATTTACAAATGCTCAACTTCCCATTAATATGGCCGGTGTCAGTAAACAGTTAMAGTTACAGTCACCAACGCTCTGGATAACATAACAGCCTAACCAGATTTGCTAGGGCGAGTAAAATGGTAAGAGTGGGGTGTTCTCTCATTTGTGTCTGGAAGTAGCTAGCAAGTTAGCTTGGGTGTTTGACTGCGGTTGTTATTACAGAAGGTTTGGATCAACCCTTAAAGAGATGGGTGGGGCTAAAGTTTAAGAGGGTTTGAACGATGCTGAATGGGTGTAGACCAAGAAGGGCTCTCTGGTAGTAGCACTAAAACGTTCAAAGGACATTCTCTCAAAAGTGAGTTTACAGGTTTATCAACTTTCAAAGCAGAATTACTTTCCCATTGATCCTCAACTGTAGTGTATGATATTTTTTTTAAACTTTTATCCAATGCAAAAACACAATTTCAAATGTTGGTACATTTTGAGCCAGTCAGTCACAATTTGGAATGCAGGCCCATGGTGCACATCTTAACTTAGTTTGAGAAAAGCTAATGGATTGATCAAAAGATGGAGTTATTAGAGTTATCTCAAAAGAGTTATTAACAAATCAACAATCAGATTGTATGTGTGATTTTAAACCACTGTAAATCCACTCCATAGTGGCCTATCAACATGAAACTTGTCATCACTATCGTGGACGTCCCTGAGATGAACCCTACTGAACTTGGTATTGATATCTCAAAAAACAAGGAAACTATTAACAATTACTTCTTTGCATATGTAAAGATAATTCTCAAAATGCTTTGCAATCATCTTCTCACTATGTCAGATTCACTCCAGATTTTGTATTTAGACTCATTACATCAGTATTTAATGGTTTTAGAAATAATAGTTGCTGCATTCAAATATGTCCGCACTGTACATACAGATGCAGGTTAGCACATATGCGAAAGCTAAAAATACTTAAACTTCTTTTCATGAACCATAAGTCAAATTGGCTCCTGATATAGTATATAGAATACATTAATTAGCCTCTAATGAATTTGAGAATGATTGGCTGCTGCATTCAAAGTTGGCCCCGGTACACCACTAGATGGCACCATATCACACCAGGGCTGTAAGAACTGAACCGATAGACATTGGACTGTGAAATTTGGTATGTAACCCTTATGTATATGTCCTTAGAGGATAACCTGCTGCATTCAAAGATAACCAACCTACAGCTCTAGACTAAACTTCACTTGTGGTATTGAGAGAGACACATGGTAWTGCTTTCACTGATTGCACATAAAGGAAAATACAGCGCATTCGGAAAGTATTCAGACCCGTTGACTTTTTCCGCATTTTGTTACGTTACAGCCTTATTCTAAAATTGATTAAAATCAGGAGTCACGTGGGACCACCGAAAAAGATGGCAACACTTTAAAGCACTCCTAATACCCGCATGTAAATACTGAAATTCAACAGCATACACTTTCATTTTTGTCTTAATATCTTCATTTAAAGTACAGTTTAATAATAATTTACATTTTGAAACATCCCTCTAAAGTGGCGTTATTGGAATGTTGATAGACGCTAAAAACTTCAATCCTAACACGCGGTRTTCACAGAAGGCCACATCGACTAGCAAACAAACACATTAACCCAGAGAAATCGGTAAATCTGAAGAATCTATTTGGGCAAATGGGAAAGATTAACACGATTTCGTTGGATGTTGCATCCGATGTCTCCACTATAAAAACAACATCTACCGAGCTAAAGGAAAAAGTTGATGCGATACAAGATAGGATGGATGGGGCAGAGGGACGGATTTCGACATTGGAAGATGCCGTCTCCCGTCTGGAGAAGGGTAATGTGAATCATGAGAAAAAGCTGGACATATTGTGGAATCGTGTCGAAGTATTTGAGAACAGAGGTAGGAAAGATACGGTGAGATTGGTTAATCTGAAAGAAGGGAGTGAAGCTGGCAGTGGACTAATCTTGTGTGTGCAGAAAATCATCGCAGAAGGATTTGGATTTGACGACAGGCACGAATTCGAAATTGAACGAACCCATCGCAGTTTAACCATGCCTGACGAGAATGGGCCCCCGAGAATGGTTCTCATCCACTTCCTAAGCTCTACAGCCAGGGACAAGGTACTTGGAAAAGGGTGGCGTTCAGTGGGAAGACCGCCAGCTGTCTTTTTTCCTGGACCTGTCCAAGGAACTGGCAATGAAGAGGAAAAAGTTTGCAACGACGAAAAACAAYTACACAAGAAGAACTTCAGGCAGAMACTGGCATTCCCAGCGACCCTGCTCTCTACTTGGAAGGGAAAGTAAATTATTTTCAAGGACAACCTGGAGGTAGAGAGATTCTTGCTAGAACAAGGTAAATAAAGAAGACGAGCCAAGGTAAAATACAAGTTGAATTGTATGCCGTTTACTATAAAAATGAAGGTAGCCTATGTGTTTGCGGGACTCTGTGGAGTGTTGCTAATTTAGCCTTCCAAGCGCCTCACAGACCATTAGGAATTTTGAGTTGAGACTGCAGGTTGTCTTCTGCAGCATCAAAGACAGTTCTGTGATGATTGACTCATTGAGAAGCAACGTTATGTTCCTAGTTGCTTTGTTTTGTTTTAGGATTGGTTTTCTATGTTTATTACACTGTTTTATTGGTAGAGGTGGAGCATATATGTGAAATGTTATATAATTTCTGGTTCATAGAGTTGGTCACGTGTGTTAAATGGGACACTTCACGCTATAGGCTATAACTACTCCGCGCAAATATGGTAATGGTTATGTAAAAAAATCTCTTGGAACATAAATGGTTGTGTAACCAAGTGAGAGGAAAAAGATTTGGACATATTTAAAATCAAAACAGGCGGATATTGTTGTTCATACAGGAATCACCTTTAACAGATACAGAGGCACTGAAAATTTAGAGGAGGCTGGGTTGCAGAAATTTATCAAGCTTATTTAATTCAAACAAAATGGGGTGATTATTCTGATAAGCTAAATACTATTTTTTTATGTTGAAGCAACACTCTGATGAGTTTGGCAGGATTATATGCATTGAGTCTCTAATAAATGTGTCACGAATCGTCTATGGGTGAGAGAGAGGAACCAAGGCGCAGCGTGTGCAAAATACATTCTCTTTTATTTAGAGAAGGGAAAAACACGAAACGAAACACTGAATACAAACTAAACAAAACAACAAACGACCGTGAAGCTAACGACGTAAGTGCATAGACAAGCAACAAACGTTCAACATAGACAATTACCCACAAAACCCAAATGCCTATGGCTGCCTTAAATATGGCTCTCAATCAGAGACAATAAACCACAGCTGCCTCTAATTGAGAACCAATCTAGGCAGCCATAGACATACAAACACCTAGACAAGACACTGACCCATTAAACGTACAAACCCCTAGACAAACCAAAACACATACATTCCCCATGTCACACCCTGACCTAACTAAAATAATAATGAAAACAAAGATAACTAAGGCCAGGGTGTGACAAAATGGGATTAAGGTAGTGTTATGCAATATATATGCTCCCAACAAAGAGGACCCTGATTTTTTTCATGAGTTCAACGTTACACTGGGAAAATATGGATGGGATTATCGTCCTTCCTGGAGACTTCAACYAAGTGATGGACAATATGATTGATAGTAGAGTTATATGTTGATATAAACTCTGAATATGTGAGGAAGGGTAGATTTAGGCTCAACACCATGCTATTACAAGATCAGATATTCAGCCAATCACTAGCAGATGATTTCAGATCGTTTTTTAGATCAAATGGGGTTCAACTGAAATTATTTCCACAGATTGGGAAACCTCAAAAGCATATATTTGATGGAAAATAATAGCACATGCATCCAAAAAGTAGAAACAGAGATATGTGTCTTGGAAAGGGATTTGGCAAGACATTTCACAGATAGCACATTTCAAACTGCAAGCAAATTGAAATTTCAGTTGCACGAAATGYATAACAAAAATGCAGAATATGCACTGTTTAGACTCAGAACCAGTTTTTATGAGGGAGGTGAGAAGACAGGCAGGCTACTAGCAAGGCAACTAAAAATGGAGAACACTTCTAACGTAATTCCAGCAATTAAGAAGGGAAATAAGATGGGGACCTCATCCAAAGAGGTGAAGTTTGTTTCAATGTTTTTATGAAGATTTATATACATCTTCCTGTTCAGCGAGCCCCATAGAYATGGATACTTTTTTGTCTGGTATAGAATTACCTAGATTATCAGATAGCCAGGTAGAGGACCTGGACTGTACTATTACAGAAGAGGAGGTTAGAGCAGCCATGGTATCTATGAAAGCAGGGAAATCACCTGGTCTGGATGGCCTTCCTGTATTGACAGTGGTTTACCAGGAGGCATTTAAAAATGGCTCCTTTCTGGACACCTTTATTGAGTCTTTGATATCAATCATTCCTAAAAAGGATAGAGATACTACAGAACCTGGGAATATTATAGCTATCAGCTTCCTTAATGTGGATTGTAAGATTCTTACTAAGACCCTTGCGATACGCTTCGTGTAGGCACTACCTAATATCATACATAGTGACCAAGTAGGATTTATTAAGAACAGCACCTCAACTGATAATATGAGGAGGCTCTTATCTCATGTACAAATTACCTCGACTAACCTGTACCCCCGCAAATTACMTCGGTACCGGTACCCCCTGTATATACCCTCGTTATTGTTATTTTATTGGGTTACTTTTTATATTTTCTTAACTCTATTTCTTGAAMTACATTGTTGGTTAAGGGCTTGTAAGTAAGCATTTCACTGTAAGGTACAATACCTGTTGTATTCGGCGCATGTGACAAATAAAGTTTGATTTGATTTGTAATCTCTGCCAAAGGTGCTTCAACAAAGTACTGAGTAAAGGGTCTGAATACTTATGTAAATGTGATATTTCAGTTATTATTCTTTTTTTTACCTGTTTTTGCTTTGTCATTATGAGGTATTGTGTGTAGATTGATGAGGGAAAACATTATGTAATACATTTTTAAGTAAGGCTGGAACATAACAGCATAACATGCAGTCGGTTTGGAGACAAGCGTCTCCCCAACAAGCGAGAGTCTGRGGGTGGGTGGTGGTTATGAGCATTTCAGAGAAAACCACATTYCCACAGTCAGAGGGGTGGGGTGATTATTTTGGCCTAGGGTTGAAATACTCGCTCCAGACTCCAGATTTGCTATACCACCACCTTGGATGAAAGGCTGTTTCTTGACATTAGAGCCAATAGCTCACTCTCTCACTCTCCAACTTCCTCTCTCTCTGTCTCTGGTTCGAAAATGTACATGTCCATTGAACACGCTATTTGAATTGAATTATCATGTTTGTATGAACATATGGCATGTGTTATGACTTTGTCCAAGGTTTTACTGTAATAGAATTGGGGCYCAAGATACCTTGCCTATCTAATACTATAAAAGGAAAAAGGGCATCTCTCGCAGTGTCTTGGTGTCCAACTAGTTATAGTTAGCATCCTGTATCTGGATACATTACTCTAGTAAATCCTATGTTTCCATTCAACGGACAGCTGGCTGAGGAAAGGTTATGTCGACCCTCTGATCAATTGAGTGAATTTCCCAACCAAGATGTCACGATAACAGATTACCTTTCACCTTTCAGTGCCAAGCCTTAAGAAAATACCCAACATGTTGAGGCTGGGAAACAGTGCTCTGAGTGAGGACACCCAGAACCATCCAGATTCCAGGAGACATTTATCATCAACACTGGATGAGGACCCATACCACAGAGGCTTGGTCAAGGAAAAGACCATTACTGAACACAGAACCCAGCACTAACCCAGATTTTTTCTCTCTCTCTCTCTCTCTCTCACTCTCTCTCTCTCTCTCTCTCTCACACACACACACACACAGCAATTCCATCCACATTTTTGTAATCTTCCAAATGATAAGAATGTTTATATTAAAGGAATAAACATTCTTCACAAGGCTCCAAGACTTATTTGCTACACTAAACATTATTTTGAATGTTGTTTGCATGTTACAAGTGTGTGTTATCCTGCACCCTGTATTACTGTCCTAGGCCTTCACATCATACAGATGGTGTTGAATAGTCTGTAATGCCAAGAAAAAAGACAACAAGAACATTTGGCAAACTGGTCTGGGTGCTTCAAATCAGTTGTTTGCATCTGTAAAGTGGTATTTCATCTGCTATTAGAAACGTTGATGACCTCARCCCGATGACAATTCACTCCCGTAAAACTATGAATCACCTGTTTATAATTTAGTTTCTTCTTTCCTTCYTTCACAGCTATTGTGAAGAGCACCTGGTTGTTTGTAAATTCATTTTTTTAAATTTTAGTTTACCAGGTAGGCCAGTTGAGAACAAGTTCTCATTAAGGCAGGTATTCCCAAACTGGGTGGTACCCGCAATGCCGTCAGAGGTTTGCTAAATAAAAGTGTTATTCACGTGTAAATAAAATGTTTTAACATCAAATCACATTAACCGTTACTCTCTCGCGGGAAACCTTCACTGTTAGGCAGACATTTAGAAACTAAACATGACAATTTGAAAAATAAGCCACAGGAGTTTTTTGAGAGAGAATAAAGACGACTTTAGAGTAGTAAGACATGTATAAAAGCAACAGATACCATTAATAAGAAGGGGCTAGAAGCGTCTTATACGGTGAGCTACCGAGAGGCTAGGGCAGGAAAGCACCATACAATTGTGGAGGACTTAATTCTTCCTGTAGCCGTGGAAATGACTGGGACAATGCTGGGGGAAAAGGCCCAAAAACTATACATGCAATGCCTCCATCAAACAACACTGTTTCACGGTGCATCAGTGACATGGCAGGAGATGTTTTGAAACAATTACTGCTTTGCATACAAGCCAGTGAATTATTTGCGTTACAGCTGGATGAGTAAACAGACGTGGCGGGCCTGGCACARCTACTGGTAWATGTCCGTTACGTTTATGGGGGGGTCAATTAAGAAAGACATCCTCTTCTGCAAACCACTGGAAATCAGGACAACAGGAGAGGATATTTTTTAAATACTTTCTGACATCAAATGGACTTTGGTGGTCAAGATGTGTTGGTATCTGTACTGATTGCGCAAAAGCCATGACATGGAGACATAGTGGAGGGGTAACACATGTGCTAGYRGTTGCTCCAGATGCCACTTGGGTACACTGCAGCATCCACCTAGAGGCTCTTGCTGCCAAGGGAATGCCTGACAGCTTGAAAGACGTTTTGGAAACTACAGTAAAAACGGTTAACTTTATTAAAGCAAGGCCCCTGAACTCTTATGTATGTTCTGCATTATGCAATGATATGGGCAGCAACCATGTACAGCCTTTACAACAACAAACATCAAGGGACAAAGTATTGACACGTTTTTTTGCATTGAGAAACGAGCTTAAAGTTCTCTTAATGACCATCATTTTCACTATTCAGACCGCTTGCATGATGATGAATTTCTCACACGACTGGCCTATCTGGGTGATGTTTTTTCTTGCCTGAATGATCTGAATCTAGGATTACAGGGACTCTCCGCAAATATATTCAATATGCGGGACAACATTGAGGCTATTAAGAAGTTGGAGCTCTTCTTTGTCTGCATTAACAAGGAAAATACACAGGTCTTTCCATCATTGTAAGATTTTTTGTGTGCAAATGAACTCAATCTTACGGACAATGTCAAATGTGATATAGCGAAGCACCTGAGTGAGCTGGGTGCACAATTACACAGGCACTTCCCGAAATAGACGACACAAACAACTGGATTCGTTATCCCTTTCATGCCCAACCTCCAGTCCACGTACCGATATCTAAACAAGAGAGCCTCATCGAAATTGCAACAAGCAGTTCTGTGAAAATAAAATTTAATCAGAAGCCACTGCCAGATTTCTGGATAGGGCTGTGCTCAGAGCATCCTGCCTTGGCAAGTCGCTCTGTTAAGACACTGATGACCTTTGCAACCGCGTACCTATGTGAGAATGGATTCTAGGCCCTCACTAGCATGAAAACTAAATACAGGCACAGACTGTGTGTGGAAAATGATTTAAGACTGAGACTCTCTCCAATACAACCCAACAYTGYAGARTTATGTTCATCCTTTCAAGCACACCCTTCTCATCAACCTGTGGTGAGTTATTCACMATTTTTGATAAATACGTAAGGTTTTATATGTAAGATGGCTAAATAAAGAGCAARATTATTGATTACTATTATATTATTATTTGAGCCCTGGTCCTATAAGAGCTCTTTGTCACTTCCCACGAGCCGGGTTGTGACACAAACTCACACTCATTCTTATGTTTAAATGCATCATATAGTGTGTGTGTGTGGCAGGCTTACAATTATGGCAAAAAACAACATTTGAGAGTGCGCTGYCCCTGGTGCTAGTGGTATGGTACGCAGCAGGAGGTTGAATGTTTGAAGGGGTACGGGACTATAAAAAGTTTGGGAACCACTGCATTAAGGTAATCGATGCATTCCTAATGCTTCGCGAACAGGTGGTTTGTAGAAAGAGTTACCAAGACTCCTCTCTGACTCTCTATCTTGGCCAACACAGGTTTTACAAAAAAGGATTSCAAAGTGTCAGCTAAACCTGTTTTCTCTAGAGTGAATAAGCTCTGTAATGATAATGATGATGTGTCAGTCTTTAGCACTAAATGCTGCTCATCAAGGAARAGAGTCTSCTGAAGTCAACTATAGATTTATGTMGGCGACAAYTAGCAATGACGRGTGTGTAGTGTGAGATGGGCCTATTGGTTTTTCTGAGAGAGTGCAAACATTTCCAGCGTCACCTCTGCAGTCTCCTCCTCTCCTCTACAATCATTTCCTCAAACAGATGAGCCTGATAGTCAKACCGCAGAAATGAGMGACCMACAGATWAACACACACACACACTAAAAGTACAACACTAAATTGTCATCCAGTGCTGTATGCTTTGTCATGAGACCCCCTACTTTCTCATAAAACTGTTAATATCAGGGTTTGTGTGTTTTGTTGTTCGATGAAAATATCAGGACAAACTAGGACTCATGTTGGTAATAATATAAGCTTTAGTAGCCCCCTGAGCTGTCAATCACCATAACCCTTTAACCGTGCTAAACACAGAGAAATGTAAAACTCGTTCACACRCTCTTCTTTAATTAAGRAGTAGTTTACTATTTTACAACTTGATGTTAGATGGTTCCTCACCCTGAAAGTAGTCTATGGGCCAGAATAAACTGTAATCCATGTTTCAGTTCTCTTTAAACMGCTATTACATAACTTTAGCAACTGCTAGCTAAAAATCTATGGAAGTGATCTGGGCATGTGTGCATGTTTTTTACATTTTTATGGCCAAATCACCTTTAAGTAGCATCAAAYCAATTATGGAGTTGATTTCAGGTGATTTTGACATCATTTTTTAAAACATGCACACATGCACACATTACCTTTTAGCTAGCGGTGGCTAAAGTTAGCTGAAGATTGTAACGGCTCCTTAACAGCTTCTACCCCTAAGCCGTAAGACTGCCCCTACATGTACATATTACCTCAATTACCTCGACTAACCTGTACCCCCCCACACATTGACTCGGTACCGTAACACCATCTATATAGCCTCGTTATTGTTATTTTATTGTGTTACTTTTTTAAACTTTAGTTTCTTTAGTATATACTTTCTTAACTCTTATTTTCACGGTAAGGTCTACACCTGTTGTATTCGGTGCATGTGACAATTAACATTTTATTTAATTTATCAGCAGACTATTATAGTAGCTAGGCTTATGTTGTGTCCCTATGAATCCAGTTTGGTTATAGTGGTGATAAGGATGAGATACCCAAAAGTTATGGAAAAAATGTTATGGAAATGAGTCACAAACTTGTATTCAATTCTCTGTCCGAAACACACGCACGCACATGCTCAGGTGTGGCAGACAGGGATGTATGAAACTTACTCCTCAGCATGAAGTGTCCCAACTTGCGCCAGTGAATAGCTAGCTTATGGCGTGTGCGACTGGTAAGACTCTTCAGGAGGGTGGTCATGTGTGCTGGCATGGCAGAGGTCCTGAGTTCACGCCAGGTATAGGCTGAATCGGTGAGGAAGGGATGCTCACTGAGCAAGCAGTGCGCCGTCCTTAAACTTTACATACACACGCTATTCCTTTGAATTCCCCCAAGATTATTGGGTCATATGGTTTTCATGCCCTTTGTGTTGACATTTCTTTCCTGTCTTCCCCCCTGTGGGTCTGTCTTTGCTTGTATTGGATGTGACTTTCACACTCCACCAAAAGTCAAAGAGGAATTCTATCATCTACAGATCCTGTAGCCTTTTCCTGTTACGGGATCTGTCTGCAGCCAAAACACAGCTGCTAGGTGTGTCCTGCCACCCTTGAACCTCTGATAGTGGGTGTTCAGAATGTTCTGTACGGATTCATGATTGTTTCAAGACTTAYAAATGAACGGAGACTCAAMWAAATATGYTAATCTCTCACAARGTAACAGTTACTGTCCGTGTGTCTGCAGTCATATTGACCTATAGTCAGCATTAAAGTTGATGTTAAGATGCTTGAGACAGACCGCTTCCAGGTTCATTTTACCTCTCCTGGAAGGGAAGTGTTAAATCTGGGAGTTATGGGTTAGGATTTGATCTTAAGACAACAGAGGTGTGTCTGCTTATATTACGCACCCAATCCGAACATTGTAAGCAGATGTAGATTTTCAATGTCAAGGTTAGGGAACATTATGGTTAAGTAGTTAGGCTGTGATATTGGATGGCTGTGATATTGATATTGATATTGTGGTCCCGTGTCGCTCAGTTGGTGGAGCATGGCACTTGCAAAGCCAGGGTTGTGGGTTCAATTTCCATGGGGGACCAGTAAGAAAAGAAAAGGTCAATTTGCAAGTCTCTCTGGATAAGAGCGTCTGCTAAATGACTTAAATGTAAAATGTAAATGTATGCATTCACTAATATTAGTCGCTCTGGATAAGATGGGGACCATTTTTTGTTGTCCTCAAATGAAACTTGTTATATTTTTCTATTTATGCCAGTTCCTTTCAGCCAATTTGTATCTTTAATATAT
Source organism: Salvelinus sp. IW2-2015 (assembly GCF_002910315.2). Lineage (NCBI taxonomy): Eukaryota > Metazoa > Chordata > Actinopteri > Salmoniformes > Salmonidae > Salvelinus > Salvelinus sp. IW2-2015. Next base: position 54,919,308 of record NC_036842.1, read on the forward strand.
AGCAGGCAAACAAGTTCCCTACCTTCTCCCTTTTCTACTTGCCTCCTCCATTTTTGTGGTAGTGCTGCAGTCAGTTGGTTGTAAATTTGGATTGAGCAGATATTCCCATATATTTACGATACCTGCATATGTGACATAACTCCTCCATTTATATTCATAATGTCATGAACAAATATAATACCATTAAAAAAAAATCAATGAAGAAGGTTTTTTTTATTAATCAGTATATTTGAGTTTAACCATAACATTTGTTGTAATATTTGTTCTATCTTTTCTGGAGGATAAAACTGAAGCATTTATTTGGGCTGCAATTTCTGAGGCTGGTATCTCTAATGAACTTATCCTCTGCAGCAGAGGTAACTCTGGGTATTCCTTTCCTGTGGCGGTCCTCRTGAGAGCCAGTTTCATCACAGCGTTTGATAGTTTTAGCGACTGCACTTGAAGAAACGTTCAATGTTCTTGAAATTTTCYGGGTTGACTGACCTTCATGTCTTAAAGTAATGATGGACTGTCGTTTCTCTTTGCTTATTTGAGCTGTTCTTGCCATAATATGGACTTTGTCTTTTACCAAATCTTCTACATACCACCCCTAACTTGTCACAAATCAACTGAATGGCTCAAACGCATTAAGAAGGAACGAAATTCCACAAATTAACTTTTAACCAGGTACACCTGTTAATTTAAATGCATTCCAGGTGACTACCTCATGAAGCTGGTTGAGAAAATCCCAAGAATGTGCAAAGCTGTCATCAAGGCGAAGGGTGGCTACTTCGAAAAATCTCAAAAATGAAATATATTTTGATTGGTTTAACACTTTTTTGGTTACTACATGATTCCATATGTGTTATTTAATAGTTTTGATGTATTCACTACTTTTCTACAATGTAGAAAATAGTAAAAATAAAGAAAAACCCTTGAATGAGTAGGTGTGTCCAAACTTTTGGCTGGTACTGTATATAGTTATGTCCTTAAGCTGYTCTTGTCTATTAATGTTCTGTATTATGTCATGTTTCATGTTGTGTGTGGAGCTATCAATCAGTCAATTAATCATATTGTTAATAAAGCCCTTTTTACGTCAGCAGATGTCACAAATTGCTATACTTAAACCCCAAACAGCAAGCAATGCAGATGTGGAAGCACGGTGGCTAGGGGGGAAAAACTACAAAAGCAAGAACCTAGGAACAACCTAGAGAGGGACCAGGCTCTGTGCGGTGGCCAGTCCTCTTCTGGCTGTGCAGGGTAGAGATTATAAGAGTTCATGGCCATTTAAGGACAGATTGTTCTTYAAGCTGTTCAAATGTTTATAGATGACCAGCACAGTCAAATAATAATTGCAGTGGTTGTAGAGAGTGCAACAGGTCAGTACCTCAGGAGTAAATCTCAGTTGGCTTTTCATAGCCGAGCATTCAGAGGTCGAGACAGYAGGTGCGGTTGAGGAATCAACATTGGGTTTCTAATAGAGAGAGAATGAGAGAACGAGAGAAGAGAAAGAGACAGAAAAAGAGAAGAGAGAGAGACAGATAAAGAAAAGAGAGAGACAGATAAAGAGAGAAGAGAGAGAGAGATAGAGAGGGAGAGAAAAAGAGAAGACAGAGAGAGATGAAAGGACAGAGAGAGAGAGAGAGAGAGAGCACATGAGCTTCTGCATTTTCAGCATGTTATTAAATTATTAACAGTTAGAGTCAATGTGCGGGGGTACAAGTTTGTAATTTGTAAAGTAACTCAGCAGGATAAGCTCTCTCTTGARAAAGATACCCCCACCCCGAGCGTGTCAGACCTGACCTCTTCATTATAGAGTACAACCCCACAGATGAGCAACCCCAAGCGGAAAGTCAACCTCCCAGCACAGAGTACTACTCCGTAAAGGGTACAAGCCACAGATTGTACCCTTTATGGACTCAAACGGGAAATATATACAAGAAAATAAACTTTTTCCCAAACACACAGTCTCTAAACTCTGGTGTCCAAACACCCAGCGCGCCCTAGACCTTCTGTCTGAGGACCAACTAGKGTCACCCAGCCACATAATAATACACACAGGCACAAACGACCAGAGAACACAGCAGGAAAGGGTGGCCACAGCACTCAAGAGAGTGATTGAAAAATCTTCTTCTACTTTCCCCAATACACAAGTGGTTATCTCCACCTTGCTACCATGAAAAGACTTCCACACTGCTACCATACAGCGGGTAAATGCAAGTATTTCCCRTAACTGTGCCTCCAAACCAAATGTCTACCTGGCCCCTACACCACCCTGGACTTGAACAGCCTTTACGACCATGTCCACCTATACAAGGCAGCAGTTCCCACCTTCGCCCGAACCCTAAAGGACATTTACATTTACATTTTACATTTTAGTCATTTAGCAGACGCTCTTATCCAGAGCGACTTACAGTAGAGTGCATACATTTTATTATTATTATTATTATTTTTTTACATACTGAGAGAAGGATATCCCTACCGGCCAAACCCTCCCTAACCCGGACGACGCTATGCCAATTGTGCATCGCCCCACGGACCTCCCGGTTGCGGCCGGCTGCGACAGAGCCTGGGCGCGAACCCAGCCCAGCCTGGGCGCGAACCCAGAGACTCTGGTGGCGCAGCTAGCACTGCGATGCAGTGCCCTAGACCACTGCGCCACCCGGGAGATCGCCCTCAACCRCTGYCCCAACACCTCACACAGGAGCATCAGCTCAGAGAGACAATCTCCCAGACCTGAGAGCAGGAGAGCAGGAACCTGGACTTCACCAAATAAATCAGAAATACAGACATTATCATTCTACAAGAAACATGGTATAGAGGAGATGGACCCACTGGTTGCCCTCTAGGTTATAGAGAGCTGGTAGTCCCATCCACCAAACTACCAGGTGAGAAACAGGGAAGGGACCTAGGGGGTACGCTAATTTSGTATAGAGSAGACCTAGCARACCTCACTCTATTAAATTTATCAAAACAGGAACATTTTACATTTGGCTAGAAATTCAAAAGGAAATAATCTCAACAGAAATAAAGACAGCTTCTCCATTCTGGAGGGGGATAACAGCTTCTCCATCCTGGAGGGGGAAAACAGCTTCTCTAATCCTGGAGGGGGATAACAGCTTCTCCATCCTGGAGGGGGATAACAGCTTCTCCATCCTGGAGGGGGAAATCAATTATTTCCAAGCCCAAGGACATGTACGACCTAAATGCCAGAACTGGACAAGAACCTGACATTCTCAGCACACGGGGAGACAAAGATCTACCTGGAGGTGACAGCATTCCCTCCCCCATATGCCCCCCTAGGCACATGCTGGGTATGTACATGGTCAAAGGTAGGCTTTGAGGGGATTCCTACTGTAGGTACACCTATAGCTCATCTCTTGGCAGTAGTATTGTGGACTACTTTATCACTGACCTCAACCCAGAGTCTCTCAAAGCGTTCACAGTCAGCCCACTGACACCCCTATCAGATCACAGCAAAATCACAGTCTACTTGAACAGAGCATTACTCAATCATGAGGCATCAAAGCCAAAAGGAACTGAATAATATTAAGAAATGCTATAGATAGAAGGAAAGTAATGTGGAAACCTACCAAAAAACAATTAGGCAACAACAAATTAAATTCCTTTTAGACAACTTCCTGGACAAAACGTTTCACTGTAATAGTGAAGGTGTAAACTTGGCAGTAGATAACCTTTACAGTATATTTGACCTCGCACCTTCCCTATCAAATCTAAAAATGTCAAACAGAAAMCCGACAAAAATGAACAAAGATGAATGGTTTGATGAAGAATGCAAAAACCTAAGAAAGAAATTGAGAAACCTATCCAACCAAAAACATAGAGACGCAGAAAACCTGAGCCTACACCATCACTATGGTGAATCACTAAAACAATACAGAAATACACTACGGAAAAAGAAGGAACAGCACATCAGAAATCAGCTCAATGTAACTGAAGAATCCTTAGACTCTAACCACTTCTGGGAAAAWTGGAAAACACTAAACAAACAACAACATGAAGAGTTATCTATCCAAAATAGAGATGTATCGGTAAACMACTTCTCCAATCTTTATGGCCCTATAACAAAGAACAAACAGCAAAAACATATACATGATCAAATACAAACCTTAAAATCAACTATTAAAGWCTACCAGAACCCACTGGATTCTCAAATTACATTGAATGAACTACTGGACAAAATAAAACCCTCCAACCCAAAATGGCCTGTGGTGTTGATGGTATCCTCAATGAAATTATAAAATATACAGACCACAAATTCCAATTGGCTATACTTAAACTCTTTAACATCATCCTAAGCTCTGGCATCTTCCCCAATATTTGGAACCAAGGACTGATCACCTCACTCCACAAAGGTGGAGACAAATTTGACMCATATTTCTCTCAGATTACACAGATCCATTAAGTATTCAAAAACAAACCCAATTTGATAAACTCCCATATCTATTGGGTGAAATACCACAGTGTGCCATCACAGCAGCAATATTTGTGACCTGTTGCCACAAGAAAAGGGCAACCAGTGAAGAACAAACACCATTGTAAATACAACCCACATTTATGTTTATTTATTTTCCCTTTTGTACTTTAACTTTTTGCACATAATATGACATTTGAAATGTCTTTATTATTTTGGAACTTTTGCGAGTGTAATGTTTACTGTTAATTTTTATTGTCTATTTCACTTTTGTTTATTATCTACTTCACTTGCTTTGGCAACGTTAACATATGTTTCCCATGCCAATAAAGCCCTTCGATTGAATTGAGAGAGAGAGCGAGAGCGAGAGCGAGAGAGAGAGAATGAGAGTCGAAAACAGCAGGTCCGGGACAAGGTAGCACATCCGGTGAACAGGTCAGGGTTCCATAGCCGTAGCACGACCAGTTGGACTAGGGACAGCCAGGAGTCATTAGGCCAAGTACTCCTGAGGCATGGTCGTAGGCCTCAGGTCCTCCGGGAGGGAGAGAGAGAGAGAGAATTAGAGGGAGCATACTTAAATTCACACAGGACACCAGGTAAGACAGGATAATTACACCAGATATAACAGACTGTCCCTAGTCCCCCGGCACACAGATTATTGCAGCATAGATACTGGAGGTTGAGAAGGGGGGGTATCGCCTCGTCCGACGATACCCCCGGACAGGGCCAACCAGTCAGGATATAACCCTACCCACTTTGCCAAAGCACAGCCCCCACACCACTAGAGGGATATCAACAGACTACCAACTTACTACCCTGAGACAAGGCTGGGTATAGCCCACAAAGATCTCCTCCACCGCACGAGCCCGAGGGGGCGCAAAACAGGACATAAGATACGTCAGTGACTCAACCCACTCAAGTGACGCACCCCTCCTAGGGATGGAGGAGCACTAGTAAGCCAGTGACTCAGCCCCCGTATTAGGGTCAGAGGCATAGAATCCCATTGGAGAGAGAGGAGCCGGCCAGACAGAGATAGCAAGGGCGGTTAATGGGATCCTAATCAAATTATCAATTAATAATTTGAAGACAATCTGGAATGAAAGCCATGTCACTTTCGTCGTAAGAATTATCGGACCAAGGTGCAGCGCGATATGGTTTCCACATGTTTATTTACTGAAACGCAAATAAAAAACAATATAGAATGAACGAAGCGTGAAGACAATGGAGTGCTAACAGGCAACTACACATAAACAAGATCCCACAAACACAGGTGGGAAAAATAACTACTTAAATATGATCCCCAATTAGAGACGACGATTACCAGCTACCTCTAATTGGGAATCATACAAAACACCAACATAGAAAAATAAACTAGAACACAACATAGATATACTAGATCACCCCCTGGTCACGCCCTTACATTTACATTACATTTAAGTCATTTAGCAGACGCTCTTATCCAGAGCGACTTACAAATTGGACCTACCTACTACACCAGAGAGAAACAATGGCTCTCTGTGGTCAGGGCGTGACAAGCCAGAATCAGTGGCACAAGAAGATACATCTTCTTCAAATGTTGAAATTTTGTTGCGTTGACAACAAAACACAATTCAATATCACTTTTGCAATATGGTAAATAGCCTTATAACTGGTTAACAAATGATATGTTGGATTCACATCTCCATCTCAAACAAAAATACAAGTTAAAGAATAGGATTAAGCCAGTGGCTGATGGAACTATTCAAGCAGTAGATACATCTCCTTTAGATGTTGATATTTGGCTGCATTGTCAATCAAACACAATTCAATATTACTTTTGTAGAACACTAAATAGCCTAATGTTAAGTCTCATATCAAACACATGTAACAGTATTTATTCAACCTTAAAATGAGTAACACATCCATGGCCCCATATAAAGTTACTGTAACAATAAATGTATTCTTATTTAATCATAGAAAGCATCTGGGTCACAGGCCTGTGGAAATCTTCACAATTGCTATAATAATCTGCACATCATTTTTTTCTTCTATTTTACCTTCATTTAACTAGGCAAATCAGTTAAGAACAAATTCTAATTTTCAATGACGGCCTAGTAACAGGGGGTTAACTGCCTGTTCAGGAGCTGAACGACAGATTTGAACCTTGTCAGCTCCGGGATTCAAACTTGCAACCATTCGGATACTAGTCCAACACTCTAACCACTAGGCTACTCTGCCTAATCTCAAACAGAATTGATCATTGCACCATGTACTGTAATCAGTGGCAACCCGTCATTCAGGGCAGAGCCCCACCTGTTTTGAGCCACACCTGTTTAGTTAAAAAAAAATACTCCTGTGTTCTTGAGCCCATTTTCTAGTTATCCCGGTTTTGGTCATTCTGCCTGCCCTGAACCTGCCTGCCGTTCTGTACCTTTTGACACTGCCCTAGATTACTGACCTCTGCCTGACCTGACCCTTAGTCTGCCTGCCACTCTGTACCTTACGGACTCTGCCTTGGATTACCGACCTCTGCCTGCCCTTGACCTGTCGTTTTCCTGCCCCCTGTTTTATAATAAACGTCTGTTATTTATACTGTCTGCATCTGGGTCTTATCGTGCATCTGAGTCGTGACAACTTGTGTGAAACACTATGCCATAATCTTCTACCGGGGTAACTGGCAACTCCGGGAGCAGTTTCTCCGGGAACTTAAAACAAATGCCTCTTTTCTAAAAACAACATTTCATWAAATAACTAAAAAAGTGTAGACTGTAGCCGTTTATTTCCCTTTATAGTTTATTCGCCTAAACATGACCTTCATTCACATTTTTTAAAAAGTAGCTTTTTGTGTCAGCAATTAGACATTGTTCTTAGGCGGGCTAGTTTCCCSCTAGTACCCTAACCCTTTTTTTTTGTTGCCATTTACCAAATTGCATTTGAAATTTCCCCATTTAAAAAAAATAAACATAAAATACTGCCAAATAGATTCAGAAATWAAAAAAATATTGTGATATTATATTTTGGCGATGTCGCCCAGCCCTAGTTATAACTATATTTGGACAATACCCTAATTAGATAGCATCATGTAAAAATACTGAAGTTTAAAAGTTTGGCAACTTCGTATAATAATATGGCACATCAATATTGGCAGAGCATTGCAGTAATGTTTTCAGAGCCACTTCCATTATCATGGAAGTATGTTCTTAGAACATTATTGGAACATCATGTCATAACATTACAGAATATCTTCATAAGACTCTCACAAAATGATTTAGTGTAGAGGTGAATAAACTGTAAGCTACAAAAGCAAAGAGAGTCGCACACTCCATATGTATAACTTCCCAGTAATTTAACGTTTCGCCATCACTGTGCCTTCTTCACACTATAACTTCATGAGAGTCTAGTGGGAATGTTCCCTTCATGTTGTTTTAGGTATTTAGAATGGCTTCTCCATTAACAGTCGCACTATGTTTCTTTTAGTTTTTTGACCAAATTTGTATTTATTTGTCATTTTTTCATTGGGGGGGTTAAATGTTTATCATGTCATATTCCGTTCATATATTTTCAATTCATTATTTTACACATTGTACCTATGGGCTGCCACTCAAAAGAAGAAACATTTGAAAGAAAAAAAACATTACAAAAGGTACATAACTACAAAGTATTGATAGTTTTGATAATATTTTAGAGTTTAAGTAATAATAAATTCTGTATATACAGGAAAATAAAAAATAAATTATGGCCAATTTCATAGTAAAACATTTCCTTGGTGTTAAATACAGTCTGTGAACAAATGTAAAATATATACATTGATGGTTCAGATTTTGGGTTGCTAAGGTTATGTTTTTCCATATTATTTTCCAGTTAAAGGGTTATTCAGATTCACTTAGATCTGTAGATCATTGTCCTTTTGGTAGCCCCGATCATTTATAGATAAATCCCATCATTGGATGCTTCGGTAGTTGGGTTTCCCGAGATACTCCATAGGCCAGCATAGCTGACCGAAGTTGTAAATATAGAAAGAAGGAGWTGCCTGGAAATGTGTTTTTCAAATCTTGGACTGTTCTGAAACCATTATGTGCCAAATAGAAGTTGTATGAGCAACAATAGGACCAAAGCGTAGTTTACATTGTTTAAGGGATATATCAGTGAACCAATTTAGGATGGGGCGAAATGTCAGTGYCTGGAAATACAATTTAAAGTTTGGTACGTATAGTCCTCCTAYGTCTTTCCCTCTTTGTAAATTTGTAAATGTTTTATTTTTATCCTGGATCCTTACCTTCCCATATACATTTTGAAACCACACTATGAATGTTATCCCAGTAGCCAGAAGGGGGAGACATGGGAAGCATTGACCTACAGAAATTCATCTGTGGCAATATATTCATTTTGACAATAGATATTCTGCCAGTGAAAGCAATTGGGATGTTAGTCTATCTACTGGGGTCAGATTGAATTGATTTAAGCATTCTGTTATAGTTTCTGGCAATTGATGACAGGCAGGAAATATATCTAGTTCCAAATATTTAAAATTCAAAGGATTGGGGCAGATTTTTCAGAACCTATTCAATTGAATCCAGACATTTACATTTACATTTAAGTCATTTAGCAGACGCTCTTATCCAGAGCGAATTGCTGAAGTTTGTTCGGAGATGTTTTTGGAACATCATGTCATAATGTCACACTACAACTTTATGAGACCATTGTAGGACTATTCCCTTCTTGTTGGTGTGGTTGTTTTGAATAACATTTCCATCAAAACCAGCAGAACGTTCCAGTAATGTTTCCACACAACCACYATTTCATCCACATTTTGTTGCGCCAGTAAGTTCTGAGAACATTACCGCAATGTTGTGTTATTATATTCCTTGGCAACCTAATGTGAACCTTAGGGGAATGTTCTGTGGTAGTTTTTACAGATGTTGTGCACAACAATTTAGTGAATGTTAGGAGCACATTCCAATAATATTTAATTTGAAACATTTTCTTATAAAAAATATTTGGTGGTAAAAAATGTTTGTGGGATGTTATCATCCTAATGTTAGCTAGACCTTAATAGGAATGTTATTTAATGTTCTGGGAATGTTCCCAGTTTGCTGGGTAGTCTCTACAGTATCAAACACTTGATGATGAGGCAGAGACCAAGGAACATGATGACACACAGACAGGAGAAGTGAAGTGACAGGATGACCAGTATGTCCCCTAGCAGGCTGTTGTCCCTGGGTCGGGGCATGGGAGGGAGCGGTGGCATCTGGGGCATCTCGCAGTAGACCCCCGTCCAGCCCTGGTAGCACTGGCAGGTAAACTTGTGCTTCATGTCCAGGATGTCGTGGTTGTTAAGATGGCCGCTCACGTGGAAGCGGGGCCCCCGGGGGCCCAGGTTGCGGCGAATGTGGAAGAAGCGGGGGTTGAGGTGGAGGTAGGCCCCTGAGTCGAGGCTCTTCCTCACACACTTGCCGTTCTTCTTGCACAGGGCTTTGCTGCACAGCTTGGCGGCTGAGGTGACGTTGATGACATAGTGGCCTAAAGGGCCATCAATATACTTCTTCACGGTCAGGCAGTTTCTCTGGAGGTGCACATGGACAGGCAGAGGCACAAACACAATGTGATGCACAGCATAAATACACAGCATAAATACACAGCATAAATACACAGCATAAATACACAGCATAAATACACAGCATAAGTATTGGTGTCTGTGAAAGTATAGCTAAAAATAGGTCTGCAGTTCACTGGGAATAATAGTTCCGTTGAATGAACCTTCCTTATGTCACCCACAGTATGTTCATTTACTTGACTTGCTTTTCTTTTTTTCTCTCCATTTTATTTCCTCTAAAACTGGAATGGAGGGAATCAAGGCTTGAAATGTTCAATCTAATACACAGGATGAGCTTGGTAAAACATATTGGGTCAATTGCAACCAACATGCAGAACTTAATGTGCAGCTGCAGGTTAGCGCTGGATTTCCTAAAATGCTACTAATGAGAGATTACATGCACCAGCGTGTTAAAACAAACTTGCTTGCAACCGAAAACCGACAAGAATAAACCAGCAGATCAGTTCATCTCCCTTTGTTACTGTGTCAAACAAGTTAGATACCAGACATCTTCGTCTAGGTTCTCAACTCCTGGCCCCAATGAAATAGCAACCAATCACCGGCTGACAAAATGTAATGACCGCCATTGCCCTAATCAGGAACATTGAAAATAGCACGGCTAGTAATTCATCCGAAATAATTATTGTAAGAATATAGACCCAGTGAATTGTAAGAAACTCTATGGGAGTATAGTGCAGTACAACACAGTAGAGTACAGTACAGTACAGTAGAATATAGTTCAGTACAGCACAGTACAGTAGAGTACCATACTGTACTTCACTGTACTCCACTGTACTGTACTATACTCTACTTTCCTGTACTGTACTGTACTGAACTTTACTCTATGCAAGTGTAGTGTACAGTAGAGTACAGTAAAGTGCAATACAGTACATTATAGACTTCTATGTTTGGATCACATTAGAATATCAATTGTGATTTGACATACCTTGATAAGACTATCATTTTATGAACATGATTAGTTGAAATCAYGTGTTTCCAGGCAGGAAAAAACTGTGCCCCACTGTTGGTCCTCAGATCCGGGATTAATAAATAAAAACAATCATATCGCACATAGTTTTCTGTGTAATTTCTTTACCTGAGTTCGAGCGTATTCTGAGGAGCCCCAAAGTACCACTCCTGACGCCCCAAGAGCTGCACTCTCTCCAATAGTGTGCACCAGGTCACTCTAGGAGAGACATAATAAAAGATGTAACACTGCAAACACAGTCTCCCCTTCAGGTCAAAGTGAGGTGAATACTTGACCTGCTCCAGTGATCAATGTKGACTGGTACATTCTCATGTTTTACMCCCTGAAACTCAAAATAGAGATCATGGCCCAATCCAGAATAAGCCCTATATCCCCTCTCTATAGGTACTTTAATACACCTGAAATGTTAAAATACTTTAGGTAAGCAATATTCCACCCAGGCAATCAGAGGGCAAGGTAGAAATGCTGTAACTATCCAGTTATTTCAKATCTACTCAAGTGCCTATAGGGGTTAAGGGCTAGGGGATGTTTCTGGATTGAGCCCATGTGTTGTAAATCAATTAAAGGTCATGTGAGATTTCATAGCTGAGACTAAACAATCCACTCATCACTCTGTGACAGTTCCAGAAGCTTCTGGGAGATTAATAGCATTTTATCCACCACAATGACTAGGGGGCAGAACATGGCGGGAGACAAGACAAGTGACTTAACAGAAAAATGCAGAGGTTAGGTAGTTTATCACAATAACTGAAAGGCAATACAAACCTTGCACAATTTATAAAAAGCGCTAACTTGTTAAAAAGCGCAAAAAAATGTGTTGGAATATTTAGCACTGTTCTAACACTATTATTTTCACTCTTGAACCAACAGCAACAGCAGTTATCAGTTGCCCAACATCACCAGTTATTAGTAATCCTTCTCACCTCTGAGAGGACTGTGAAGGTGTAGGCATAGAAGGGTCTAGAGTAGACGAACACAGGCAGCGTGAAGTCGGTGCGTGCGATGGAGGCAATCCTCATGGCCTCTTTGACGCGGTAGTGGACAAACTTGACGGTGTTGGCCGAGGACTTGAGTTCGTAGTCTAGGTACACGGAGGGGTAGAGAGCTGTGCTCTCCCTCCAAAGCCACATCAGATGGTCATTACGGACATGCTCCACGTTGGGGCATTCACCTGTGTAGCGGTGCGGGTGCGTCTTGTAGCCATAGTTGTAGCAGTCGGGGAACAAGTAGAAGCCCCAGAGTCCGTCAGGTCGTCGACTTTCGGCCAACAGTAGAGTATTGTTCATAAAGGCCTGTCCAGCCCTCTCAAAGGCCTCCTTGGCCTCATTCTCCACCTTGCTCTCAGGCCAATTTGGATGGAGCTTCCGGATCTGCTCCTTGGACTTGTTGCGGTAGATGTCCTTTGAGCCCCAGTTGCGCACCCACTGGGGCCTCCAGTTCTCCCAGTCAATGACACCCAGGCCTCGGAAGTCCTTGTGAGGGATGAGCTTGTCGATGTCGGCCCTGGCCTTGCTCAGGTGCTTGGACAGGCTCTGGTTCTGGGGCAGGCCCCCGTTGATGGGGTTCCCAGAGCTGGCGTAGTAAGGATAATAGCCCAGGTGGCTATGGTAGAAGATGGTGACATTGGGCCCGCTAAGGGTCTCGTTGAGGTTGGCCACGATGTCAAAGACGCTGAGGTCCAGGTCCACCTTGAAGCGAAGGCGGCAGGACTCTGTGGGGGCGTTCCACACTACGATGAAGGGCCGATGAGGGATAAGAGGAGCCTGGGCCTGCTTCATCTGCTCACCACCGGCCCCTTCTCTGACCCCAATCCACAACACTACCACCAGCAGACAGCGGCGAATCAGCGCCATCGCCCTAGACTCTTAGTCGTCCTATCCCAACATGAAAAGGAAAAAGAACAGGATAGAAATCACCACATCTTTTTGCGGRAAAAAAGTAAACACATCATGGGCTTCAGTAGGCAGGGATAATCAAGGCTGGAAAGGACATGTGAGTGAGGGTCAATGAGCTGCACTGCTCTAGATTGCACACACTGTACAATGGCCCTCTATTCTTCTCAGAGAAAGGTGCCATTTGACTGGATGTGCTCCTGTCAAGATCTATCAAGTCTGCCGGGCTTAGTTTGTCATATTTTCCTAACAAAGACGTTTTGAGTTGGCCTTCGTTAATGTGACCACGGTGAAGATATTTACATATCAGAGCGGGACTTAATGAGAACTGTTGCGTCTGTTGTTTTAACAATGATTCCCATCCATCACCAGGCATGCACACCAACACAGACACACACACACACGCACGCACGCACGCACGCACGCACACACGCTCACTCTTTTCAGGATAACTCTTTCCAGATTCTTGTGTAAGATGCCCCCACACCTAATTGCAATTAGTGCCTTTTTCCGAGTCCAGGGAGAAACCATGACCCCACTCTCAGAATACATGGCCACTGACGTTGTCTTCAATAGAGCAAGGAAAATCGGCCATAATTTTCATCCACCGCTGATGGGATTGCGATTGCTTCATTTATTTAATAATTCCTTCACTTCTAAGAGAGCATTCTTGTCTGTATACTGTATATGCAATAGGTACGTTGTATGGTGTAATGATAATAATCAAKATAGATTTCAGTATCTTTTTGACCAATATCTGATTCTTGGARGTTTTATAACCTGTTTAACACCAGAAAGAACAACATGGTTGTTCTTGTACAGTAATCCTTGTCAAAGACAAACAGTCCGTGGTGAAGTCTCTCAGGCCGTCCTCAAACCATAAATAGTCCCAGTGCCTCCAAGAACACCACTCGCCCTGGCCACTAAAAAGACCCCCAAAAAAACAATGTCTGAGCTCAAACAGACAAAAGACTCCACATTTGATGTCATGTTTTTCCTCAAAAAGACACAACTGAACTCAAACCGGAGCCAAGTCTCCTGACTGGGCTGATTGACTCCAGATGAACGTACCAGCGGTGAACTTTAAGAATGGAAGCTAACCCTTCTCTCAAACCTTCAATGACCTGACAAGTAAATTATCCTAATCACTCAATCAGTCAATGTACAAACGTTATATTATAAATGATCCTTTATTAGTGTGATTACTTAGTAATACTGACAGTTGTKTCTTGTGTCATCGCTAGCTTTCAGTTCTTAGAACTGTTCATAGAACTTTCATACTTTGACATATGAACTGTCATTTTGCTAACCGTGCATTGTAATTCATCAAACATTTTATTTTCCTTCCCATAAAATGCMGGGAGCAGCTAAAATGAAATAAGTCCCTTGCCGATAGTTTGTGGTAGGAAAAATAAATATATCTTTGGCATTATCATCGCCATGTATGTGCAATTGACATAAATATGTTGGTCATCAATATACACTGAGTGTACAAAACATTAGGAACACCTTTCCATGATATAGACTGACCATGTGAATCCAGGTGAAAGCTACAATCCCTTATTTATGTCACTTGTTAAATCCACTTCAATCAGTGTAGATCAGTGGTTCCCAAACGTTTTATAGTCCCGTACCCCTTCAAACATTCAACTGCCAGCTGTGTACCCCCTCTAGCACCAGGATCAGCTCACTCTCAAATGTTGTTTTTTGCCATCACTGTAAGCCTGCCACACACACACTATATGACACATTTATTAAACATAAGAATGATTGTCAGTTTGTCACAACCCGGCTCGTGGGAAGTGACAAAGAGCTCTTATAGGACCAGGGTACAAATAATAATATAATAATAATCAATAATTTTGCTCTTTATTTAGCCATCTTACATATAAAACTTTATTTGTTCATCAGAAATGGTGAATAACTCACCACGGGTTRWTGAGAAGGGTGTGCTTGAAAGGATGAACATAAYTCTRCARTGTTGGGTTGTATTGGAGAGAGTCTCAGTCTTAAATCATKTTCCACACACAGTCTGTGCCTGTATTTAGTTTTCATGCTAGTGAGGGCCGAGAATCCACTCTCACATAGGTACGTGGTGGCAAAGGCCATCAGTGTCTTAACAGCGCGATTTGCCAAGGCAGGATGCTCTGAGCGCAGCCCTATCCAGAAATCTGGCAGTGGCTTCTGATTACATTCCATTTTCACAGAACCGCTTGTTGCAATTTCGACGAGACTCTCTTGTTCAGATATCGGTAAGTGGACTGGAGGTAAGTCATGAAAGGGATAACGAATCCAGTTGTTTGTGTCATCCGTTTCGGGAAAGTACCTGCRTAACTGCGCATCCAACTCACTCAGGTGCTATATCACATTTAAGCTTGAGTTCATTTGCACACAAAAAAATCGTACAATGATGGAAAGACATGTRTGTTGTCCTTGTCAATGCAGACAGAGAAGAGCTCCAAGTTCTTAATCATAGCCTCAATGTTGTCCCGCATATTGAATATAGTTGCGGAGAGTCCCTGTAATCCTAGATTCAGATCATTCAGGCGAGAAAAAGCATCACCCAGATAGGCCAGTCATGCAAGCGGTYTGACAAGTGAAAATGATGGTCAGTAAAGAAAACTTTAAGCTCGTCTCTCAATTTTAAAAAAACGTGTCAATACTTTAACCAGCGCACTTCTGTATGTTGTAAAAGCGTTACATGGTCGCTGCCCATATCATTGCATAGTGCAGAAAATACACGAGAGTTCAGGGGCCGTGCTTTAACTAAGTTAACCGTTTTCACTGTAGTGTCCAAAACATCTTTCAAGCTGTCAGGCATTCCTTTGGCAGCAAGAGCCTCTTGGTGGATGCTGCGGTGTACCCAAGTGGTGTCGGGCGCAACTGCTTGCACGCGCGTTACCACTCCACTATGTCTCCATGTCATGGCTTTTGCGCAATCAGTACAGATACCAACACATCTTGACCACCAAAGTCCATTTGATGGCACAAAGCTGTCCAGTCCTTAAAAAATATCATCTCCTGTTGTCCTGGTTTCCTGTGGTTTGCAAAAGAGGATSTCTTCCTTAATTGACTCCCCATAAACGTAACGGACATATACCAGTGCTGTGCCAGGCCCTCCACGTCTGTGGACTCGTCCAGCTGTAACRCATAGAATTCTCTGGCTTGTATGCGAAGCAGTAATTGTTTCAAAACATCTCCTGCCATGTCACTGATGCGTCGTGAAACAGTGTTGTTTGATGAAGGCATTGTCTGTATAGTTTGCCTTTTACCCCAGCATTGTCTCAGCCATATCCGCAGCAGCAGGAAGAATTAAGTCCTCCACAATAGTTTGTGGCTTGCCTGTCCAAGCCAAACGGTAGCTCACCATATAAGAYGCTTCTAGCCCCTTCTTATTAATGGTAACTGTTGCTTTTATGCATGTCTTACTACTCAARAGTTGTCTTAATTCTCACTCAAAAAACTCCTGTGGCTTATTTTTCAAGTTGGCATGTTTTGTTTCTAAATGTCTGCGCAAGAGTGAAGGTTTCATYGAGTTGTGAGATAGTACTTTTGCACATATAACACACTGTGGCTGAGGAAAGGCACTTGTCCCAATATAAGTAAACCCCAAACCAATGTAGTTCTCATCATATTTGTGCCTCTTCGATGGTCTGTTATTCGGTGCTTTCCCGGGTAAGGGGGCAGTATCTCTTCGGCTGCATCAGATTCACAACTGTCAGTGTCCATGCTAGCTGGGCTAACAACAMATGTAGAACTACTGATGCTAGCATTGGATGTGCTCGTGGAAGCAGAACAAATGGTGTCGTCGACAGGTGCAGGTGTAGTACTGCTGGTAGTAGCAGTACTACCAGTAGAGCTGGTATGTGTCTCTATGGACGCGGGCCTTACTTTTTTTAACCATTTATACATTTTCGAGCAAACGGAACGAGCAGCAGCTACATTTGGCTACATACGGACCGTTAGTGGAATTCCCGCGAGAGAGTAATGGTTAATGTGATTGGATTTTAATTATTTGACTAGGCTACCWGTATTTGATATTGTGTTGTTATTTCGCTGAACACTAGATGGTTTMATTTTATTTTTGGCAGTGAAACTAGGCTACTCAGGCGAGAAAAAAACCTCACCCAAATCTATAGCCCCGTTGGAAAATATAAATGGACTGTTTGAAAATCAGATGTTTTTTTTTTTAAGCCTTGAGACAGTTGACACATGGATTGTGTGTGTGCCAAAATTGGAGTCAACATGGGCCAGCATCCCTGTGAAAYGCTTTCAACACCTTGTAGTCTCCATGCCCTGATGAATTGATGCTGTTCTGATCGCAAAAGGGGGTGCAACTCAATATTAGGATGTTGGTGWCCCTAATGTTTTGTACACTCAGAGTATGTTGGTCTATATAACTATGGAGACCCAGTTCACATGTGTTTACAGTTTTCTTTCATCGCATTGGTACTATTTTCACAACTATGTGGTACATTTTCTAAACTCGGTACAAAACTCCAAACTGGTCGTGGTCCTGTGTGGCTCAGTTAGTTAGAGCATGGTACTAGCAACACCAGAGTTATGTGGTTGATTCCCACTGGGGTYACATACAGTATGAAAATATGTCGACTCACTGTTGTCACTTTGGATAAAAGYGCCTGCTATGTAAATGGYATAYACTACTGTTTGGCCAATGCCGTATTAATAAAGCAATATAAAAAACCAGCAACAAAAAGACCCCAGCAACTTAATTTTGGATACATGTTTACTGTTTAGAGGATGCATTTGTTACATACAAATACATCTCTGTTTTTTGTYAATATCTGTTTTTGGTGTTTTTCCTGTGAAGTAAAATCATAAYAGTACATATCATCATTTATATGTTCACACTACACAAACATAGATTTTAATTATGTCGTTCTCAAGATCTGTAYTAGACAAACCAGTTTAAAATCTATAAGTTTACCAAATGGTTAAGTGATTATCAATTAAGAGCAGTTGGATTAAGTAATAGTTAAATGGATTTTAAATGTGAAACATGTATTTCTAGATGAAACACTAACTTTGGTGATAAAGTGACTTTATAATGTTGTGAGTTGTCAACTGAAAATGTGTTTAAAGTTTTTGAAACAACCGTCTTTTTGATGATCTCTTTTGAGTTTTGTACTAAGCGTTGTGAAAATGTACCACATACGYGTGAAAATTGCCCCAAAGCCATTGGAAAAACCTGTAATTCACAGGCTGTTCATGTCATTTGGAAAGTATGAGACCAACTTTGGAACTAAATGGGCCATCTTTATGTACCATGGATCTTTTTGTGAATGTCTGAGTGAATGTGCTTTTGAGGGAGCTGAGATGGCGTGAGGTTAAATGTTGAAAAGAATGAGTGTGGAAATACAAGTAAACATGTGGAGACACTAATCTGCATAGCAGTGCCGGGCAGAACCGATGAGTCAGACTCTTTCTCTGCATCCTTTGGATCCACAGCTAGTCAGCATCCAGCGAGATGTGTTTATTGATGCTATCCCTGTGATCTGCATATCATATGGAAGGTCTTTCACTTTTCAAACGTGYGTATGCATGTATAGCTGTGTCTGTGTCTGTGTATCTAATCTTGTGTCTGACAACTGTGATGAAACAGATTGGTCTTTGATGAAAGCAGGCTATTATTGGCCTGTCATACTGTAGACTTGATGCACTTGTCACTTTTCCAGTTCTCATTAACACTAGAACAAACTGTGCTCCARTAACACCGTCCCTAAATAATTTACACATGCACGCACACATGCGCACGCGCACATACATACTCGCTCGCACACACACAATCACACACGCACACACACATACACACCACCACCCATGAACGAATGGGCTGTTCTGAAGCCTTGATCATGTTCACATTTAGCTGTCTTCACATCTTGCGGTCTTTCTCTGAACCCTTCAGTTTGGTGAATATCATTTCCATATGTGATGGTGGTTTTATTAATATTCCCTGTCAGTTCATCTACTGTGGCACCATACTTTTGGTTCAACACGTCATCTCTGAGTTTCAAGCTTAATGACCCTGCAAGTCTTAAAAATGATCACTATCAGATACTACTGAGTAAAATATTTATCTCCTCAATTATAACGAATGGCTTGTAAAACTAATTGCTATAGAAGTTAAACAGTTTTATGATAGAAATACATTTGATCTGAGCCATTAGATCTAATACTATGAGGAAGATGTATGATCGAAAGCAGGGCTGCTCAACCCTCTTCCTGGAAAGCTACCGTCCTGTAGGTTTTCRCTCCAACCCTAATCTAGTGCACCTGATTCTAATAATTAGCTGCTTGATAAACTGAATCAGGTTAGTTACAACTGGGGTTGGATTGAAAACCTACTGGAGTGTAGCTCTCCAGGAACAAGGTTGGCGAGCCCTGATCTAAAGTCTCACATACCTCTTTCAAAGCTCCTACTGATCTAGCCTTGTCCCATTGATCCTGAGGAACCAGTCCAGGTCTTCTTGAAACGATAAGGGTTCAATGCTTTCTTCTCTCCTATATGCCCCTCTAACTGGGTTTTTGGGGACCAGCAGTGCCCTTCACTTTGGATCTCCCCTGGGACCCTTGGTGTCTGTGGGGCCAGCGATGCCCCTCTTTTGTTGGCTTGGCTCCTCCTCACTGACCTGACTAACTCAGGCAGTGGAGATGGGTGCACCGMTCTTGCCAGAGAGGGAACCCGTCTCTGCCAGTCTACTATCTCTTCTCAACTGGAGGATTTCCACAGAAAAGTGTTACCTTTAAAACATGAAAACAGATCACATGTATAATGGACTTTATTAAGTAGACCATGGCCCAAGTTCAATAGAAACCTGTCACATTGAAACAAAGCAATTTTTTTCCACTGTCAAATACAATCACAGAAGGGTTTTGGGTACTGTTCAGTGGTGTAAAGTACTTAATTAAAAGTACTAATAAGTACAAATTAAGTAGTTMTTTTGGGTATCTGTACTTTACTTTACTACTTATATTTTTGACAACTTTTACTTTTACTTCACTAYATTCCTAAAGAAAAGAATGTACTTTTTACTCCATACACWTTCCCTGACACACAAAAKKTACATTTTGAATGCTTAGCGGGACAGAAAAATTGTCCAATTTACACCCTTTTCCCTGGTCATCCCTACTGCCTCTAATCTGGCAAACTAACTAAACACAAATGCTTCCTTTGTAAATGATGTCTGAGTGTTGGAGTGTGCCCTGGCTATCCGTAAATAAAATAAAAACAAGAAAATAGTGCTRTTYGCTTTATATAAATAATTTGAAATGATTTATACTTTTACTTTCGATACTTAACTATATTTGAGCAATTACATTTACTTTTGATACTTAAGTATATGTAAAACAAAATACTTTTAGACTTTTACTCAAGCTCTATTTTAATGGATGACTTTCACTTTTACTTGAGTCATTTTCTATTGAGGTATCTTTACTTTTACTCAAGTATGACAATTGGGTACTTTTTCCACCACTGGTACTGTTAGAACTCACAACTACATCTACGAGGTGGCTAAGGTGCATATGGAGAAGATGTAACATGGAGTTTCATATGTGACCGACTGGCTCAAATCGGTCTCATGGAGCAAAAATTCAAATTGTGTTTTTTTACATTGGATAAAAGTAGAGACTCAGAGCTACAAAATGGTATATCATACACTACAGTTGAGGAACAATGGGAAAGTCATTTTGCTTTGAAAGTTAAACTTGTAAACTCACTTTTGACAAAATGGCCTTTCAATGTTTTGGTACTACTATTGGAGAGCCCTCTTTGTCTACACCCATTCACACCCTCTTAAGCTTTAGCCCCACCCATCTCTTTAAGGGTTGATCCGAATGTACTAACAACAGCAGTCAAGCACCCAARCTAACTTGCTAGCTACTTCCAGACATCWAAGTRAGAGAGAACAGCTCACTGAACATTACTTGCCCTAGTAGAGCTGGTTAGGCTGTTATGTTATCCTGAGCGTTGGTGACTGCAACTGTGCTGTCAGATTGTCTGTTCGTAAATTCAGAGTACACGCGTTCATAGTACACAGCGGACGCTCTGGTCGATGAGTTTGCTGATGTTTACTGACACCGGCCATATTCAACGGGTATTGAACGTTCTTAAATTGGTCAGTTATTCTGCGCTCTCTGGCACACAGACGAGAGTTCTCTGAAATCGGAGTAGATGGCCAGACTGATTTTACGAACGCACAARWAATGSTTACTTGCATAGTGGAGTATTTTGTTAAGACATGTAGCTAGCTAGCTAGGTAAACAATTAACCATAACACAATTCATGGCATTACTACCCTGCATGAATCTGCAGGTACAGTGCCCTCCATTAATATTGGTACCCTTGGTAAATATGAGCAAAACGGGCTGTGACATTTTTTATTTGTTTATCCTCTTGTTCTTTTTATTCAAAATATTCACAAAAAGTCKAACCTTTAATTAAAGTAAAATAATTGAAAGATAAAATGTATTATCATAAAACAAATCATTTTCTCAAATATATGTGTGCCACAATTATTGGCACACCTTCAGTCAATACTTAGTGCAACCTCCCTTTGCCAAGATAMCAGCTCTGWGTCTTCTCCTATAATGTGTAATGAGGTTGGAGAACAYATGGCAAGGGATCTGAGACCATTCCTCCATACAGAGTCTCTCCAGATCCTTCAGATTCTGAGGTCCACGCTTGTGGACTCTCCTCTTCAGCTCATTCCACTGTTTGAGCTTCCTAGCAGAGGCAGTCAGGTTTTTTTTTTTTTTTTCATTAATTAATTTCATTTAATATCTGCTGGTACTTGATGGAGTCCATGATACAATGTATCCTAACAAGTTGTCCAGGGCCTTTGGAAGAAAAACAGCCCCACAACATCAAAGATCCACCATCATACTTCTCAGTAGGGATGAGGTACTTTTCTGCATGGCTATTTTTCTGTCTACACCAAACCGACCTCTGGTGTTTGTTTCCAAAAAGCTCTATTTTGGTCTTATCTGACCATAGAACCCGGTCCCATTCAAAGTTCTTGAGTTTGAGTTTGTTGTTTGATGACAGCAAAGGCTTTTTTATGGCAACCCTCCCAAACAASTTGTGGTTATGTAGTCTGATTGTAGTTTTGGAGACTTTCTGAYACCAAGACCCAACTAACGTCTGCAATTCTCCAGCTGTGATCCGTGGAGATTTTTTGGCCACTCAAACCATCCTCCTCACTGGGCTTGGGGTCAATATAGACACACGTCCTTTTCCAGGCCGATTGTTTCCTGATTTGTGCAGCTCAACAACCTTTTGTCGCAGATCATTACTGTATTCTCGGGTCTTTCCGATAGTGATGGATGTCTATGGGAACTTGACCTGTGTGTCACATCGTATTAATACCCCAGTGAAACAGGAAGTCATGGCTTACCGTTTAAGTGTTCCTAATCACTCAGGTGAACTTAAAAACGTAAAACATGAATGGGAATATACTCCAGTTAGATTTTACTCATAAGAATTTCTAGGGGTGCCAAAGATTGTGGCACACATGTTTCGAAGAAAAGTATTTATGTATTTTATTTCACTTTTTTTCTTCAAACATTTTACTTAAATAAAGGTTCAATTTGTGTGAATATTTTGAATAAAAGACTAAGAGGATAAGCAGCAAATAAAAAATAGTTCACAGCCCGTTTTGCGCATATTTACCAAGGGTGCCAATTTTTGTGGAGGGCGCTTGTAGCTAAACAACCAGGTTCAATGTTAGCTGCTAACATTAGGCTATAGCTAGCCAAGTAAATTGCTCTTTCTGTCACAATTAGAAACATGTAACTACTGATAATGTAGCTATCCAGACTCTTACCCGTATTCATCATGGTTGGGACCCTTCTCCTGTCGGATGAAATGGTTGGCCATAGTTTGAAGTTATAATCTGGAAGCTATCATATTTCATTCCCACTGATTTCAAAACTCAAGTCCTCCAAAAAGTGGAGAACAGCACTTGTGCAGTTTTAATACACAACACATTAAAGAAAGCCTGCGTTAGACAGGATTACCTAGACATACTGACCTGCTCAAATAGAGAGAAGCAAGCTTATATGGCAGTCCAATCCAAACTCATCTCGCAGCATGTTCCAGCCCACTCATTATCTAAGCCCAATTCATGGCTAGCGGGAAGGTGCTGACTTTTTCTTTGGCTAAACCATCTAGGATCGTAATTTAACAATTTATTGTATTTACAGATGCATACAAGTTGTTATAAGGCACATAAAATTTCACATGTTCGACAAGCATTTTGATTCAACAAAAAAAAGTTTACATTGAAAATGCTCTCCTGGTGAAGTAATGACCCGCGACATACGCCTAGTTTTCCTGAAATGGGTTACAATTATGCCAAGAAATCTTGGTACAGTCAAAGTTCATCTTTTATTTTAACCATGTGAAAACATCCCTCACAGCACTTTCATGTACTTTTATTAATGTGATATCATTATTTCAGCACCCAAGAAATGTACAACATCTACAATCTGTTTACAAGAGTTTAAGCATGTTCGAAGGTTGCAAAGCTACTGTACCGGAAAGTTAACGGAATGTTCTATAATTGTGGTAATTAAGGCAAATCTATGGTAACTTTTGTCATTTATACTTGGAATAACAAAAAAAATGTGTTAATATATAGTCTTCATTGTTTATATCTGTGTCCATATTGTCCATGAGTTTCTAATAGATAGACCATATGGTTCAAGAGAAAATAGCCGAATTAATGAAGAAACCATCCAATMAACAATGGCTTTATTTTCAATTAACTTTGCAACTCTTCCAACTATTGACTTTTTCAACAACTACCACTAGTTTGGCTGCAAAACATTTACAACAAAGACATATTGACATAGTAAAATAAATAAAAGTGTGTAAAAAAATATATATAAAGGATATTTCATGCTGAACCCTTCATATTAAACACTAATGGTATTCATTAAGTTGATGGTTTATATTTAGTATAATGTTTTACAGCTTCGTCATTCTATTTTCTAYTTTWAAATTATCTTATTTGATTATTTCATGTATTTCACACAAAGGGCCAGAGATAATTACAGACACCTGTGATCATCTGAAGTACCCAAAAGGGCCACTAGATGTGATAAATTCATAAAATCTTTGAAAGTTACCAAAATTCTTGTAGTTTACTGGTAAACTTTGAACATTTCCAGTAATATACCAATTACAGAGCTCAGCTGTTATTAACATTGTGTGGACACTGGCAGACATTGAGAATGGAATAACATTGTCTAGCAAGGTGTTCTTTTCCCAAAATCTTGCTTCAGGTCATCACTGAATTGAATTAGATTATTTGAACTTTGTGGGACACAGCAGTTGGAGTCCAAAAGTCAGTCTATAGATGATCAGTAGTACCCTAATCCMTCAATGAGAACTTAAACGACTATGRCTGCATCTATAAATGACTACATTCAGCTTTCTGTTTCAAGCAGTCATGGACATTGTGAACTATGGATCTGCACTGATAAGAGTAGGAAGGGCTCATGCKCCCAAGAGTTCTAATGCACKTATTTCCTAACAATTAATYAACAGACTGAAGAAAGGTCCMTAGAGATSAAATTAATATTGGTACATGCCCAAYGTCTTTGTCACAGAGGGGACAGACAATTTACAGATTGCATTCAGAATAGGGGTAAGACAAATGAAATAGACATCATGGGAGCAGATATATTTAGGAAGTCTTTAACTTGTTGTTGTCGGAGTCTAGATACCAATTTTATAAAAAGAAGAAGAAAGAAACACCATAGGCAAGTTAATTACATCAAGGCCTTCTGTGGCAGACAACATTAGATTACACTCTTAAAATGAAGTGCTTTGTAACACCAAAAATAGTGCCCACTGAGCTTTCACCAACTTGAAGGAGAAGAAACATGAACTTTGCTGGAGCATTGAAACACATCATCATGAGATGTTTTAAAACATTACATGGTGTGTTGTAACACCACTTAATCAAGTGTTGTGCAACACCTTGCCAGGGACTGGGAGCACTGGCAGAAAAGGTTGAAAACACCAACATTTTGGTGTTTCGAGGCTTGTTTAGTATTGAAATAAATACCTTCTCTTTTGGTGTCGTGTCCTCTCTCTAAAGCTTCTACACACCATTATGAGGTTTTGAATCCTGTCTTCTGCAGAATTAGATCCCTTTGTCTGAACTCCGATCTTCAGTGGGGAGAGGGGTGACAYGTMTAAGCCGGGTGCATTACCGCTWGACCACAGGCTCTGCACGACTTGCATTTTTTWAAAACCTTTATTTAACTAGGCAAGTCGGTKAAGAACAAATTCGTATTTACAATGACAGCCTATGAACAGTGSGTTAACTGCCTTGTTCAAGGGCAGAACAACAGATTTTTACCTTGTCAGCTCAGSGATTCGAYATAGCAACCTTTCGGCTACTGGCCCAATGCTCTAACCACTAGGCTACCTGCCGCATTCATTCACTTCACCCCARAATMATTTCTTACATTGTGCCTGTGTGGTTGAGTGGGTAAAMTGTCAACGAAATGTACCATMTGTAYCCCCATTCTCATCGATGGGGCTGTAGTGGAGCAGATTGAGAACTTCAAGTTCCTTAGTGTCCACATCACCAACAAACTAACATGGTCCAAGCCCACCAAGACAGTTGTGAAGAGGGCATGACAAAACCTATTACCCCTCAGGAGACTGAAAAGATTTGGCATGGGTCCTCAGATCCTCAAAAGGTTCTACAGCTGTACCATCGAGAGCATCCTGACGGGTTGCATCACTGCCTGGTATGGCAACTGCTTGGCCTCAGAACGCAAGGCACTACAGAGGGTAGTGTGTACGGCCCAGTACATCACCGGGGCCAAGCTTCATGCCATCCAGGACCTCTATACCAGGCGGTGTCAGAGGAAGGCCCTAAAAAGTTTCAGAGACTCCAGCCACCCTAGTCATAGATTGTTCTCTCTTCTACCGCACGGCAAGAGGTACCGGGACGCCAAGTCTAGGTCCAAGTGGCTTCTTAACAGCTTCTACCCCCAAGCCATAAGACTCCTAAACATCTAATAATCAATGCCTACCCAGACTATTTGCATTGCCCCCCCCCCCCCCCTCGCCGCCAGCTCTTCTTTGCTGCTGGCTACTCTCTGTTATTATCTATGCATAGTTACTTTAATAACCATACCTACATGTACATATTATCAGAATTACCTTGACTAACCAGTGCCCCCGGCACATTAATATTTCTCTGTACCGGTACCCCTGTACATAACTCGCTATTTGTTATCTTACTGCTGCTCTGTAATTATTTGTTACTTGTTATTTATTACTTGGTATTTTCTTTACTGCATTGTTGGTTAAGGCTTGTAGGCAAGCATTTCACCTGTAAGGTACAATACCTGTTGTATTCGGGCATATGACAAATAACATTTGATTTGATTTGATTTTGATCTTACTGCCCCTCCTGTTCCTAATCTGTCAAAATAAAGCATAAAAAAATAAAGGTGGAAGTCCATAAAAAATATTCTCTATAGGCCCTTATCATCAATCAATATTTAGGCCATAAGCATTTGCATTTCTAAACCATTGATTGTATGAAAAACACCGTTTTTGTGTTTTGATGCTGCCTGTTAGATGATCTCTTTAAAAACACCAATATTCAGGTTGAAGAATCAACTTTGGGTGTTTCAGAGTACTTTATTTATATTTTAAAACACATTATCTGTATTAAAACACCTTACATTGGGTTTACATTCAAACACCAGATCTCAGCTTAGGTGCACCACTTGTCCTGGTTTCATTACACAATCATGGTGTTTTGAAACTTTCTATTCTTACAGTGTACCATGTTATAGTGTGACTTCTGATGAATCTTTCTCTGAATGACCCAGTGGTGGGGTCAATTCATCACTTCATGAAATGGAAAYGGCCTGTTATTGCATTTTTTCCCCACCTTTATGAATAGAAATTCAATCAATTTCATTAATTAACTGTTGAAATTGAATAGATCCCCGACCTTGAATAGATCCCAGGCCTAATGCAGTGTCTACCTCCATCTAGTGGTGGATAATTTGGTGTCTTACTGTAAGTGAAAGAGGTTCAGTAAAATAAGTAATTGAAAAATTGACCATACCATCTTAAACAAAATACCATATTCTAATCAGCTTGTTAGTCTGTATGGTGACATGTGGCATGTCCGTGGTTGTCAATGTCAGTGATTTAACCAAGTAGGAGTACTGATATAAACCCAGGTCCYGCCTCTCAGTCCAATTTAATCTTAAAGGCAAAACTCCTACCCTCAAACTCCTACTCTGAGATAATTTATGAACATATGCCCAGGCCTCATTGACCAAATAAGATGAAAGTAATTACGTTTTTAAAAAAGTATGCAATTGCAGTGTTCAACACAGTAAATGTAGTCCATTTGCATTGTTCGGACAAGAAACAAAACAAATATCAGTTTTTCATTTCGTTTGGCATCATGATTGCAAGGTGTCCCAATATCTTTTCCAAATGTCCCGATATCTGGTTTTAATGTCCATTCTAGAATGCCCAAGCCAATCAGAAACATGTCATCAACAACGTGTGGTATAAAAGGGTTATAAAGAGTTTATGAAGGMTTTGAAAGCCTTTAAATGTAATGTTATAAATCCATTGTTATATCCAATGTCTACTMTAGATAGTGATGATTTGGCTAAAACCTCTGACTGAAGTGTTCCAGGCCTTGTAGAGGGAACACTGACCTACAGTATGATGAGTGCATGACAGAGAATGGCCTCATTGTGCCCACCATATTGTTCTGATGTCGGCTTCATGAATGCAGCACAGAATCTACTTGTGCTGAGAATGAATTAATAATCACCAGCCCACATGTTACAGTCACCACCTGTAATGACATGACCCATCTGACGTAGAGAAGAATACAGTGACGAATCAATCTTGGTACTGCACAGAAGAGGCCTAGGGAAAGGGAGGGGGAGTGGTGGATGTCTCAAAACTGGGGTTCTTTCCTTTCTTCATTTCCTCTGTTCAGCCCATTCTCTTGTCTTAATGACATTCTCTCTGTCTCTCTTTGTTGCACAATGCACTGGCAGTAGTCTGTGAGTGTTGAACCACAGACAAAACAACACTAGTGGAAAATTGTGTGCCCTCCACCACTATTTCTGTCTGCCTTGTATGTGTGCAGGTCAAGTCGTGTGTGCGTGTATGCGAGATAACGAAAGATGGTGAAGAGGTCAAAAGGTGTGTGTCCGTGTGTGTGTATGCATGCGGTGTGTGTGTGAGTGAGAAAGAGAGAGAGAGAATATTGTGGCTACCACGTGGTCAGACTTATGACACAGCAAGTCTCTCCACACTAATGTTAGTTAGTGTCGTATCCTTTGGGCTCCCGARTGGCGCAGCGGTCTAAGGAACTGCATCTCAGTGCTAGAGGTGTCACTCAGTGCTAGAGGTGTCCCATAGGGCAGCGCACAGTWGGCCCAGCGTTGTCCGGGTTAGGGCTTGGCCAAGGTAGKCCGTCATTGTAAATAAKAATTTGTTCTTAACTGACTTGCTAGGTTAAATATAAAATGAAAAAAAAAGACCCAACATGGTCCAACCACAGTTGTGAAGAGGGCATGACAACACCTCTTCCCCCTTAGGAGGCTGGAAAGATTTGGCATGGGCCCTCAGATCCGTAAAAAGTTGTATAGCTACACCATTGAGAGCATCTTAACTGGCTGCATCACTGCAAGGCACCTGAACGCAAGAAGCTACAGAGGATGGTGAGTATGGCCCAGTACATCACTGGGGCTGAGCTCCATGCCATCTAGGACCTCTACACCAGGCGGTGTCAGAGGAAGGACCTAAAAATTGTCACACACACTACCTACACTCCAGCGGAGGCTGCTGAGGGGAGAACGGCTCATAATAATGGCTGGGATGGTATCAAAAACATGGTTTTCATGGGTTTGATTTCGCTCCATTCCAGCCATTATTATGAGCCGTTCTCCCCTCAGCAGCCTCCACCGCCACACTCACACTCTTCACATATGCTGCAGTTACTCTGTTTATTATATATCCTGATTGCCTAGTCAATTTTACCCCTACCCACGTGTAAATTTTACTCAATTACTGCAACTACAGTTGAAGTCGGAAGTTTACATGCAATTAGGTTGGAGTCATTAAAACTTGTTTTCTACCACTCCACAAATTTCTTGTTAACAAACTATAGTTTTGGCAAGTCGGTTAGGACATCTGCTATGTGCATGAAAAAAGAATAAAGGTGAAATATTTTTTTTTTTTAAATGACACAAGTAATTTTTCCAACAATTGTTTACAGACAGATTATTTCACTTATAATTCACTGTATCGCAATTACAGTAGGTCAGAAGTTACATACACTAAGTTGACCGTGCCTTTAAACAGCTCGGAAAATTCCAGAAAATGTCGTCATGGCTTTGGAAGCTTCTGATAGGCTAATTGACATAATTTGAGTCAATTGGAGGTGTACCTGTGAATGTATTTCAAGGCCTACCTTTAAACTCAGTGCCTCTTTGCTTGACATCATGGGAAAGGAAAATAAAAAGAAATCAGCCAAGACCTCAGAAAAAAAATTGTAGACCTCCACAAGTCTGGTTCGTCCTTGGGAGCAGTGTCCAAACGCCTGAAGGTACCACGTTCATCTGTACAAACAATAGTATGCAAGTATAAACACCATGGACCATGCAGCTGTCATACCGCTCAGGAAGTAGATGCATTCTGTCTCCTAGAGATGAATGTGCTTTTGTGCGAAGTGCAAATCAATCCCAGAACAACAGCAAAAGACCTTGTGAAGATGCTGGAGGAAACAGGTACAAAAGTATCTATTCCACAGTAAAACAAGTCTATATCGACATAACCTGAAAGGCCGCTCCGCAAGGAAGAACCCACTGCCTCAAAACAACCATAAAAAAGCCAGACTATGGTTTGCAAAAGCACATGGGGACAATGATCATACTTTTTGGAAAGTCCTCTGGTCTGATGAAACAAAAATAGAACTGTTTGTCCATAATGACCATCGTTATGTTTGGAGGAAAAAGGGGGGTGATTGCAAGCCAAAGAACACCATCCCAACCGTGTAGCACACGGCAGCATCATGTTGTCGAGGTGCTTTGCTACAGGAGGGACTGGTGCACTTCACAAAATAGATGGCATCATGAGGGAGGAAATTCATGTGGATATATTGAAGCAACATCTCAAGACATCAATCAGGAAGTTAAAGCTTGGTCGCAAATAGGTCTACCAAATGGACAATGACCCAAAGCATACTTCCAAAGTTGTGGCAAAATGGCTTAAGGACAGCAAAGTCAAGGTATTGCAGTGGCCATCACTAACCCCTGACCTCAATCCCATAGAAAATGTTTGGGCAGAACAAGGAGGCCTACAAACCTGACTCAGTTACACCTGCTCTATCATGAAGAATGGGACAAAATTCACCCAACTTATTGTGGGTAGCTTGAGCAAGGCTACCCAAAATGTTTGACCAAGTTAAACAATTTAAAGGCAGTGCTACCAAATAGTAATTGAGTGTATGTAAACTTCTGACCCACCAGGAATGTGTTGCAAAAAATAAAGCTTAAATAAATCATTCTCTCTACTATTATTCTGACATTTCACATTCTTAAAATAAAGTGGTGATCCTAACTGACCTAAAACAGGGAATTTTTAATTGGATTAAATGTCAGGATTTGTRAAAAACWGAGTTTAAATTTATTTGGCTAGGGTGTATGTMAACTTACGACTTCAACTGTACCTCGTACCCCCACACATTGACTTGGTACCTTCTCCTTTTATAGAGCCGTCTTACAGTTCTTTTTTGTGTGTTACTTTTTTCTTCTTATTTGCAAATTTGTCTTACTTTTTAACTCTGCATTGTTGGGAAAGGGCTCGTAAGGAAGCATTTCACTATAAAGTCTACATCTTGTACTTGGCGCATGTGACATTTTGACTTATACCTTTTTAACAACACAAACAAACACAAGAGGGGCTGCTAGCCTAACAGATTAATGATTTGCTAATACATCATTGACAGGGTTTAAGCAAGGGCCAGGTGGCACCTGGTAGGACAGCCCCTTMAGTTAAAGTCTGTCCATCTGTCTATCTCTCTTCCTCCCCTTTTTGTATGCTAGATGGAAGACATGGAGGGCACTTTGAGGCAAATCTACACCCCAGGGGGTATTGAGGCTCAGTTGTTGGGGTGACTGAAGGACTGTGCAGTGTGGTAGCATAAGGCTAGAGGACATTAAACCTGAAAACATGAGTCATGTTAGYCATGCCCCCATGTTCAAATTATGATATAGCTTTTGGACTTGTTTTAAAACTCCAATATATCCATATTGATAACAATTGAACTCACTGACCTCAGTGTGTTAGAGAGAGAGRGGRGGGGGGTGAGAGAGAGCGCAATTATAAGAAATATCAAGTATTTGTGCCCAAAATGTAATAAAGAAGTAGGCTATATTGTACATATGTAACATTGTATCCCTATCTTTAAAAAATATGACAACAGCAGTAGCTCCTCCCTCATAAGTAGCAAACACCAGTCCCTGCTCAGCTCYACGCGCAACCCCTCAGTATACTGCATTCATGTTACAAAATCCACTGGGAAATAGGGCTAGACCATTTCATAGTTCGGGATATTTTGGCATCCTCGTTATATTCTAACATCAGAACATTTAAAGACGACAGGCAACATCTTTTTTTTAATGGAAATTAATTTCGTTCGGAAAGCCCTGCTCTTCAATTGTATATTATTTGTATATTTCTCCATGACCCCTATCTTCATTGGAATGGTTGTTCCTTTACACTGCCATGTTGGATGGATGTATCGATGTTGCAGCTGGAGTTCCGAATGAAAGTTTAGAATTTGCACTCTGCAAAGATTGGGGTTCCCACGGTTTAGTCAAGGCGCCTGGGTCATGAGGTTGTTATCCAACAACCAGGATCCTGAAATATTTCATTTTGCAGACCTCTACCWTAGAAACAACGTCATGAGATGATCCGGTTGCAGGCCATGGCGACCAAAAGCTGCACGAATTTGATGTAATGTTCAAGAGTAAAACAGTTCATTTTGTTTATTGAGAAGTTATTTACGAACATGAATAGCCATTCTCAGCAGCGGCGGGTTGGAAATATTGGCTCCATACTCCTCACCCCGCAAGAGAACGAATGCCTATTCAACTACCTGGGCAGGAAATGCAATGTAAGTTGTCTTGTTTACGACCATGCCACGCTCTCAAATTCAAGTGCAATTTGTATACCTGCACCGTTGCAAAAAAATAATGTGTTAGGCTAAATGTTAGTGTTATGTAGGCTAACGTTAGGAAATAACCTGGCTGTAGGCCGATAARACGCATGACAGCTCAGCATCTTTCCATGGCTTTGCTGGAACGATGTTTGGGCAAGCAGAACTGTTTGCCTGTCAGATGGATTTGCTGGAATATAATGGATTTGGAAATCTAAACGTGTGCCTCTGGAGGATTAGTCGTTTTCGCMTGGCTTGGCTGTAAACAGTAATGTACACGTTACTGTTTTTAGCCTATGCAGCACATACCCCATCATTAATAAACATGACCGATAGTGTTGACCTAAGTTAAGGTTGAACGCTACTGTGTGTGTGTGGGATATAAAATTGACAACTTAACGTTACTCAACCAACTGATGTACTGCAGTCTGGCATGTTTGCACGTCAGTATTTTGTTTTTATTTGACAACGATCGCTGTCGAATCCGTGTTTGCRCAATGGAATATGTTAAGAACATACATATTATCCTTGCTTCGTCCCATTGTTTACACGAGCCATTGTTTACACAGATAACACAGGTTCGYTGCGGGAAGAAGCAACTATTTTCCCAATGCTAAAGGCTATGAAGGTAGTTGTGCCCTTACGAAAAAAAAGATTGCTGTGGGATTGCCGTATAACTGCAGTCGGAGGGCAGTGTGCTGCAAATACTGCATTCAAAAATATTTGACTGTAGTTACTGCACTTTTACTGCAATTGTTTTTGTAAGGATGAAAGTCAAATCAGTTTATTGAGAAGCTGCATTAGATTACAATAAGTGTCAAATGGCAGCCCAGTGGAACAACTACTATAGCCTACAGTACACTGTCTAAATAAATAACATATCACCATTTGCCATAAGTCAAAGCTGAGTGTCTAGTAAGACAGAGCCATAGCTTGATGTGTGTGTTCTTTTTATCCCTTAACATTTTTCCTACCATGGGAATTGGGAACATACTGATCTGGATTGACTTATGCCCCTGTCTGTGTGCTGTGCACATATCGGTCTACAGTACACTTTGACTCGCAAACCTTCTCAATTAAACTACAAAGTAGCCTATTCCTACCTGGCAGAATGATATCGTGATTATTTGCATCAATCCAGTGGCCATTTGTTTTGCAAATTCTGCAATCACATGAGCACTATAGAAACATCGCTAACCAAATAATGGTCTCTGACTGGTGTGCACTTGAATTGAAGTGGTCTCCTGATGTGGTTTAACAGTGTTTCCCCTAGAATCATTTAGCAGCTGCGGTCCACTGCTGCTAAATCATTGCCGCCACAACAAACAAAACAAAAAAAATATATATACTACCGTTCAAAGGTTTGGGGTCACTTAGTAATGTCATTGTTTTCCATGCAAAATGAATAGGAAATATAGCCAAGACGTTGACAAGGTAATAAATAATTACTTTTAATTGAAATAATAATTGTCCWTCAAATGTTGCTTTTGTCAAAGAAACCTCCATTTGCAGCAATTACTACCTTTGGCATTTTAGTTGTCAATTTGTTGAGGTAATCTGAAGAGATTTCACCCCATGCTTCCTGAAGCACCTCCCACAAGTTAAATTGGCTTGATGGGCACTTCTTACGTACCATACGGTCAAGATGCTCCCACAACATCTCAATGCGGTTGAGATCCGGTGACTGTGCTGGCTGGCCACTCCATTATAGACCGAATACCAGCTGACTGTTTCTTCCCTAAATAGTTCTTGCATAGTTTGGAGCTGTGCTTTGGGTCGTGTTGTAGGAGGAAATTGGCTCCAGTTAAGCGCCATCCACAGGGTATGGCATGGCGTTGCAAAATGGAGTGATAGCCGTCCTTCTTCCAGATCCCTTTTTACCCTGTACAAATCTTTCACTTTACCACCACCAAAGCACCCCCAGACCATCACATTGCCTCCACCATGCTTGACAGATGGCGTCAAGCACTCCTCCAGCATTYTTTCATTTTTTCTGCAKCTCACAAATGTTCTTCTTTGTGAAAGAACACCTCAAACTTAGATTTGTCTGTCCAGTGTCTGTGTTCTTTTGCCCATCTTAATCTTYTCTTTTTATTGGCCAGTCTGAGATATGGCTTTCTCTTTGCAACTCTKYCTAGAAGGCCAGCATTCCGGATGCGCCTCTTCACTGTTGACGTTGAGACGGGTGTTTTGCGGGTACTATTTAAKGAAGCTGCCAGTTGAGGCAGCTTCATCATTTCTCAAACTTGACACTCTAATGTACTTGTCCTCTTGCTCAGTTGTGCACCGGGGCCTCCCACTCCTTTCTATTTTGGTTAGAGCCAGTTTGTGCTGTTCTGTGAAGGGAATAGTACACAGCGTTGTACAAGATCTTCAGTTTGTTGGCAATTTCTCGCATGGAATAGCCTTAATTTCTCAGAACAAGAATAGACTGATGAGTTTCAGAAGAAAGGTYTTTGTTTCTGGCCATTTTGAGCCTGTAATCGAACCCACAAATACTGATGCTCCAAATACTCAACTAGTCTGAAGGCCAGTTTTATTGCTTCTTTAATCAGTACAACAGTTTTCAGCTGTGCTAACATAATTACAAAAGTGTTTTCTAATGGTCAATTAGCCTTTTAAAATGATACTCTTGGATTAGCTAGTGTAACGGATGTGAAATGGCTAGCTAGTTAGCGGGTACGCGCTAGTAGCGTTTCAATCAATTACGTCACTTGCTCTGAAACCAATATGTAGGGTTTCCCCTTGCTCTGCAAGCGCCGCGGCTTTTGTGGAGCGATGGGTAACGACACTTCGTGGGTGTCAGTTGTTGATGTGTGCAGAGGGTCCCTGGTTCGCGCCCGGGTATGGGCGAGGGGACGACTTAAAGTTATACTGTTACACTAGCACCGTGCCATTGGAACACAGGAGTGATGGTTGCTGATAATGGGCCTCTGTACGCCTATGTAGATATTCCATTAAAAATCAGCCGTTTCCAGCTACAGTAGTCATTTACAACATTAACAATGTCTACACTGTATTTCTGATAAATTTGATGTTATTTTAATGGATAAAAAATATGCTCTTCTTTAAAAAACGAGGACATTTCTAAGTGACCCCAAACTTTTGTGTGTGTGTGTGTATTAGTACCAGTCCAAAATGTAGACACACCTACTCATTCCAGGGAATGCATTTCAATTAAAAGGTGTCTTGTTAAAAGTACATTTGTGGAATTTCTTTCCTTAATGCATTTGAGCCAATCAGTTGTGTTTTTAACAACGTAGGAGTGGTATACAGAAGATAGCCCTATTTGGTAAAATACCAAGTCCATGTTATGGCAAGAACAGCTCAAATGAGCAAAGAGAAACGGCAGTCCATCATTACTTTAAGACATGAAGGTCAGTCAATTWGGAAAATTTCTAGAACTTTGAAAGTTTCTTCAAGCGCAGTCGCCAAAGAACATGAAACTGGCTCTCATGAGGACCGCCACAGGAAAGGAAGACCCAGAGTTACCTCTGCTGCAGAGGATAAGCTCATTAGAGTTTCCGGCTCAGAAATTGCAGCCCAAATAAATGCTTCACATAGTTCAAGTAACAGACACATCTCAACTTCATCTGTTCAGAGGAGACTGTGTGAATCATGCTTTCATGATTGAATTGCTGCAAGGAAACCACTACTAAAGGACTCCAGACGTGAAAATACCGCCCCCTATCCCAAAGAGGCGAAAGGACACCAATAATAAGAAGAGACTTGCTTTGGCCAAGAAACATGAGCAATGGACATTAGACCGGTGGAAATTTGTCCTTTGTTGATGAGTCCAAATTTGAGATTTTTGGTTCCAACCGTCGTGTCTTTGTGAGACGATGAATGGATGATCTCCACATGTGTCGTTCCCACCGTCGAGTATGGAGGAGGAGGTGTGATGGTGTGGGGGTGCTTTGCTCGTGACACTGTCTGTGATTTATTTAGACTTCAAGGCACACTTAACCAGCATGGCTACCACAGCATTCTGCAGCGATACGCCATCCCATCTGGTTTGCACTTAGTCCCACTATCATTTGTTTTTCAACAGGACAATGACCCAACACATCTCCAGGCTGTGTAAGGGATATTTGACCAAGATGGAGTGCTGCATCAGATGACCTGGCCTCCACAATCACCCGACATCAACCCAATTGAGATGTTTGGGATGAGTTGGACCGCAGATTAAAGGAAAAGCAGCCAAGAAGTGCTCAGCATGTGGGAACTCCTTCAAGACTGTTGGAAAAGCATTCCAGGTGAAGCTGGTTGAGAGAATGCCAAAAGTGTGCAAATCTGTCAAAAATGCACAGGGTGGCTGCTTTGAAGAATCTCATTCAAATCAAAAYATATTTTAAACACTTTTTTGGTTACTACATGATTCCATATGTGCTATTTCGTAGTTTTGATGTCTTCGCTGTTATTCTACAATGTAGAAAATAGTAAAAATAAAGAAAAACCCTGGAGAGTGTGAGTGTGGCGAGTGTGGATATATAGAGTGTGATATATATATTTGTAATAATGACAATTACAACAATACTGAATGAACATTTTATTTTAACTTAATATAATACATAAATTAAATCAATTTAGTCTCAAATAAATATTGAAACATGTTCAATTTGGTATAAATAATGCAAAAACACAGTGTTGGAGAAGAAGGTAAAAAAGCTAACGTTTAAGTTCCTTGCTCAGAACATGAGAACACATGAAAGCTGGTGGTTCCTTTTAACATGAGTCTTCAATATTCCCAGTTAAGAAGTTTTAGGTTGTGGTTATTATAGGACTATTTCTCTCTCTACCATTTGTATTTCATATACCTTTTGACTATTGGATGTTCTTATAGGCACTATATTATTGCCAGCCTAATCTAAGCATTTYTTGTGGTCTTAGAACATCTCTCTTTTTTTTGAGAGTGGAAACCTGAGAACTGGAAAAACCAAGAGGGAAAACAGAATTTGGGGAAAAAAACTAAATGGAGTCAGGCAAAAAAATAAACCCATATTGTTTTAGGGTCCTAACTAATCAAATCCAATGTACTATGGTCTGGCCAGTGACCTTTCCTGTGTTATGATGAGGTGTGCGTTTGAGGAGAGAAGTGCTTCCTCATGTTCTTTCTCTCCTACCCGCAATAATAAATCACTGAAGAGGAAGTGAGCTAGAATGGTATTTCCTCTTCCTCATCATCTCGTTTTGTGATTGGCACAGGTCGCTCTCGGTGTCCTTGAAGCAAACGAAGCTTTAGATTGTGTGGCCACTGGCTATGTCTGTCATCATTCTCTATCAGATATTCTCAGGGTGTATTATCTGCAAACGTTGTACTATACTCTCGGGCAAATAATCAGTGTTTCCTGTTCGTGGATGTGGTCCTCTTCCTCTATATGGCCATCATTTACACATTTCCCCCTAGAGGCATTCCACTAGTTAAGCTAGTTTTGTGAAGACCAAAGATAATGTGCAATCCAATGCTGCACTTCTTAATCACATTTAATTATCAAAACATTTTACAAGCTCTTTGTCTCTCTGTGTCACTAGTGTTTTTACTTTGCTGTAACGCTCCCACACTCCCACTGTGAATTCGTCCTTAGACCCTGTGCTCAGCGGTAGTCCAGGTGTATGGGGCAGACAGGAGCTCATCCTGGATGAAGAGGTGCTGCGGAGTGGCCTGTCTGATCAAGGATAACCCTCTGAGGTCCTACTTCATCAGGGTCTTTGACATCAAGGTGAGTGGAGTAGATGAAGGATGGTTGAAGCTAGCCTAACACTGAGTCCCTTTCCTGAGGAATTCCCTYTGCTGCCAAAAGGCAGTTCACTACTTAATGTTATTTCTCTCTTTTCAGGAAGGGAAAACCATGTTTGAACAGGAGCTCTACAATAACTTCTCAATCAACAGCTCTAGGTCGTATTTCATTTCATTCGCAGGAGATGTAAGTATGATATCCCGCCGCTTGAAAGCTTTTGGACCCCACGTAGACGGTGTCCTAAAAAAAAGAATGATCTCTCTTTACTCTCTTTATCTCCAGAACTGCCAGGTAGGCCTGAACTTCGCTAGCGAGGAAGAGGCCAAGCGATTTAGAGCCGCACTTAACGACCTACTCGGCAGACGCCAACGTAAAACGGGTAACTACAGTTGCTCCGTGTGCTCAGTCTACACTACCTCTGCGTTCTCACCACCTCAACCTTTCACCTTCTGGACAGAGGAAGGGGAGGAAGCTTCAATTTCTCTTCCTGCGCTACTACTGACAAGACCACAGGGCCCGATCCCAAACCGATCCCTCTATTACCTGAGACCTATCTTGTAACTCAGATCTGCGAGGGGGTTCATTTGGGGTCAACAACGGTCTAGGAATTGGTTTGGAATTGTGTCAAATTTTTCCTGCTGGTTGCTGTTGGAAACTCAGTGATATACAGTGTCTTCGGAAAGTTTTCAGACACCTTAACTTTTTCCACATGTTACCTTACAGCCATATTCTTAAAAACAGAAATACCTTATTTACATAAGTATTTAGACCCTTTGCTATGAGACTCGAAATTGAGCTCAGGTGCATCCTGTTTCCATTGATCATCCTTGAGATGTTTCKACAACTTGATTGGAGTCCACCTGTGGCAAATTCAATCGATTGGACATGATTTGGAAAGGCACACACCTGTCTGTTGGAAGGTGAACCTTCACCACAGTCTGAGATCCTGAGCAGGTTTTCATCAAGGATCTCACTGTACATTGCGCGGTTCATCTTTGCCTCGATCCTGACTCGTCTCCCAGTCCCTGCCACTGAAAAACATYCCCACAGCATGCTGCCACCACCATGATTCATCGTAGGGACAATGCCTGGTTTCCTCCCGACGTGACTGTTCGCATTCAGGCCAAAGAGTTCAATATTGGTTTCATCAGAAAAGAGAAAATTGTTTCTCATGGTCTAAGAGTCTTTAGGTGCCTTTTGGCAAACTCSAAGCAGGCTGTCATGTGCCTTTTACTGAGGAGTGGTTTCCATCTGGCCACTACCATAAAGGCCTCTGGTGGAGTGCTGCACTGGCCTCATTGGTTGTCCTTCTGGAAGATTCTCCCATCTTCACAGGGGAACTCTAGAGCTCTGGCAGAGTGACCATCGTCTTCTTGGACACCTCCCTGACCAAGGCCCTTCTCCCCAGATTGCTCAGTTAGGCCGGGCGGCAAACTCTAGGAAGAGTCTTGGTGATTACAAAATTCTTCCATTTAAGAATGAAGGCCACTGTGTTCTTGGGGACCTTCAATGCTGCAGACATTTTTTGGTACCCTTCCCCAGATATGTGCCTCAACACAATCCTGTCTCGGAGCTCTACGATCAAAACCTTCGACGTCATGGCTTGGTTTTTGCTATGACATGCACTGTCAACTGTGGGACCTTTATATAGGACAACGACCCTAAGCACACAGCGAAGACAAAGCAGGAGTGGCTTCGGGACAAGTCTCTGAATGTCCTTGAGTGGCCCAGCCAGAGCCTGGACTTGAACCCGATCGAACATCTCTGGAGAGACCTGATAATAGCTGAGCAGCAACACTCCCCATCCAACCTGACCAAGCYTGACAGAATCTACAGAGAAGAATGGGAGAAACTCCCCAAATACAGGTGTGGCAAGCTTGTAACGTCATACCCAAGAAAACTCGAGACTGTAATCGCTGCCAAAGGTGCTTCAACAAAGTACTGCGTTAAAGGGTCTGAATACTTATGTAAATGTTTTTATTTTTAATAAATTAGCAAACTTTTATTTTTTTACTCCCATTGTGTGTAGATTGAGGGGGAAAAAGGGACGTAATAMATTTTAGGATAAGKCTGTAACTTAACAATGTGGAAAAATTCAAGGGGTTTAAATAGTTTCCGAAGGCACTGTTTCTGTCTGTACAGTAAAAACAGAAGAGTGTCTTTCTGCGCTAAAGGCTGCAKTGGTGTTCCTCTCTGGCTTCTCTACATCTCTCTCTGTTTCTCTCTCCATGCCGGCCTTTGAAGTTTGCTGCTCTTGCTGTGAGGAGTGTGCTTTCAAAGACGTGGGGCAGGGAAGGGGTCTACTGTAATGGTATGGTAGGGACACTAGCTTTCATTCTGTACTGTTCTTCCAGTACTTGTCTTTTTTTTGTGCATATTTTCTGAACTAGTGAAAATGCATCSTCTCCTCCTGAGTGAAATGCATTTGGCGCCCAGGATCTGAATGGAACTGGTATTTTCTCCAACCTGCGGTGGCTACCTTTCCGTGGCCTTTCATCCTATTTCCGTCTGTCCATCTGACTCTCATAAACTCACTCTGAACACTTTCCAGACACTTTGCTTGTCCTTCGACACTTCCATCTACACTCACCGTTGCTCTGATAGCTGTGCCAAAGCACACTTGAATTGGCTGCGAAATTATAATTGTTCCCATTTTTGTTTTGCAGAGAAAAGATGTGACCCTGCAAATGGTATGTTGTCCATTCTTTGATTTGTACCAATTTGTATAGTCCAAATTTGACCTTCAACATGTTTTATTGAAACGTAATCCTTGGTTATTTTACGATTTAAAAGCATAGTTCTCCTATAATCAGTCAAGCGAAATCAAATGTATTGGTGTACAYGCATGTGTACACACACATCGCTGTGGGTTTAATTTAAAATACTCTTTGAAGAGGTAGGGTTTCAGATGTTTTGGGAAGATGGACAGGGACTCTACTGTCCTAGCGTCAGGGGGAAGCTGGTTGCACCATTGGGGTGCCAGAACAGAGAAGAGCTTTGACTGGGTTGAGCGGAACAAGACCTCCCCGTAGGGGGGGAGGGCCAAGAGACCGAAGGTGGCAGAACRTAGTGCTTGGGTTGCGTTGTAGGGTTTGAGCATAGCCTGAAGGTAGGGAAGAGCAGTTCCCGTTACTGCTCCGTAGGCAAGTACTGTGGTTTTGTGGTGGCGCCGAGCTTCGACTGGAAGCCAGTGGATTGTGCAGAGGAGCGGGGTGACRTGTTCAACATTCCCAAGTTCTCCCAAAGCGGGCTGCGGCATTCTGGATAAGTTGCAGGGGTATGATGGCACAAGCGGGGAGCCCAGCCAACAGAGTGTTGCAGTAGTCTAGACRGGAGATGACAAGTGCCTGGATTAGGACCTGCACCGCTTTCTGTGTGAGGAAGGGTCATACTCTAAAGATGTTGCAGAGCATGAACCTGCAGGAGTGTCACCGCTTTTATGTTTTCAGAGAATGACAGGGTGTTGTCCAGGGTCACTCCATGGTTCTTTGCACTCTGCGATGGGGACACCGTGGAGTTGTCAACCCTGATGGAGAGGTCTTGAGGTCTTTTGCTTCCCTCCCCCAATTTGTTTTCCTTGTCATAATTCACTGTCATGCTGACAGTGTGCGCTTTAATATTTGTGATATTTAATCGTTACATTTTGGAGGTTTCTGAACCCTAATATGGACTGGACAACCATTGACATTATCTGTCAATCATTGACTTTCATACAGCCAAAGACAACCATCTGTATGGTACCACTACATGGATACCACTACAAGCTTCCGGTGAAGTACAATAATGAGGGTAAACATGTCTCATGGCGAAGGAGCTTTCAAAGTCCTCGTCGATAGCTGAGACTTCTAACATTTGTAGGAAATCCAGGGATTTGGTTGGGATTAGCTGTAGATTACTGATTTATGTCTGACCCATCTGCATATTGTGGAGATTAACATGGACTCGAGGAGCGTAATCAAATGCCGGGACAGGGGGAGGTTTGACCACACCATGTATTGAGAGTTTGTGTGACTAACTGGGGTTAAACCCAAATCATTTGCATGCCATAAGACTGTTATCCCTCTGAACTGAAGCCTAACCTAGGTCTCATGTAAGGTTATTCCTCATGCAAGAGTAGTTCACAGAACTACTGTAGCTCTGTTTGTTGGCTATTGCAGTTTCAATCAGAAGTCATTATTATAATGTTCCTAGACAACATCGTGTACATTTTATAGCAGCCATGTTGGTGCCTCCTGGGTAATTTTTTACAATTAACGGTCCAAAGAATTAGCAGAATTTTAAACCAAGCAATAGATGGTCAACATGAGTATATTTGAATTGTCCAAGGAGCAACATGGCTTCCAGCTCTGAAGTTGGCCAAAGCTCTTTTTTWAATTTTTTTATATGACTGGGTTTGACTCAACTGATGTCACATAAGGAACAAACACGCACAATGGGAGGACAAGCACTGTCTTTGAGCCAGTTTGATTCTGTCACCGTTTCTTTAGTTGTCTGTGAAAGACTGCTGTGCTATTCCTTTGTGTAGCCACAGGCAGTCTGAGAGCCTCGCCAGTCGGTTGGTCTACCCAACACTGTATCATATGGATGGCACAAGGATGTATTGCACAACCTCTTTATCAAGCCTGTCTTTAACAGAGTCATTGGACAGTGAGTTGAAGTTGGAAGACTGGTTGGGTCTGCTTGGGTGTCCAGTGCTGCTCGTGGATGGGCTTTATATGCTGTTGTCCTGCCCCTGTCCTTTTGAGGAAGAGAGAGCGGAGGAGGATGAAGAGGAAAAGGAGGGGGGTGTGGTGCTAGAGGAACCGAGGATTAAGAGCTGGTTTAAAGAGGTATTTAATGGTCGAGTTGTCGTCATGCAGAGTTCATGTCCATCCCGCCCTTGTCCTTTTGAGGAAGAGGATGATGAAGAGGCAAATGAGGGGTGTGTGGTGCTAGAGGAGCCGAGGATTAAGAGCTGGCTGAGAGAGGTGTTTAACGGTAGGGTTGTCGTCAGAGTTCATGTTCATGATCCCATTTAAATTCTAGTGAATTAAGAAATTAATGCACATGATTTACATAATTGCATCAATGTTTTGCATAAATGTGAAAACTTTGAATTATAATTTAAATGGAATTTGTACTGACTTTGTTGCTTGGCACCTATGCTGGTGTTTGGCTTCTACAGTAGATATTCACAAAGGCCCTGGCATTTGTATAGACAATTGGTGCCCTCTATTGTTTGTTGCCTGTACACTATTTTGAAATAGTGTTAAATACATCGAAAGACTGTTTTATTGTGTGTGGTCCTGCATTGTTGGCTGTCTTGCTCAGTCTTAAACTTTTTCACTTGTTTCTATATATTTATATTTAAAAACATTTTAAGATTGCAATATTGATGGGCTTCAGAGACTACCATAGTCTCAACACAGGCCAAGTTATACAGTAGTCTTTTTACTACCAGTCTAAGTATGCAAACTAAATGTTACTTTTTTTATTAATAATTGAAAGGGGTTGTGTATGATCTATCTGGCCTGTGTAATATAACTTGTCCAGTATGCTAAGAAATCAAAGGACGACCTTTTGGATTGACTCCACCTCATTTCGTGAGAGAAACACTGCTTCTGAGCTTCCCGGCAGTGGTTCTGAGCTTCTAGTTCTAGAAGCTTCTCATTTTCTTCCTCCATCTCTCCCTCCTTCTACCCTCCCTCCTACTATAGGCCCGGCTCTCCCTATGGCCACAGTGGACATCAAGAACCCAGAGATTAACAATGTGCGCTTCCACAACTCCCAGCAGCAGCCTCAGCCACACCACATCAACAACATGCTGCACAGCAGCCTCAGCAAGAAGGAGAAGAAAGTCAAGTGCAAGAGGAAGAAGCTCACCAAGGCAGACATCGGCACCCCCAGCAACTTCCAGTGAGTGGACCACACTTCCGCCGAGATTACACTTCAGACGGGTCTGTGTAGAGAGTGTACATTCTGAATGTATGTTGTAACGTATTGAGCTTGTCACTCATGTTTGAGGGTGTTCTTTGTGTCTTGAGAATCTTTTCAATGGCTCAGTTGTGTTTGTYTGCATTCA
This sequence comes from Salvelinus sp. IW2-2015, assembly GCF_002910315.2. NCBI lineage: Eukaryota > Metazoa > Chordata > Actinopteri > Salmoniformes > Salmonidae > Salvelinus > Salvelinus sp. IW2-2015. The sequence goes on from NC_036842.1 coordinate 54,963,232, forward strand.
TAATTGCCCCTCTGTTTGTGTGTATGTGCACAAGTGAGTGGTCTTACATGAGTGTCTGTGCTTGCACGTGATTGTTGCTGCGTGTTAAATGCACACCCACACACGTTTGTGAATCTGCTTGCTTGTGGGTACACGTGTATGTATGTGCTCATCCCTGTCTGTCTTGTGTCTCTCTCTTCAGGCACATCGGCCATGTGGGCTGGGACCCAAACACAGGCTTCGATGTGAGTACCACACACACACACACCGGATCCTTCATGGGCACACAATGGTGACCTGTGTGGCCGACTCATGATTGGCCCACACAATGGCCTCATTTGTATACAGCGCATATTTATCATGCATCCAATGCCGTCATACAAGCCTCTGCTGCAACCTAGAATATTCCAGAAAATTGTTGGTCACTGTTTTGGGCAGCTATGCTTCAGTAGCGCAAGTCACAAGTCAGTCGATCCTCATAGAAATACCTGTGTTCTGCAGTTCATCAATCATCACCATCACATATGTTTGGGAGTGTTGCCCAAAACKCAATGTTTCTGCTCGGTCACCAAAGAAGTGTTTTTGCCAATATTTGTCATGCCATTCAGACAACTGTCAGAGAAGTTGGCGTAAGCACATATTCCCCGATTCCGACCTGAGGTAAGCGCAAATGAATGGAACATTACCGGTAGTCGATTTTCATGTACTTTTCTCTCTATGCGTCTTCCTACCTTGAACTTAACCCTCTACAGTCTATACCCTGTCTAAGCCGGGGGGGGGGGGGGGGGTTCTATGCAGTTTTTGTTTTTATTGTTTTAAGAAGGTCATACAGTGCCTTGCAAAAGTATTCATCCTCCTTGGCGTTTTTCCTATTTTGTTGCATTACAACCTGTAATAAAAAATAAAAAAAAATTGGGATTGCATGTAATGGACATACACAAAATAGTCCAAATTTGTGAAGTGAAAGGAAAAAATTACTTCAGAAGTCACATAATTAGTTAGATTGCACACAGGTGGACTTTATTTAAGTGTCACATGATCTGTCACATTATCTCAGTATATATACACCTGTTCTGAAAGGCCCCAGAGTCTGCAACACCACTAAGCAAGGGACACCACCAAGCAAGCAGCACCATGAAGAACAAGGAGCTCTACAAACAGGTCAGGGACAAAGTTGTGGAGAAGTACAGATCAGGGTTGGGTTATAAAAAAATATCCAAAACTATGAACATCCCACAGAGCACCATTAAATCCATTATTAATAAATGGAAACAATATGGCACCACAACAAACCTGCCAAGAGAGGGCCACCCACCAAAACTCAGACCAGGCAAGGAGGGCATTAATCAGAGAGGCAACAAAGAGAMCAAAGATAACCCTGAARGAGCTGCAAAGCTCTACAGCGGAGATTGGAGTATCTGTCCATGGGACCATTTTAAGCCATACACTCCACAGAGCTGGGCTTCACAGAAGAGTGTCCAGAATAAAAGCCATTGATTAAAGAAAAAAATAAGCAAACACGTTTGGTGTTCGCCAAAAGGCATGTGGGAGACTCCCCAAACATATGGAAGAAGGTACTCGGGTCAGATGAGACTAAAATTGAGCTTTTTGGCCATCAAGAAGAATGCTATGTCTGGCGCAAACCCAACACCTCTCATCACTCCGAGAATACCATCCCCACAGTGAAGCATGGTGGTGGCAGCATCATGCTGTGGGGATGTTTTTTTATCGACAGGGACTGGGAAACTGATCAGAATTGAAGGAATGATGGATGGCGCTAAATACAGGGACATTTTTGAGGGAAACCTGTTTGTCTTCCAGAGATTTGAGACTGGGATGGAGGTTCACCTTTCAGCATGACAATGACCCTAAGCATACTGCTAAAGCAACACTTGAGTGGTTTAAGGGGAAACATTTAAATGTCTTGGAATGGCCTAGTCAAAGCCCAGACCTCAATCCAATTGAGAATCTGTRGTATGACTTAAATATTGCTGTACACCAGTGGAACCCATCCAACTTGAAGGAGCTGGAGCAGTTTTGCCTTGAAGAATGGGCACAAATCTCACTGGCTAGATGTGCCAAGCTTATAGAGACATACCCCAAGAGACTTGCAGCTGTAATTGCTGCAAAAGGTGGCTTGACAAAGTATTGACTTTGGGGGGGTGAATAGTTATGCACGCTCAAGTTCTGTTTTTTTTGTCTTGTTTGTTTCACAATAAATAATAATTTGCACCTTCAAAGAGGTAGGCATGTTGTGTAAATGAAATGATACAAACCCCCAAGAAATCTATTTTAATTCCAGGTTGTACGGCAACAAAATAGGAAAAATGCTTTCGCAAGCCACTGTACCAAGGATCATTGCTATTTGATTTTGACTTTTAAGATGCCTTGAAGTGTGTGTGTGTGTGTGTGAGAAATAATAATTCATACTTCCCTAAAATAACCTACTAGATCAGTGTTTTTAAATCTAACAGTTGTTGAAACAGATATGCATATGATGCATTCAGAGAGTATTCAGACCCCTTGACTTTTCCACATTTTGTTACGTTACGGCCTTATTCTAAAATTTATAAAATATTTTTTYCCCTCATCAATCTACACACAATACCCCATAATGACGAAGCGAAAACAGTTTTTTTGAAATTTTTGCAAATGTATTACAATAAAAAAACATACCTTATTTACATAAGTATTCAGAACCTTTGCTATGAGACTCAATTGAGCTCAGGTGCATCCTGTTTCCATTGATCATCCTTGAGATGTTTCTACAACTAGATTGGAGTCCACCTGTGGTAAATTCAATTGATTGGACATGATTTGGAAAGGCACACACCTGTCTATAAAAGGTCTCACAGTTGACAGTGTATGTCAGCAAAAACCAAGCCATGAGGTCGAAGGAATTGTCTTTAGAGCTCTGAGACAGGATTGTGTTGAGGCACAGATCTGGGGAAGGGTACCAAACAATTTGTCATGTTGGTTGTTGATCATTGCTAGACAACCATTTAAGTCCTGCCATATATTTTCTAGACAATTTTAAGTCAAAACTGTAAATAGGACACTCCGGAACATTCAATGTCATCTTGGTAAGCAACTCCAGTGTATATTTGGCCATGTGTTTTAGGTTATTGTCTTGCTGAAAGGTGAATTTGTCTCCCACTGTCTGTTGTCCTGTATTCAGGACAAAAAGTTCATTTCTTTGCCACATTTTATTTGCAGTATTAGTTTAGTGCCTTATTGCAAACAGGATGGATTTTTTTTATTCTGTGCAGACTTCTTTCTTTTAGTTTAGTATTGTGGCGTAACTACAATGTTGTTGATCCATCCTCAGTTTTTTCCTATCACAACCATTAAACTCAAACGGTTTTAAAAAATGTGGGGAAATGATTGCAGTCAGTGTGGTATAACTGCAGTACACTAGTATAACTGTAGTTAGAATGCAGTATAACTGCAGGAGGCGGCAAAGTTTTTTTTTTTTTTCATTGCTGTAATTTTGCAGTACAACTGCCGTTATTCTGCAATCACTGTCCAAAATACCAGTCGACTGCACTTTTACTGCAGTTTCAAAAACTTGTTTTGTAAGGGTAGTCAAGGGGTGTGAATACTTTCTGAAGGCACTGTGTAATATATAATAGKGCTAACCCCATTTAGTTGACTGGTTTATTGTTTGGACGATAGACTGTTGGTCAAGAGATTTGTTTTTAGTCGGTCGYAAAATAAAAATTAAAAACATGGCACACGAGACACCTCTCTGATTCGCGTCTGTCTCAGTGGACTAATRCATTGCGGAGGCCGCAGGGATGGCATAGTCCATCACTCCTTAAGACTGGCACAAGAATGTAAAGGTTCACTCTGTTGATCTACGTGCCTGGGTGGAATTATATTTTTGGAGCAGTGGACGGACACCTTTTGGTAACATAATATCCTCACTGTTCCCACTCCCAATCACAAGGGGTGATGGCAAAGTTTTAGATTTTTGTWATTTTGCCTTCTCTTGCTAGTAGCGGCTAGCTGGCTTTAGCCTAGCTAAAAACAGTTTCTATCTATCGTTTTTAGCTTCACCCATCTCCAAGCGAAATAATCAGATTTATATGAAATAATATATCCTGGCAAATATTTTTTKGACTTGCCGGTGTAACCTAAAACATTATCCCAGTTTGATATCCTGCTTGTGTAGTCATTCGATATCAACAAAAAAATAGAACTTCATGTTTTTGTCAGAGAAAAAAAACAGCTGGCTAGAGCAGRTTCTACTATTTCACAATAGCCTGGAATCACTAGTTATTTCTTCTAAACAAAATACCTTTTTGGGTTAATTCTTGTTTGGTTTACTGTTTGAAAAGTTGCTGAGATTAACAATGCAAAGTCGGCTACTTTGATATATTTCACATTTACATTTAAGTCATTTAGCAGACGCTCTTATCCAGAGCGACTTACAAATTGGTGCATTCACCTTATGATATCCTTATATATAACCTATAAATCAAATCAAGGAACCAAGCGATGACACCACAGACAGAAGGGGTAAACCAGACACGTCACAGGGGCTATAAAGCTGAAGCATCCATTTAGAACGATATCTCATCACCACATATGTTAGTGRGAGGAAGTCCGGTAGTGGGAGAGGATGGAACTTGGTGACACTGGGCAAACATCTGATCTCAATACATTTTTCTGTTCCMAAAACTAGAATCTGTTTTACGAAAATRGTGCACTTAGTTTCATAGARTTGATGCTTTGCCAAAGTTTTTWAAAGTTGCGTTGTTTAGAAAGAGTGCAAGGTCGAATTCAGTTTGCACTCCTCCTAAAGCTTGCGCTTCACAGAGGAGGCTTTCCCTAAAGGAAATATGCAAATACATGCTTGCTCGTGCTTGGCTTTGCCCACCTCTGCTTGTTCTGCCCATTTATGCTTCATTTGCTCCCACTGTAAAAGACACAGATGAACTATCTGGGGTTAGTTATAAATATCTTTGACTCTGCCCCCACGGCTGCRGAAGGAATAATACAGTGTGTCMCAATTTTCAGATGGTACAAAATTACGTGGAATACTGGAGAAGCCACCCCTTTTATTGATGAAAAACTACATTGACTTACATTCCGTCTCCGTAGTGTGTGAATTTACTTTTAGGTGCTCCACGGGGGTATTTGCTTGGCASGCCAAGCAATTTGGTAAAATTGAGAAAATAAGTGCAATTGCATTTGTTTTGAAATTGCATTKGTTTTCCATAAATGGTTACTTCATTGGACCTGACACCGTTTGTAAGAGTATTCGTTAGGCCTACAGTATGTGTCAAGATAATGTTTTTATTGAGTATAGTTTTAAAAYCTTGAGTCAAGAAGAAGGGGAGTATGGCTGAGCGATAGGGCCAAAATATTGTGTATAGCCGTCAAGTAGCAACGTAAACTATAAAAACGAAATACCTCTTATGTAATAACCCAAACTTGTGCATGCATCAATACCAGTATGTAGTAAAATACAGTATACTGCCCAGCCCTAGTTTAGATGCACAAGGCACATCTCTCTCCAGAATGTGCTCTCCCGCCAATTCTTGTGCACTTGTTTCATAACGTTATTGTGTGAATTGTTTGCCCTTAGACTAAAAATCGATCAATTCCCCAATTACATATCACTAGTAGTACATTTACTGTTAATTCCCATAATTTCTAATCTACTAATTGTTTAGTTACGGTAATKTCTGATAATGCATTCAATATATTATTACAGTCATTTACTGTTCTCATTGTCRGAGTGGATAACCTTTGTTACACTTGTGAGAAACACGTTTTGGTTTATTTCATTCCACACTCCTGTCAAAGCTGAACACCTGTTTACGCATAGATGTAGACCTAGGCTACCTGTGCCATGGAACTTCTCAAAGTAATGTAATAAAGCATGTTCGATGACCCGAGACATGGGGCAAGTACTGGATTGAGCAGAGTAGCTTGATGCCACCTTTGTTTGACCGGTATGTTCCGGCATCAGAGAATAGGACACCAAAACTCAACACAGATATAGCAAACGATGATCTTTATTAACGACACAATTTAATAAGACCGCATGCAGAAAATGCTAGGCAACCTACTAAATTGCTGCAGTCTCTGTAAGGGACAGATTGCAATTTACTGATGGGGGAGGTGTGGTTCAAAATAGTGGGTTGACAAAAATATTGCTTTGGAGGGTTGTTTTTTTGTGGGCAAGGGTAGTGCTTTTTATTTTTGGGGTTTACATTTGCTACTTTGCAGGTTTTACTATATTTCTTCCATTCTAGCTAAATTTCCTCATCTACCTCCATGCGCCAAATACAGTGAGCTATAAAAGTATTGGGACAGTGACAATTTTTGTTGTTTTGGCTCTGTACTCATAGCACTTTGAAATGATACAATGACTGGGGTTAAAGTGCAGACTATCAGCTTTAACTTGATGGTATTTTAATCCATATCGGGTAAACCGTTTAGAAATTACAGCACTTTTTGTACATAGTCCCCCCATTTTAGGGGAGCAAAAGTATTGGGATAAATGTACTTTTGACAAAGTAGTCAAAAGTTAAGTATTTAGTCCCATATTCCTAGTAGGCAATGACTACATCAAGCTTGTGACTACAGATTTGTTGGATGAATTTGCCGTTTGTTTTGGTTGTGTTTCAGAGTATTTTGTACCCAATAGATATTAATGGTAGATAATATATTGTGTACTTTTGGAGTCACCTTTATTGTAAATAAAAAAATATATGTGAATGCTACCATGATTACGGATAATTGTGAATAATGGTGAGTGAGAAAGTTAGAGGCATAAATATCATACCCCCCCAAATATGCTAACCTCCACTGTTGTTGTAGTGGTGAGGGGTTAGCATGTCTTGGGGGTATGATATTTGTGTGTCTTACTTTTTACACTTTCCCCAATCTAAGTAACATAATTTTTTTTTAAATCCCCATAATCTGTCACTTTTTAAGATGGAGATATCAGTTTTTTTGCAAGGCCTGCGTCTCAATCCCCCACATCCACTTATGTTGGCCTTCCGCAACTGTGGTGGGAGGTGGCCGAGCTACAGCTGTGTTTGTCAGACCATGAGACATCCTGAAAATCGTTCTTCTCATGTAAACGTTTTTAGCGTTCRAACTGTTTCTCCTACAAGCTTATATGACTCACGAACACAATGATCACGGGACTCGTCTGAAGGTAACCTGTACAAATTAATGGAAGTACGGAGGTAGTTTTGTGCCAACAAAAATAAGGGTTTAAATGTGTCCAAAAAAACTATTTCCTTCGCTTTCTTATCTCCTAGATAAAGAACAGACACTTCAAAACCGTATTCCTTATTACATTTTTACTGTCTTTTTTGCCATTTTGAGTGTGWTATTCAATGCATTTCTATGGGATATAGTAGTAAAGGCCCAACGGCTTAGACTTTGAGGTTAATATTAGTATCATAGTGGACAACTAGGCCTATGCATGCAGTGTCCTGATGCATTTAGTGCTCAAATCTCCAGGAGCTGAACCTGAGGTGGACAATTATTGTTTTAGGAAAGTAGACTAAAAACCAATAGGATGTGGTTATAAAGTTTTGCATATGCTACACCGAAACACTAGGAATAGTGTTTTTGTAATTTGTTATAGGCTGTTTTTAGGGACATGTGAATGTGGCTCATTTGGATAATATCCCTCGTTGGCGCTGGCCGTGCCAAGTCGGTTCTGAATGCATATGGATGTCCGGTAAATTTCTCAAATGTCAGGTAAATTAAAATGTGCATGTTGTTTTATGCAGATTTTTGAATATTCACATGAAAATCTGTTGCCAATTGGATGGAAACCTATAGACACCCTGAAGAATGGCAAGTGTGCCAGTCCAGTGTCACTGATTATGCCTGCATAACATGGTTCACCAGCAGCCCCAAACATCTAAAGAATAAGCTACAGACTAGGGTTTAATATTTTCCCGGTATTTTACAAATGTTCCATCCCGAGAATAATCACATTGCTCCCGGGTAACCCAGTATTTCCYGCCCAAACCAGGAGAGTCATTCTAAAGCAYATTAATGTCTGGATTTGATTAGAGCTTTGATCTGCATGAAAATGCAAGCCTGATGCTACCTGAGCCTGATAAGCCATATATTGAATACATTTTATGAGCCCAAGCCCAGTTGATTGTGCCGTTATCCAATACGTAGCCTATGATATAGGCTACCGCACAACAGAAAAACATAAAAGCCCATAGATGTAGCCATGTTAAAAAATAAGGTGAAAGCCAGATACAGATTTATAAATTAGACGTGCATTCAGTCCTTTGTATTACTGTAGCATATGCAATCCAAGCTGTGCAGAGGCAATTTGACAAATGGAAAGAGACTGTTACAAAACACCAAAAAGTTTAATTACATTCAGAGATTGCCAAGCCTTTGATACTGGGTAAGCCTACAAGGTAGGGAAGGATCTGTTTTCTGTTTGTCTATTTATTGTGGTGTTAACCAATACCGACATGGATTGCGTTGTGTTGTGCATTGGCACAGAAACCTGTTGGTGGAAAATTATTTTGAGGGTAATTATGTAAAAAAATGTACAGTACAAGGGGAAGGTCATGTGGAAATATTTTGTATGTTTAAAAAAAAAAAAAAAAAGATATAATAATCTGTCCATAACCCAATCGGAAGTGCTGCAATGACCCGAAGAAGATGTAAGGCACACAGGCTTAAGTGTGACGTGGTAAAAAGTGATACTACAAACACTGATGAGATAATAAGGTTAGGGAGAACTGAACATCCAAGGTTCTACTACTACTTCACTGTAGCCTAATGAAATGCAATTGTACAAACATGCAAATTCACTGCACCCCAAGGGTCATAATAGCCTACACACTGTTCAGAGACCCACACCTGATAGTGAAGTCATAGAACATACCCGTTTTGTTCGCTCCACATAACCCACGCTGTGGATGCTGACTGATTTAAAAATATATATATTCTAAAAACATTTAACAAGACTAGGCCAATGAAAGAGGGCATAGACAACATTGAACATTTTAAATGTAACATTTATAAACCGCTCTCCTAGTTTACGGGACCTCCTCATGGGGTCTGGGCATGTCCACCACCGTTGGGGCGGTCGGAGGCAGACTGGCAGTGGCTAGTGGCAGGCTAATACACGGTGCACTGAATAGGCTACAAACTGGAGAGGAACAACAACCAGGCTATATTCTGAATCAGGATGATCAGCGTAGGTTTTGGTGTGATTAATTACGTAGGTAAGAGGAGCGCACTACACTCGCAGCACGCTCTGTTTGCAAACCCTGGGGAGATGGCTCGCACTCCTAGCAACCCCGCTATCTTATCTGGTTCCCCAAATTCTCACTTACAACCGGCCTTCGTCGCCGGCTGCCCTACCCAGCAGCGAACGACAACCTTTCCCCATTATGGTGAGTACAATGCGGATACTTGCAAAGGCTACAAGCCCAACGTTCATCAAAGCACAGCTCCCCCGCCAAGACCTGCCTGTCTGGAGAGCAGGTGCAGCTGTGAGCAATTAGTTTGCCCTCAGAACAGCTTCAGTTCATCGGGGCATGGACTCTTCAAGGTGTCGAAAGAGTTCCACAGGGATGCTGGCCCATGTTGACTCCAAAGCTTTGCACAGTTGTCAAGTTGTCTGGATGTTCTTTGGGTGGCGGACCATTCTCGATACATACGGGAAACTGTTGAGCTTGAAAAACCCAGCAACTTTGCAGTTCTAGACACAAACCGTTACTACTACCATACCCCATTCAAAAGCCCTTAAATCTTTTTTGTCTTGCCCATTCAATCTCTGAATGGCACACGTACACAATATCTCAATTGTCTCGAGGCTTAAAAATCCTTCTTTAGCATGTCTCCTGCCCTTCATCTACACTGATTTGAAGTGGATTTAACTAGTCATCTTTCACCTGGTCAGTCTGTCATTGAAACAGCATTTTTGTACACTGTGTATAATATAAATATTCCATTTAGCAGACACTGAATAAACAGCCAGGTCTGTAATTATTGGCACCCTTTTATAAAGATGAGCAAAAAATACTATAAAATGAATAATACAAATACTGAGCTATTATATTATTTTATACTAATACAATTACTAACAGATTTTGTTTAACAAGTAATACAAAAAATATATGGGTCAAATTTATTGGGGCTCTAGCACCCGCCCATTGAGAGGATAATGACAGAGGCTTTTTCTAAAAAAGTTTTATGAAATTGGAGAACACATTGGGAGGGTTAGACCATTCCTCCCATACAGAATTTTTCCAGATCCTTGATATCCTTCGTCTGCTCTTGTGGCCTAACTTCTTAAATTCAAACCACAGGTGTTCAATGGGTTTCAAGTCCAGAGACTGAGATGGCCATTGCAAAATGTTGATTTTGTGTTCAATGTACCATTTCTTTGTGGAGTTTGATGTGTGCGTGGGGTTATTGTGTGCACCACCAGGTGCAATTCCCCTTTTAATCCACCAGAAGGCAGAATGGCACTAAGATTGACAAGGTCATTTGATTATTGTGTGCTCAATATGAAGTTTTCTGAGTTAAATGATATTGGCATTGCATTTTTTTATTTTAGGCCATGTTTGTACAGCGTCATTTTAGCCCTTTACAAAACACCACAGATGCTAGCCTGTCTGTTTTTTTGGATTGTCCTGAACAGGTCTTTCTCTCTGTCCCCCTTTCTCTGTCCCAGTTGAATAACCTGGACCCAGAGCTGAAGAACCTGTTTGACATGTGTGGCATCTCAGAGGCTCAACTCAAAGACAAGGAGACCTCCAAGGTCATCTACGACTTCATCGAAAAGAAAGGAGGGGTGGAGGCCGTCAAGAACGAGCTCCGTAGGCAAGGTGAGCTCACCAGAACCACCCTCTGAGTTCCGTGTATCTCAAGTATTAAGGATTCCACCCACTGTGAATGTGATGAACTTCCTTGTTGAGAATGCACTCCACTGGTAATGWGATGGTGCAAGCCAGATGGGGATTAATTATGTGGTATTTTTCCAGGGCCGCGCAGGTGGTGTGGTGGGTAACTGACTGTGTTTCCATAGAGTTGTGGTTGGTGTGTTTCTGCCTCAGGTGTTGACTGTGAGCTTTGACATGCTTGACCGGATGAAGCTAACTAGCTTGTGGTTTGTCTGAATTATTAATTAACAGAGTTGAAAGGCTATAATGTAAAATGGTGCCAGAATTTCAGTGAATTTCTGAGCTCTTGAACGTTCAACGTGCCAGAAGTATAACTAATTTAAAAAAATCTTAATGGGGATCCAGGTATTCTACTACTCGACTCAGAAAATCAAGCATGGATTGGAGAATTGTGGTAGAGTGTTTAGTTTTTAGCACTGTTTGATTTTGGATGTTAAATGCCACATCGCTGTGCTGGGAGTTGTTTTGACTGTGTATTGGAGTGATTTGAAACAGTATCTGGATGACAGGGTTTGGATGACACATTAACTCTTGGGGGGTTACATWTACATTTAASTCATTTAGCAAACGCTCTTATCCAGAGCGACTTACAAGTTGTAACCTATAATTGGAAACAACATTTATTTTCAGTGCTTATTAAGTGAAAGAACTGTGATTTGTATTGGGACCGTGCAGTACTCTTGTGCACCCCAGTAATTTGAACCCTGCTGGATGGAATATTGCGACTCCTTAAAGGATTTCTCTCTCTTTCCCTCTCTGTCCCACACAGCCCCACCACCCCCTCCCTCTCGGGGAGGCCCACCTCCCCCTCCACCACCCCACAGCTCGGGCCCAGCTCCCCCACCACCACCATTGCGAGGTGGCCGGGGTGCCCCGCCACCTCCACCCTCACGGGCCCCCACCTCGGCCCCTCCCCCACCCCCACCCTCCAGGCCTGGTGCCCTAGGAGCACCCCCTCCACCCCCGCCCCCCACMAGAGGGGGCCACCACCAGCCACCACCACCTCCTCCTCCACCCTTGCATGCCAGCACAGCACCCCAGGCCCCACCACCACCTCCCCCACCAGCACCACCACCCTCCGGTTGTGGGGGAGCCCCTCCACCACCACCTCCACCACCCCCACCTGGACCCCTGCCCCCTCCAGAGTTGGACTGTGGTGTGCCGTTGTCCCGCTCACCCCAGGGCTCGGGGGGTAAGTTGGCCCTGCTGGAGCAGATCCGTGGGGGCACCCAGCTGAAGAAGGTGGAGGCACCGGCCTCCAAGACACCGGCCACCACTGTGGGGCGCGATGCGCTGCTCGACCAGATACGGCAGGGCATCCAGCTCAAAACTGTAAGTGTACCATCTTTGCCTGTGTATGTTTGTGTGCATTTCCATGTTTGTAACTGTGTGTGTGTGTGTGTGTGTGCGCGTGCGTCAGGTACCAGACGGCCCAGACTCTGGCTCCCCTACACCAGCACCCTCGGCAGGCATAGTGGGGGCACTTATGGAAGTAATGCAGAAGAGGAGCAAAGCCATCCACTCCTCAGGTAGGTGCCTACTGTCAGTGTGATGGAAGTGATTCAGTTCACAGCACTCGCTTGAGGAATAACCTTGCCTGAGATCTGAGTACTTGCTTTAATAGGCTTTAATTTAACGTCCGAATAAAGTCTTGTGCCGAGCAGGCATTGGTGAGCAGTTGTCAAGACGCTGAATTTAAGTACTCATCTGAATTGTGTTCTTGCCAGTTTCCCTCAAAATAAAGATGTACATCTCTATGCTTTGTTTACAAATTTGTTTTGTCATTTCCTAGATGAAGATGATGATGATGACGAAGAGGATTTTGAAGATGACGACGAATGGGATGACTAGTTAAGTCTTTCCTCCCCCTCCACCTGAGCACACCTGACACTAAACTGATCCTAAAATCTTCCAAAACCTGACTAAAATTGTAATGTAAATGTTCTATGAATTGGGTATATATTTGTTGCCTTTTTATTAATCTGTGCAATACCTTGTTCATTTAATCTGTCATGTTTTTTCACATACCCTCTGTAGGGTATCTCTGTTAAYACTTTCCTGGAACTCTGTCATAGAACGCTCACATCGTCGTTAAAAGCATGACATAAATTATATAATCTGTTATAAGGGCTCCCGAGTGGCRCAGCGGTCTAAGGCATTGCATCTCAGTGCTTGAGGCGTCACTACAGACCCTGGTTCGATTCCAGGCTGTATCACAACTGGCCGTGATTGGGAGTCCCATAGGGCGGCACACAATTGGCCCAGCGTCGTTAGGGTTTGGCCGGGATAGGCCGTCATTGTAAATGAGAATTTGTTCTTAACTGACTTGCCTAGTTAAATAAATAGAAAAGTCAGAACTGTTAATGGTAATAAGCTGTTATGCTTAGGCTGACTACCGTCGTATATGACACTACAAGGTATTATTACCACCAACGACACCTGGGGTCTGTTCAGGGTGGTGCAATGTCCAGATAAACACATTGTAATATTGATATGATTCTGTCCTCAAGAATGGAGTCGTATACACGTATCAGCTCTTAACATTACATTTATGTCTCCAACGTTCTGGACATTTAGCCCGATGGAATAATACTGTACATTGCTGCTATGTCACGCTTATGACAGCCTAAAGACGCTCTATAACAGCAGGTTCAAGTAGTACGGTATCTGCTGGATTAACCATGTGCAATTTTAGTTGGGATATATTTTATTGGTGCGTTACTGTTAAATGTTACTGTCGGTAAAGAAAGGGAGATATAAGAAACAAAACGGACGGGATCCTCATGTCATTATTGTTGTTTGATGCAAGATAACACTATTTTCCTACCCTACTKTTTTGTACCTTTTTGATTTTCTTAAAGCGATCCAAGTTTAGCAAAGTAATTTTTTCATATGGAGTCCACTTATTAGACTTGTAAGCCACAATTGACTCAAATGTTTTCAATGCTAGTATGTTCACTGCTGTTATATCTTTGCACAATTTCAAAATTGAATTTATTATAAGATTAACAGTTTGGTGTCATAGTTGTGTTCCAACGATGTGCTTATTCAGTGACGGGGAAGAAAAAGACTCCCATGGGTAGATCAGTGTGCTTTTTGCCAGTCATTGACTCATGGAAGCTCTTAAAGCAGCTTCTGCGGCAAGGAACTTTTATTGTAATCCACTCATGATTGACACTACGAACGTGTCCCGCGTTACATTTCACTACAAAAAATTATAACTAATACAGAATCACACAAATAGGCTCATAGGAATCATTTAGGTTTTGTGCTGCGCTTGTTTCTTTTCTGTTACTTCGTGTACCTGTTACGATTCCCAAACGTATTATTCTCTCCTTCCTGCTGAAACGAAAAAAATATTTTTTCCAGGTCAGTGTTCATATGCACCAGCCATAATAGAAATATCTTCCCGTTTTTGTTTTTACAAACCATTACTTTTATGTGCTGAATCTCTAAATACCTCCATACAAAAGTTAATACTGAACCAAAATTGGCATTTGCACGAAGCGTCTACAAGGTTTTGGTTTGACTCTCCTGAAAACTTCTGAGATGGTAATGAACCTCATCCTCCACCAAGGKGATTGCTGCGTTTTAGAAGCTTTCAAATAGGTTGGGAGAAGCGATGGAAATAAATGGTATACTTCGTTTTTCTCAGTCTCGTGCAATTTTTGGATCTGTGTTGAAACGTATCTACTGTGCATTCGGAAAGTATTCAGAACACTTGACTTTTCCCACATTTTGTTAACAGCCTTATTCTAAAATGTATAAAATAGTTTTGCCCTCAACACACAACACCCCATAATGACAAAGCAAAAACAGGTTTTTATAAACTTAAATATCACATTTACATAAGTATTCAGACCCTTTACTCGGTACTTTGCTGAAGCACCTTTGGCAGCGATTACAGCCTTGAGTCTTCTTGGGTATGATGCTACAAGCTTGGCACACTTTGGGGGGTTTCCCCCATTCTTGTCTGCAGGTCCTCTCAGGCTGGATGGGGAGTGTCGCTGCACAGCTATTTTCAGGTCTCCAGAGATGTTTGATCGTGTTCAAGTCCGGGCTCTGGCTGGGCCACTCAAGGAGATTAAGAGACTTGTTCCGAAGCCACTCCTGCGTTGTCTTGGCTGTGTGCTTAGGGTCGTTGTCCTGTTGGATGTGAACCTTTGCCCTAGTCTGAGGTCCTGAGCAGGTTTTCATCAAGGATCTCTCTTTACTTTGCTCCCTTCATCTTTCCCTCGATCCTGACTGGTCTTCCAGTCCTTGCCCCTGAAGATCATCCCCACAACATGATGCTGCCACCGCCATGCTTCACCGTAGGGATGGTGTCAGATTTCCTCCAAACGTGAAGCTTGGCATTCAGGCAAGAGTTCGCTCTTGGTTTCATCTGAGAGTCCTTTAGGTGCCTTTTGGCAAACTTCAAGCAAGCTGTCATGTGCCTTTTACTGAGGAGTGGCTTCTGTCTGGCCACTCTACCATAAAGGCCTGATTGGTAGAGTGCTGCAGAGATGGTTGTCCTTCTGGAAGGTTCTCCCATCTCCACAAAGGGACTCTGGAGCTTTGTCAGGGTGACTCTCGGGTTCTTGTTCACCTCCCTGACCAAGGCCCACCTCCCTGACAAAGGCCCGGAATATTGAGTACAATAATTTCTCATGTCTCCATAAAACTCCTCTGTGCGTCAATATTAATAAAATAAAAAAGTCCCAACACTCAAACCACACAGACATAAAGCCAAGTCCTGCCTTTTGATATCCAGCTGAGTGTGAACAATGTTGCCCATGAGATGTTATGCAGGTGTTTGACCGTGTCCTTAGCCTTCCTAGTGCTGGTGAAGATCTCCACCTTTCCAAACTTGGCACATGTCTCAGCCAGGAACTGCTCCTTGTTGTCATTGAGGTGAGCAAAAGGTGACCTTGATGGGAATGGGCCCGTCGTAGAACTCAACCAGAGGGGACATAGCGAGGATACACTAGACTTCTCATAATGACCTCAACACAGTCACCTTGAGAAACATAATACTAACAGATAAATAGCCTGTTCCCTGATCGTAGTCCCATCTTGCCAACTCTTTTGATCATTGTCAAACATAACAATGACTATAGGAGTTGCAAGACTGCAGATCTGGGACCAGGCTACCATTTACATTTAAGTCATTTAGCAGACGCTCTTATCCAGAGCGACTTACAAATTGGAAAGTTCATACATAATCATCCTGGTCCCCCCGTGGGGAATGAACCCACAACCCTGGCGTTGCAAGCGCCATGCTCTACCAACTGAGCCACACGGGACTACCAGACACACATTATATCCTTTAAATATCACAGACATGTCTCGGAAATATCGATTTACATTCAAAATCCAAACCAGTTACCTCTGAGCTGGAAGCTGCTGACGTAGCTGATGGGTGAGTTGGCAGTAAGGGCCATGGGCTGCCTGCATGCCTATGCTCGGAGCTCATCCCTGACTAGCTCTGGTAGTGATGCCCCCATTCAAACGACTTACATGCAGTGGCGATTTTAGCACGTAAATCTTGGTGGGGCAACAAAATATGTTTTAGATGCATGCCAGCAAATCCACAACACTAAACAATACTTTAATTAAGAGCCTACATAAAGCTGTCCCAACACCTTACCTCTGCTACACCTGGCTATCAGCGGAGCCTTGTCTGGCAGCGAAACAGTTCATTCAGCCTCAGCTTAAACAAATGGGATTTCTACTGACAATTTAAGATGTACAAACTAAGGCATAAGGGGACGACGAGCAGGAAAGGAGGCAATCCGTAATTTCGATTAAGACATTAATGAGCGAACTAGGACAGAATTCAGAACATGGGCCGTTCTTACAGCATTCTCATTGTACACCAAGTCAGAACTGTAGGATAAATAAAGGGGGCATATAAGCAGACATTGAAAGCTCTTTACAATATTCAATGATTACATTTCTCTAAAGCAGGCTATAGGCTACATGTGCACCACTGTCCAAACAGGCAAAATTAAGACCGGAAAAGGGACCAAATTATTAGGGTGAGGCACATGGGCTACTAGCAGCTTGCTACAGTATACATATCTCCCTGGCATATTACATCATTAATGCAGCAGCATACAAGACATTTTTGGACTCACCTTGTTGTGCTGTGCTCACTTGATCAGGAAGGTGGTGCGGGGGTCCTTGGTGGGCAAATTTTGTCATCAAAGTCTGGCATTCTCTGGATTTATGGTGCTTTCAAGACAACTGGTAACTCTGAAAAAACAATGTCGAATCATGATGACGTCAGTGATTTTCAGGTTGAGCTCTAGAAAGCATCCCGAATTCCAATTCCGAGTTGGATGACCATTCAAAACATTAAATAGTACCCGCAAAACACCAGTCTCAACGTCAACAGTGAAGATACAACTCCGGGATGCTGGCCTTCTAGGCGGAGTTCCTCTGTCCAGTGTCTGTGTTCTTTTGCCCATCTTAATCTTATTTTAATTGGCCAGTCTGAGATATGGCATTTTCATTGCAACTCTGCCTAGAAGGCCAGCATCCCGGAGGCGCCTCTTCAGTGTTGATGTTGAGACTGCTGCTTTGTTCTGTGCAATCTGCAGCCTCCTAATTTAACATGCTGATGCATTTCCACAGACCACAGAACAGTAGTTCACCTGACTCTCAATTAATGTTTGGGTTGTTTTGCTTAAGAATCTTTTACATAGTTATTTTAGACGACCATGATAAGCAATTGTCCAGCTATACCCCTAGTATTTTAGTTTCTTGGCCCCTTCCTCATACTTAATTGTATCCCATGCTGTGTTGGCCTTTTCCTGGTGGAACAGACCAATATAACCTTTGTTTTCTTGGTGTTCAAAACAGGGTTGTTCCGGCAAACCCACTCCCTGATATTTCCCAGATTTATGTATTGCCTAGTTAAATAAAGGTTCAATTATTATAATAAAAAAAAAAACTGTTTAACCGATTTGTCTTGCTGTATACATTGTAGTATCATCTGCAAATATAGTAGCTTGAGTTTCTATTAAGTTGGTATATATTAAGTAAATAAGTGGCCCAAGGTAGCTGCCCTGCTGTATTCCACAGTTTAAAGCATGAGTGGAAGAAAATTACCCATTGATATAGGTGGACTGTTTCTTGTCAGTTAGATATGACTGTACCCAATTCAATGCTGCCTCCTTAAACCCATAATGCAATAGTTTTGTCAATTATTTCATTATCCAGTAAATCAAATGCTGCACTAAAATTTAAAAAAAATAGTATACCCATTATCCAAAGCATTGAGCCACTGGTCAGCCATGTCAACCAATGCAGTGGTAGTGGAATGGTTTTTGTGATAAGCATGCTGATTGGCTGTGATCAGATCATTATTTTCCATATACCCCCATATTTGTCTACTCACAATATCCTGAATATCTTACTGAGTGAAGGGAGTAGAATAACTGGTTGACTATTGGCAGGAGTAATGGGTTCTTTGCTGTCTTTCAGGATTGGACAAAGTTTAGCATGCTTCCATACATTTGGAAATGTCCCCTTTTCCAGTGAACAATTAAAAAATCGAATCAAACTATTTGTCACGTGTGCCAAATACAGCAAGTGTAGACCTTACAGTGAAATGCTTACTGACAAGCCCTTAACCAACAGTGCAGTTCAAGAAGAGTTAAGAAAATATTTACTAAAGTAAAAATGTATCAAAAAGTAACACAATAACAATAACGAGGCTATATACAGGGGGTACCGATACCAAGTCAATGTGCGGGGGTACAGGGTAGTCGAGGTAATTTGTACATGTAGGTAGGGGGTGAAGTGTCTATGCATAGATAAACAACGAGTAGCAGCAGTGTAAAAACAAATGGAGGGGGGGTGTCAATGTAAATAGTCCGGGTGGCCATTTGATTAATTGTTCAGCAGTCTTATGGCTTGGGGGTAGAAGCTGTTAATTAGCCTTTTGGTCCTAGACTTGGCGCTCCGGTACCGCTTGCCATGCGGTAGCAGAGAAAACAGTCTATGACTTCGGTGACTGGAGTCACTCTGACCATTTTTTGGGCTTTCCTCTGACACTGCTTGCAGCTCCATTGAATATGTATTTGATTGGAGCTGCAATCTGGGGAGCAGCATAGCAAAGTAAAATATTGTCCATAAGATCATAACCTGTAGATTTACCACTGGGTAATGACTTCAATAGGTTTAACATCTCCTCTGACACCATTTGTTGACTAAAAGATATGTTGGGTTTTTTGCTCATAATATGATCATCAAACCATTGGACAATAGCTTGTTTGGAAGAATGGGTGTTTACACTATCGCTCAGTAAATACATTTACATTTTGGGAAAAAATCTGCAAAATCATTGGAAATATCAGCTGGTTTTGTTATTGTTTTCCTGTCAACCTCCACACTAGATGGGCATGATGTTTTCCTGTCAACCTCCACACTAGATGGGCATGATGAGATGGATGTACCAAGTAAGCACTTAAGTGTATTCCATACGTTTTTACAATCAGTTAAAGTATTTTTGTTTAAAAAAATTATTACGATTTAATTTAACTGCATAATTACGTAGTGTTATATAATTCTGTTCAATTTCTAGTTTAGATTTGGCTGCTAAGACTGCCATATTTCTTTAAGAAAATGCCTGTYGTAGAAAATTACARAATTAGACATACTATGCTGTTTTTACATAGAGAATTGTCCATTGTAATATGCTAGTGTTTTTTTCCCCTGATGCAGGCTTATTGTCGTGTGACTTAGTTATAAGTCTGGGCGTACAGATAAGAGCCGGGTGCGACCGCAGTGTGTGACATCCCGTTTTTACTATCTGCAGGAACTGCTCTGTATGGAAACTTGCAGGAAGGAACAGACAATGGTGGCAACGTCAGCTATCTTAATCTGCACAGACAAGTTAAATGCCTTTTATACACTATGTTCCCCTGTTTGCACACATCTGCTGACTGCCACATAGACAAAGAGGTTGGACTTTTCTATAAAAGCTGAGAGCCAACTGTTCGTTGCGCTTTCAACTCTGACTATTCTTAGTGATGGTTGATTGCTTCATTTTTGCTAATCTTATAATACAATTGTTGTTTGAAAGAATCTGCAGTCTCTTTTCCTATAGAATTTCTATGACATGACTCACCCAGTTCATGTCACGTATACTCCCTCTCTGGCCTCTAGGTCATCAGGCTGCTGATTATCCAGCACACCTGTCACCATAGTCTTGCGCACATGCACCTCATGACACTCACCTGGACTCCATCACCTCCTTGATTATCTTCCCTATATCATTCAGAGACCCCTACGTTGTCTTGGCTGTGTGCTTAAGGTCGTTGTCCTGTTGGAAGGTGAACCTTCGCCCCAGTCTGAGGTCTTGAGCGCTCTGGAGCAGGTTTTTATCAAGGATCTCTACTTTGTTACGTTCATCTTTCCCTCGATCCTGACTAGTCTCCCAGTCCCTGCCGCTGAAAAACATCCCCACAGCATGATGTTGCCACCACCATGCTTCACCGTAGGGATGGTGCCAGGTTTCCTCCAGACGTGACGCTTGGCATTCAGGCCAAAGAGGTCAGTCTTGGTTTCATCAGACCAGAGAATCTTGTTTCTCGTGGTCTGAGAGTCTTTAGGTGCCTTTTGGCAAACTCCAAGCGGGCTGTCATGTGCCTTTTACTGAGGATTGGCTTCCGTCTGGCCACTAGCATAAAAGCCTGATTGGTGGAGTGCTGCAGAGATGGTTGTCCTTCTGGAAGGTTCTACCATCTCCACAGAGTAGCGCTGGAGCTCTGCAAGAGTGACCATCGGGGTTCTTGGTCACCTCCCTGACCAAGTCCCTTCTCCCCCGATTGTTCAGTTTGTCTGGGCGGCCAGCTTTAGGAAGAGTCTTGGTGGTTGCAAACTTCTTTCATTTCAGAATTATGGAGGCCAGTGTTTTTGAGGACTCCAATGCTGTAGAAATGTTCTGGTATCCTTCCCCAGATCTGTGCCTCGACACAATCCTGTTTCGGCGCTCTATGGACAATTCCTTCGACCTCATGGCTTGGTTTTTGCTCTGACATGCACTTTAAACTGTGGGACCTTTTTTATAGACAGGTTTGTGCCTTTCCAAATCATGTCCAATCAATTCAATTTACCACAGGTGGACTCCAATCAAGTTCTAAAAACAAGGATGATCAATGGGAACAGGATGCACCTGAGCTCAATTTCAAGTCTCATTGCAAAGGGTCTGAATAATTATGTAAATATGGTATTTCTGTTTTTTATTTTTAAAACATTTGCAAAAATTTCTAAACATGTTTTCACTTTGTCATTATTGGGTATTATGTGTAGATTGATGAAGAAATGTTTTATTTTAATCCATTTTAGAATAAGGCTGTAATGTAACAAAATGTGGAAAAAGTCAAGGGGTCCGAATATTTTCAGAAGGCACTGTATCTCATTAATTTAGTTATATTTGAATTATTATGATMATTTCACTTTATATTAAAATCACCCAAGACAAATACATCTCTGTTACTATCTGTGGCCTGGTCAAAACCCAGATAGGACACCTTAGAGCTAGGAGGTCTATACACACATCCTACCAATATGGGTGCATGGTGAGGGAGATGTACTTGAGTCCATAGTGCCTCTATCTGACATACATTAAGGTCATCCCTCTTAAAAGGTATATTCTGAATGTACAGTGCTACACCCCCACCATTCCTGTCCCTTCTAAGTAGACTATATCCATGAATGTTCATTTGCCCATAATTTACGGATGCATCAACATGTGTTTCGGTCAAAGCTAAAATATGAATATTATATATGTTGACCAAGTTAAAAACCTGATGTTTTTGTTAGAAAGGCTACTTACATTAACGTGCGCTATATGCAACCCTTTCCTTGTCAAGTGGAGATCAGTAGAGCATGTATTTGTTATAATTGAAGTTGTCATGGTACACTACAGCACACAAACTCAGATTTGAACATTGGATTAAAATAGCCATGGAGTTACTCTAGAGTCCCGATACAGTTGTCCGTTGATGTGAAGTTGATCCATCACCAAGGAGACTCGTTTTAACGTTTAGGAAAAGCTTTTCCTTCATGATGGGATACTGTTTTTTTACCTTTCATTGATCTCAGTGGGGAAGTGATAATACATTCCTTTTGCTTAAAATGTAATTTTAGCCCATGGCCTATTCCTAGAGGCCTTACCCATTCTATGGACTCTGGAGAAAATCACATTACACACGACGTCTGTGGGCAGTTTCAGTTGAGTTGACGTAAAATCTCGGACAKTGTCTTCACAGCCTCTGCTGTTGTCATTCTCAGGTATCCCTGAAAAAAATKAGATTGTCCCAAATTGATCAACACTGAACATCAAGCAAAGTTTTTTTAAAGTTGTTTGTTCTCCCTTTGTACCACCTCCACCTTGCCAGGAATAGAGTCTACAGTACCYTTCAGCACTGTGTTCTTTTTCCTTACATCATCAATCTGACATTGGCTGAATTCTAGACTGGCACATAATGCATTGATGTCCCCGTAGTATAACCAAGATATCAAGTTTGGCAAGCGTATCATTGATGGATTTCAACAAGTCAACATCCATATCAGTAAACCTCTCCACTCACGCCCTCTTGCCTGGGGATGTTTTGATGCCGTCGTTGATACCGCTTGGCCAACTTAGCTTTGCTTTGTTCTTTTGATTGGGTTTGTTGTCCTTAACAGTGCTTGAATCCACTGAAACCAGCGACATGTTTCTTTGAGCTCTTAAGTGTCTCTCGTCAATTAATCGTTTAAGCTCTTCAATGGATTCTGAATCATCCAGTGTGGTTGCAGGCAGAGTAAAACAAAAATAACTAAACAACTGATGAATCTTTCCGGACCTATACCTGCCGTCGGTAGATRCACCCAATACAAAATTAAATTGTTGTGTACTCTTATGTTGAAATATTTCCAGCAAACAATTAACCGAATCTGAAGAGGTCATCAGTCTCTTCATTCTCTATTCAACAGTATTGTCACCCATCAGACTATTGTCAATTGAATCTTGTCTTTAGACCTAATCTATTATTTTTATTAAATATATTAAATTAGTTTAAATATGCCGTACCAGTCAAATGTTTGGGTAGTCACCTGGAATGCATTACAATTAACAGGTGTGCCTTGTTAAAAGTTAATTTGTGGAATTTCTTTCCTTATTAATGCGTTTAAGCCAATCAGTTGTGACAAGGTAGGGGTGGTATACAGACGATAGCCCTATTTGGTAATAGACCAAGTCCATATTATGGCAAGAACAGCTCAAATAAGCGAAGAGAAATGACAGTCCATCATTACTTTAAGATATGAAGGTCAGTCAATCCAGAAACAAGAAATTTGAACGTTTCTTCAAGTGCAGTCGCAAAAACATTAAACGCTATGACGAAACTGGCTCTCATGAGGACTGCCAGGGGAAAGGAAGACCCAGAGTTTACCCTTGCTGCAGAAGCTGCAGAAATTCTTCACAAAGTTCAAGTAACAGACACATCTCAGCATCAACTGTTCAGAGGAAACTGCGTGAATTAGGCCTTCATGGTCGAATTGCTGCAAAGAAACCACTACTAAAGGACACCAATAAGAAGAGACTTGCTTGGGCAAAGAAACACGAGCAATGGACATTAGACCTCTGGAAATCTGTCCTTTTTGGTCTGATGAGTCCAAATTTTACATGTTTAGTTTCAACTGCCATGTCTTTGTGAGATGCCAAGTAGGTGAACGGATGATCTCTGCATGTGTGGTTCCCACCGTGAAGCATGGAGGAGGAAGTGTAATGGTGTTTGGGTGATTTGCTGGTGACCCTTCAGTGATTTATTTAGAATTCAAGGCACACTTAACCTGCATGGCTACCATAGCATTCTGCGGCGATATGCCTTCCCATCTGGTTTGCGCTTAGTGGGACTATTGTTTGTTTTTCAACAGGACAATGACCCAACACACCTCCAGGCTGTGTAAGGGCTGTTTGATGAAGAAGGAGAGTGATGGWGTGCTGCATCAGATGACCTGGCCTCCACAATCACCTGACCTCAACCCAATTGAGATGGTTTGGGATGAGTTGGACCGCAGAGTGAAGGATAAACAGCCAACAAGTGCTCAGCAAATGTGGGAACTCCTTCAAGCATTCCAGGTGAAGCTGGTTGAAAAAATGCCAARAGTGTGCAAAGCTGTCATCAAGGCAAAGGGGGGTTATTTTGAAGAATCTCAAATATAAAATATATTTTGATTTAACACTTTTTTTTTTTTGTTGGTTACTACATGATTCCATATGTTATTTCATAGTTTTGATGTCTTCACTATTATGCTACAATATAGAAAATAGTAAAAATAAAGAAAAACCCTTGAATGAGTAGGTGTTTCTACATTTTTGACTGGTACTGTAGTTTAGGTGTTGTTTGGACGGGCTGGGTGGGAAACTGTTGTCTTACAGTAAGAAAATAAACTTATTAATCTAAATAATCTTATTTTAGTATTTACAGTCTATGCGCTTCTGGATCAATCAATACATTATCTGACTGATTACAATTTACATTTGGTGTCCAGATTTCTTATGACCTATTTTAACATAAATGTATTCATTTAGCAATTTTATTATTTGTTATGGAATATTTATATAATTGAAATATCAACGGTCARAATGACAGTCRTGGCCATTCTAGTTGTTATGAAATTCCAGCGCTCTGAGTGTTAACAATGTGAATATATCTAGCGTTCGCCACGTGGGCTTGTAGCCTAGCTAGTTAGCACAGCGCTAGTTTCCTTTGGCTAACTTTATGTTGGTATTGCGACAAACAAAAACATGGCTCTCGACCAAACAGCAGTGACGCTAGGATGATCAGTCTAGTCAACACTGGTAGTGGGTTGAACTAAACGAGAGAGCGAACTAGTAATTATACCCTTCCAGGTAGAAAAGCTAGTTGGTAGGATAGCAAGAATTGCAGCTAAGCTAGCTACGTCTCCACAGCTAGCAGTGTGATGTTAGTTACAACAGGATACTAACGAAGAAAAGCGTTGAAGCTAATTCTTACCCAAAGCAAAAATGTTCCTTTTCAATAAAGACACCCAACACAAAAGACGAGAGTTGATAACCCTGCGCTCAGTGGCGTAGCCTTGACGGCACAGTTAAACAGGAAAACAGATCTMGTCATATTGAGTGTGAGGAAGAGAGGTGAGAATGATCAGAGGGGAGGCGAGGGTCTCTTTAATTAGAGGGGAAGGGCTTTGTGGCCACCACTTTAGCCTGCAACATACAAGGTAAAAATAGAACTGAAAAATCGAATTTTTATTGAAATTATGACAATAGTTGTTCAACCTTTTACAGATGCCTTCCCTAAACTGAATTACTTTGCTTGAGTGAAGTTGTATTGTCACTCTGTACCTTATTTTAAGCATTTGTTCCAATTCTTCCTGTGGTGCGTSTGACATGTCACTGTCATAACCTGTCAGTAACACTATAACGCTATTCCTCACTTTGTCTTTCACTCCATTCCCAGCCCTATGAATCTTGTTTAAATGACATTTTCCACAGTTAAA
This sequence comes from Salvelinus sp. IW2-2015, assembly GCF_002910315.2. Lineage (NCBI taxonomy): Eukaryota > Metazoa > Chordata > Actinopteri > Salmoniformes > Salmonidae > Salvelinus > Salvelinus sp. IW2-2015. The sequence goes on from NC_036842.1 coordinate 54,988,653, forward strand.
AATGTCAATTTATGCCATTTCATTGAAAAGGCTTTTGAATATATGACACACTACAATTATAAGGATTCTCTCTCCGAGACTAGTGGGTTATACAAAGAGACCACCTCTTGTGGGAAAATGTGTTAGCCTTGAACAGCTGCAAAATTAACTTTAATGAATTGGGAACAATTCCAAGATACACATGAAGCTGCAAGGCGGGATTAGAGGTGATATAGTTACAGATAGCATTAATGTGTTCTAATTTTGTTCCAAGTCATTTTAATCCTGGCTAGGATGGGAGAAGGGTTATCTTTTGGATCTTCCATAAGCCTACATTTAGCCAGTTTGTAGTTAAGATTTCTGTGATGAATCAATGGGTCTAAATCATTAATTGAAAKGACTATTGAACAGCAGTAATATTATGGATTGTACCTTTAATATATAAATTGCCACCCGTTCATAATATGTAATCACATCCAGTGTAGTATTTTTCACTACATGACAGGAAAATATTTACATAACACTAACAAAATCACATGTAAAATGTGTCAACAGTTTTCCAAGCAGAAAGTTTCATAGTAATACATAAACAAATTATATTTTAATATACTTGTATTTATATATTTAGCATTTGTGGTACAAATGTTTCATTTTTTTTTTTTWWATGAATACAGAATGAAGTGGGTGTTGTATTTGTGGAGAACAGCTCTTGATCAGGTTGGATATTCCTTTCTCCCACCACAACGTTAACATAGATCCTGCTGGAGAGTCACCTGCAAGGAGAAAGAGTGTGTCAGTCCGTGTCAACACATGTCCTACTGACACAAACCATCGGACCATCTATGCAATAAGTGGATAAGTAGATGGGTATTTCAGGACCAATGAACCTCGAGAGAGACCGAGTGATCGAGAGAGAGAGCAAGACAGTTGGCGTGGTGAGAGAAATAGCTTGGTAACATTAAGTTGTTTGTAAGCAGTGATGATTTTGATGGGGGTCGCATTGAGTTCCATCTACCTTACCAGTTATTCATAACAAATTACAACCCACTTATTATCTCACTGCAAATTGCACCCTATTTGTATTAGTATCATTACCTGAAGTAAAATATTAACACAACATGTAAAGTGTTGATCCCATGTTTCCTGAGCTAAAATAAAATAACCCATAAATGTTCCAATATGCACAAAAAGCTTATTTCTCTCAAATGTAGTGCACAAAGTTGTTTATATCCCTGTTAGTGAGCATTTCTCCTTTGCCAAGATAATCCATCCACTTAAAGGTGTGGCATATCAAGAAGCTGATTAAATAGCATGATCATTACACTGCTGCACATTGTACTGTGGACAATAAAAGGCCACTCTAAAATGTACAGTTTTGTCAYACAACACAATGCCACAGATGTCTCAAGTTTTGAGGGAGCATGCAATTGCTGACTGCAGGAATGTCCACCAGAGCTGTTGCCAGATAATTTAATGTTAATTTCTCTACCATAAGCAACCTCCAACGTCGTTTTAGAGAATTTGGCAGTACGTCCAACTGGCCTCATAACCACAGACTATGTGTAACCATTCCAGCCCAGGACCTCCACATCTGGCTTCTTCACCTGGGGAATCGTCTGAGACCAGCCACCCGGACAGCTGATGAAAATGTGGGTTTGAACAACTGAAGAATTTCTGCGGAGGAGGAGGAGGTCTGATGGTGTGGGGGTGCTTTGCTGGAGACATTGTCTGTGATTTATTTAGAAGTCAAAGCACTCTTAACCGGCATGGCTACCACAGCATTCTGCAGCGATACGCCATCCCATCTGGTTTGGGCTTAGTTGGACTATAATTTAGTTTTTCAACAAAMGAATGACCCAACACACCTCCAGGCTGTGTAAGGGCTATTTGACCAAGAAGGAGAATGATTGAGTGCTGCATCAGATGACCTGGCCTCCACAATCACCCGACCTCAACCCAATTGAGATGGTTTGGGATGAGTTGGACCGCAGAGTGAAGGATAAACAGCCAACAAGTGCTCAGCATATGTGGGAACTCTTTCAAGACTGTTGGAAAAGCATTCCAGGTAAAGCTGGTTGGCAGACTGCCAAGAGTGTGCAATGCCGTCATCAAGGCAAAGGGTGGCTACTCTGAATAATCAAAAATCTATAATATATTTTGATTTGTTTAACACTTTTTTGTTTACTACATGATTCCATATGTGTTATTTCATAGTTTGATGTCTTCACTATTATTCTACAATGTAGAAAATTGTAAGAAAAACCCTTGAATGAGTAGGTGTCTAAACTTTTAACTGGTTTGTATGTAGGTACACCATCCATTAACAAAAATACTTTGCTCCAAGCAAAACAGCAATTCTACACATTTTTCTAAGAGGTAAAGAGACAAATGTGCAGTTGTATAGCTAATGTCATGCTATTCTACATATTTTGCCATGAGGCTGAGAGAAAATGTTGCTGTTATAATGCTAATTTCTTGCAATTCTACACATTTTGACATGGAGCAGAGAGACACATTTTCAGTTTTATAGCTAATCTCATGCTATTCTACGAATTTTGTTATTTGGCTGAGAGAAGATTTTGCCGTTTTAAAGCTCTTTTCCTGTAATTCTAAATATTCTGCCATGGGGGGGGTGGTGCGTCCTATGTCGCTACCTTTCTTTACTCTAAGGGGTCATGGACTTTATCACTTTTTTTATTCTGGTCAGATAATTTATCTATTTTCTCTTCTTGTCAACCATATTGTTCAACTGACAGCCTCATGGTGATCCATGCTGTAGATTGTTTTGTCTGTTGGCACACTGTCATCCTGTGTGCATCAGTGCTCCAAGCCATTAGTCTTATCGAGTCGGGAGGGTAATGTTCAGCTATTTATAAATGTATTAAGTGGGAGGAATTCACAGGGTTATGAAGGCTGTCATCTAATAATAACACTGTTTCCACAAAGGCTGTGTAATGACTTTTGGAAGAGTGTTTCACTTTTATTTGTAGCATCATATGAGTACAACTGAGTTTTGCTCATGTCTGCTGAAAGTCCTTTTTTCAATAATGATCAAGATTTATGTGCTAATAAAAAAAATTGATTGGATGTTTGTGTGTCTGTCATACTTACCCTTTTGAGTGATCTAATGCTGCTACCACGAATGGCCGCCATCAGATCATCACGGGTAGAGCTCAGAGGTGCTAGTGGCCGGGGTGGGTTGTCTTTCTTCTTTCGTGAAGAAGGCTTCAAGGCATTCTTCAGCTCCTTGAGAATGTCAGAGCTGCACTTCTTGTTGGCCCCATTTTTGCCCCTCTTGGATTTGGGTTTCTTTTGGCCTGATTGACTCTTTGTACTCCCTTCATGTTGTTTGATCATCTCTGCAATCTTCCTGGTTGGTGTATTCCTCTCAGACTGAAGGCCAGGGAGTGGAGGAGGGGGAGGTGGAGGAGGGATGTTATTTGGGGTCTGGTCATTCCTCGCATGTTTTGGAGAGAACCAGGGTGGTTTGTTTGAAGGAGGCGATCCAGAAACTAGGCCTGTTGTCCCGGCATCGGCCCTGGGCTGGACTGTTGCTTCTGGATGGCCTTTCTCCATCTGTTGTTGCATCCGTCTCTGCCTCTGTCGGTCCTGGTTGCGGGTCAGAATACTAGTGGCGGTCATCCTGGGGCCTGGCAGGTCAAACTGGTAGCCCAGCTTGAGGAGGGTGTTGTTGTCCCTCAGGAGGTGAACCATCTCCATCTCAACCTGCCCCCCGCAGATGTGCCTCTGGTTGTGGAAGCGCAGCTCCACCAGAGTACTGTTTTGTTGGAGCGATGCCAACAAAGCCAAGATTCCCTGGCCGGACACAAAGTTGGACTCAATGTTGAGGTTGGTGATGGAGCAGTTGTCTCTGAGCATCTTGGAGATGGCGAAGGCAACCCGGTCATTGGCTCGGGTGTTAGAAAGGCTAAAAACACGTACGTGTGTATTGGCGCTCAGTGCTTCGGAGATACGCAACAAGGTCTCCTGAGAGATGTCTTCGATGTTGTTGAAGTTGAGCTCGCTCATCGTGGGATCATCGCGAAGGATCCGTTCAAGTGCCTCGTCAATCACGATAGGGTTCCCACAAGGTCTCTCTGTAGTCACATTTAGGTTTTGGTCAGTCATTGTCATTCTCAAGTCTCCCCTTTCAGAACAATTCCCTAGGTTTCTTGACAGGTGGTCAACAGCGTTCTGCCCATGTCTACCAGAAGTTGGTAAAGGCTCCTGTTTGCATTTGTCCTTCTTTTCCTCTTCATTTTCAGCCTCAATTGAACCATTCTCATCCTCACCTGCCTCGTCTTCGCTCTCTTCCCTTCCATTTTGGCGTTCCTCTTCCTCATCACTGTCCTCAGACTCTGTGCTGTTACTGTCACTCTCTGTCACACCTTCCTCTTCGCTCTTATCAGTCTGTCCTTCCTCCATTCTATCCTGTATTTTACAACAGGGTGGAAAATTAGGTTGAGACCTAACATTCTCCAGTTACTGTCTCTTAATGAGGAATACCTCCAGAACTCTCTGAGCACACAGAATCATTATAGCTGGTATTTCGGAGACAATGTATTTTTTGATTGTTTTCCACTAACTCATATCAAAATAACACAGTAGGCAATGAACACAGTCTTCATATTGTTTGAACTCTTATACAACGATAAATGTTTGGCACACTTCATTTGCATCAGTGGGGAGAACAAGTATTTGATACACTGCCGATTGCAGGTTTTTCCTACTGACAAAGCATGTAGAGGTCTGTAATTTCTATCATGGGTACACTTCAACTATGAGAGACGGAATCTAAAACAAAAATCCAGAAAATCACATTGTATGATTTTAAGTAATTAATTTGCATTTTATTGCATGACATAAGTATTTGATACATCAGAAAAGCAGATCTTAATATTTGGTACAGAAACCTTTGTTTGCAATTACAGAGATCATCGTTTCCTGTAGTTCTTGACCAGGTTGCACACACTGCAGCAGGGATTTTGGCCCACTCCTCCATACAGATCTTCTCCAGATCCTTCAGGTTTCGGGGCTGTCGCTGGGCATACGGACTTTCAGCTCCCTCCAAAGATTTTCTATTGGGTTCAGGTCTGGAGACTGGCTAGGCCACTCCCAGGACCTTGAGATGCTTCTTACGGCGCCACTCCTTAGTTGCCCTGGCTGTGTGTTTTCGGTCGTGTCATGCTGGAAGACCCAGCCACGACCATCTTCAATGCTCTTACTGAGGGAAGGAGGTTGTTGGCCAAGATCTCGCGATACATGGCCCCATCCATCCTCCTCAATACGGTGCAGTATCCTGTACCTTTGCAGAAAAGCATCCCCAAAGAATGATGTTTCCACCTCCATGCTTCACGGTTGGGATGGTGTTCTGGGGTTGTACTCATCCTTCTTCTTCCTCCAAAACACGGCGAGTGGAGTTTAGACCAAAAAGCCTATTTTTGTTCATCAGACCACATGACCTTCTCCCATTCCTTCTCTGGATCATCCAGATGGTCATCGGCAAACTTCAGACGGGCCTGGACATGCGCTGGCTTGAGCAGGTGGACCTTGCGTGCGCTGCAGGATTTTAATCCATGACGGTGTAGTGTGTTACTAATGGTTTTCTTTGAGACTGTGGTCCCAGCTCTCTTCAGGTCATTGACCAGTGTCCTGCCGTGTAGTTCTGGGCTGATAACTCACCTTCCTCATGATCATTGATGCCCCACGAGGTGAGATCTTGCATGGAGCCCAGACCGAGGGTGATTGACCGTCATCTTGAACTTCTTTCATTTTCTAATAATTGCGCCAACAGTTGTTGCCTTCTCACCAAGCTGCTTGCCTATTGTCCTGTAGCCCATCCCAGCCTGTTGCATGTCTACAATTTTATCCCTGATGTCCTTATACAGCTCTCTGGTCTTGGCCATTGTGGAGAGGTTGGAGTCTGTTTGATTGAGTGTGTGGACAGGTGTCTTTTATACAGGTAACGAGTTCAAACAGGTGCAGTTAATACAGGTAATGAGTGGAGAACAGGAGGGCTTCTAAAGCAAACTAACAGGTCTGTGAGAGCCGGAATTCTTACTGGTTGGTAGGTGATCAAATACTTATGTCATGCAATAAATGCAAATTAATTACTTAAAAATCATACAATGTGATTTCTCTGGATTTTTGTTTTAGATTCCGTCTCTCACAGTTGAAGTGTACCTATGATAAAAATTACAGACCTCTACATGCTTTGTAAGTAGGAACCTGCAAAAATCGGCAGTGTATCAAATACTTGTTTCCCCACGTATATACTTCAACCTTTCCCTTAACCTCTGGCATTTCTTATCATCTTCAATCATTCTTATTTAAAATATTGAATCTCAAATTATTGTGATTTCTATCATTGGCAAAATAAAAACATCTTCATCTGTCTTTTATCTTTTATTTTCAGATAGGCTGGTGGCAAAAGGTAATGTGATCTGTAAAATTATACTGTAATGCAGAATATTAGTAATCGGCCATTTCAATCAGCGAGACACTGAATTCCAAAGATGTACCTGTTATTTCACAATAAAAMATTTAAATAAATAAACCTTTTTAAGTCACACCTAAAATATTTAAGTTTGATTGAAATAAATKGTATTTTTTCATCACCGAAATAGGAAAAATGTTGTTAAGGAGTCGGACATATCAACTTAACTTCAGATTGTTTTGTTCTGCCAATATTTTTTGAGATGCCTGAAATTGATCTTGTTGCATCTGGAAGCCCTCTGAAGTTAAGGCATCTATAGAATAATATATATTTGTTTTCTCTGGTTTAAACCTTGAAATACCATCCCCTTTCTTACATGTTCAGGGAAGGATTCAGATCTGTCATCCTCTAGCAGTTTGCGTGTCTCGTCCTCCCAGTATTTCAGCAGTGCCTCTCTGGAGAAGGTGCCTGTTGGGGTCTTGGCGGTCTGGTCTTTCTGCCTCAGCCCGATAGGTACGTTGTCATCCGGGTCCATATCCGCCAGCTCCCTCTCCAGCTCCTGAAGCTCTTCAAACGACAAGCCAGCCAACACCTCATCTTCATCCACTGATTCATACTTCTTCAGCTCCTTTCGGTACCCAAAGGTACTCATGATGGACTTGTCAGAAACGCTTGGATCTTAGTGAGGATCTTTTTCAACTGAATCTTCCGCACACTCTCTTAAAGCTACTGGGTAATGGTAAAGGCGTGTGGCCAGGGATGCTGTGGATGTAGGGAGTCTGAGAGAAAGACTGATGGCGAAAGAGAGACTCTGTTTGTCTAATCTTCCCAGCTGCCATAAGACCCTTAAAGGGAGGGAAATGTGTAAAGTGTCTGCCAATGATGTTCTTTTTTTAGGGTGTGGGGATCAACAAGATAGGTTTACAGGAGCAATGTGAGGCCACTTAGTGGCTCTGAAGAGACCTATCACTATAGCTCGTACCCAGGGAGAAAAAAATAGACCAACAAAGCCTGAGGGAGACATCAAAGATTAACGTGAATGGTGTTACATAATGTTTCAGAACATGCAGTACAGGTTGTTGGGTAAAAACACTTGTTCCCAGAGGAGGAAGAAGATGATGAACAAAAACAAAGGAAAAGTGGGTATCTGTTTAGAGGGAGTAGACAAAACTACAATAATGGAAGAAGAACAAAAGAAAGTGATAAGATTATTTWAAAAAATRTATATTAAAAAATGGACACGGAATAAAGAAGGACAAATTGTCAATCCATTGCAATATAGTGGCTCTCTAAGCAGCTGGTGGGTCTTTCTTAAATTGCGGTTGCATTTGCATCCCTCACTTTTGCAACCATGAAAAACACTGTTTATCAATTTTTAAACATAATGCAAGTCCATTACACCGCAAAACTTTATTGTTCATACATTGTTTAACGTACTTAGGGCAAGCAAATTGGCTTGTCCAAGTAGCATTGTAGTGACATGTTTTGGGAATTTAGAGTTATCTATCTATTYTTTTAAATGCCACTAGAAAGTAAACAAACGTCTTTAATATTTTATATAGCGCAATAAAAACAAAGATGAGTCTGAGCATGCCTGGCAGGATTGGTCCAACAAAGCTAAAGACCCCAGATGGGAGAGCATAATATACAAGGGTTTTCTCAAAGCCGCTAAAGCACGTTGACGACATCGTACTTAGCCAGTGGGAATTCGCGGGAGTACCCCCACCCAGGTAGTGGTGCTGGCACCACTGGCTGCGGTAACCCATGGGCGGGGGGGTTACACACTCGGACAATCAGAGAGGGGGCAAATTATTGTGGCCCTGGCAGCACAGAATAATCGAATGGACTGACTGCACAGAGGTACCTGGGAAGAAGTGTCACAACGGGGACCAGTGTGTGTGTCTGTTGGGGGGAAGGGGGGTATTCGAGTTCCATCAACTAGGACTAGACATTGTTTAATCAAATCTTACCATTCCTCCTCAATTTGGCATGCCTTCTCAAATAGCTACAATGGTATACACATTTCACACATCAGGTCAACTCTCGAGTTGGGCTCGGGGATGGAACAATTGTTGTGTGCGTGCGTGCGTGCGTGCGTGCGTGCGTGCGTGCGTGTGTGGGGGGTTATAGGTTGGTCTATGGGTGGAAGGGGAGAGAGGTGTAGAGGTGTTTGTGTGGGTGTGTTTTTTATATACTTATATATATATATATATATATATATATATATATACACAGTACAACCGAGGCGAAAGCGCTAGAAATGCTGTTGGCTTCTAATCTGGTTTAGTTCTGTAGGTGGCACCTTGTGCTCTTTTCAAGGGATGGGTCCCAATCTCTTAAAGGCCCTAGGATCCATGTGTACAGGGGTGGTCTGCCAGTCACCTAGACGACAACCCAACTTGGGATGTGGGGAGGTTTTAGCGGGTGAAAAATTGGAGRACAATTGGAGGTTTACTCAGTCATAGTTACAGTACATTTAACAGTGCAGATATCATGGTACCGCTATATGGTCATTCAGTCAGCATGGTACTTTTTGATGGTAAGTTTACAAACATATTATTGTAAGTTTAATTGAAACGTGTATCTTATTATGGTAAGTGGTGAAATAAGTATAGCTAGTTATAATTGTAATGGCTTAGCAGATGATAAGAAAAGACRATTGGTCTWTACCTGGCTAATAGAGAAGGAATATAATATCTATTGTTTWCAGGAAACTCATTCTACATCTTTAGATTAAGTTGTGTGTAAAAGGGACTGGGGGAGGGGGATGATATATTTCTCTCATGGTCAAAGAAACYCAAAAGGGGTGATGATATTAATTTTAAAAGAATGTCGATCTAAATGTGCAAAATGTCCAAACAGCTTGGCAAGGAAGGTGGATCTTTTTAAATATGCTAATGGGCGTTAACAGATTTGGCTCATTAATCTATACAGTCCAAATAATGATAATCCACACTTCTTTGAAAATATATACACTGCTCAAAAAAATAAAGGGAACACTTAAACAACACAATGTAACTCCAGGTCAATCACACTTCTGTGAAATCAAACTGTCCACTTAGGAAGCAACACTGATTGACAATAAATTTCACATGCTGTTGTGCAAATGGAATAGACAAAAGGTGGAAATTATAGGCAATTAGCAAGACACCCCCAATAAAGGAGTGGTTCTGCAGGTGGTGACCACAGACCACTTCTCAGTTCCTATGCTTCCTGGCTGATGTTTTGGTCACTTTTGAATGCTGGCGGTGCTTTCACTCTAGTGGTAGCATGAGACGGAGTCTACAACCCACACAAGTGGCTCAGGTAGTGCAGCTCATCCAGGATGGCACATCAATGTGAGCTGTGGCAAGAAGGTTTGCTGTGTCTGTCAGCGTAGTGTCCAGAGCATGGAGGCGCTACCTGGAGACAGGCCAGTACATCAGGAGACGTGGAGGAGGCCGTAGGAGGGCAACAACCCAGCAGCAGGACCGCTACCTCCGCCTTTGTGCAAGGAGGAGCAGGTGGAGCACTGCCAGAGCCCTGCAAAATGACCTCCAGCAGGCCACAAATGTGCATGTGTCTGCTCAAACGGTCAGAAACAGACTCCATGAGGGTGGTATGAGGGCCCGACGTCCACAGGTGGGGGTTGTGCTTACAGCCCAACACCGTGCAGGAHGTTTGGCATTTGCCAGAGAACACCAAGATTGGCAAATTTGCCACTGGCACCCTGTGCTCTTCACAGATGAAAGCAGGTTCACACTGAGCACATGTGACAGACGTGACAGAGTCTGGAGACGCCGTGGAGAACGTTCTGCTGCCTGCAACATCCTCCAGCATGACCGGTTTGGCGGTGGGTCAGTCATGGTGTGGGGTGGCATTTCTTTGCAGAGGTAGCCTGACTGCCATTAGGTACCGAGATGAGATCCTCAGACCCCTTGTGAGACCATATGCTGGTGCGATTGGCCCTGGGTTCCTCCTAATGCAAGACAATGCTAGACCTCATGTGGCTGGAGTGTGTCAGCAGTTCCTGCAAGAGGAAGGCATTGATGCTATGGACCGCCCGTTCCCCAGACCTGAATCCAATTGAGCACATCTGGGACATCATGTCTCGCTCCATCCACCAACGCCACGTTGCACCACAGACTGTCCAGGAGTTGGCAGATGCTTTAGTGCAGGTCTGGGAGGAGATCCCTCAGGAGACCATCCGCCACCTCATCAGGAGCATGCCCAGGCGTTGTAGGGAGGTCATACAGGCACGTGGAGGCCACACACACTACTGAGCCTCTTTTTGACTTGTTTTAGGACATTACATCAAAGTTGGATCAGCCTGTAGTGTGGTTCTCCACTTTAATTTTGAGTGTGACTCCAAATCCAGACCTCCATGGGTTGATAAATTTGATTTCCATTGATCATTTTTGTGTGATTTTGTTGTCAGCACATTCAACTATGTAAAGAAAAAAGTATTTAATAAGAATATTTAATTCATTCAGATCTAGGATGTGTTATTTTAGTGTTCCCTTTATTTTTTTGAGCAGTGTATAATAATTTATCTCGCTTACAGGCGATACACAACTCTAATATTAAGTACCTCAATGTTCTGTAAAGGAAATCACACTATAAACTATCCCCCTTATGCACTTAAATCACAAATATTATGGACATATTGGAACTAGTGGTTATATGGAGGCTCAAATATCCTGACCTAGTGAGATATACAGTACATGGAGGCTCAATCAAGCTAGTCTTCTTGACTACTTTCTTATGTAATTCTCGCTGCCACCAAAAGTTCAAAAAGTGTTCAAAGGGGACAGAATGTGGTCAGACCATCAAATAATTGGCATACACATTACTCTTACAGAATTTCAACATGGCCGAGGATATTGGAAATGTAATCAAAGCCTACTGGATTACAACTTGTTGTTAACCAAGACACAATCATTTATAACTGACTTTTTCCTACATAACAGATCACCCTTATTGTATTGGACACTTTCAAATGTGCCTTCAGAGGCCATGAAATTCAGTACTCATCTTTAAAACAAAAACAATTTAGGTCAAGAGTTCATATTAACAAAGGAAATAGAATAACTAACAGTTCAAATAGATAGCAATAAAAACTGTACCATAGAGGCACAGAATATGTTCGAGGAAAAACAAAAAGAACTGGAGGAACTTATTCAAGAAAGATCCAGTGTAATATATTATGAAAAATAAAGCCAACTGGATGAAATATGGGGGAAAATGCACCAAATTATTTTTTAATCTTCAACATAGTCATCCATGATTCACCAAACAATATATTTAAAGAGGAAGCAAAATAAACTCCATGACCAAAAGTATGTGGACACCTGCTCATTGAACATCTCATTCCAAAATCATGGGCATTAATATGGAGTTAGTCCCTTTTTTGCTGCTATAATACCAAACACTCTTCTGGGAAGGCTTTCCACTAGATATTGGAACATTGCTGCGGGGACTTGCTTCCATTTAGCCATGAGCATTAGTGAGGTCGGACACTGATGTTGGGCAATTAGGCCTGGCTCGCAGTCGGTGTTCTAATTCATCCCAAAGGTGTTTGATGGAGTTGAGGTCAGGGCTCTGTGCAGGTCAGTCAAGTTCTTCCACACCAATCTCGACAAACCATTTCTGTATGGACCTCGCTTTGTGCACAGGGCCATTGTCTTGCTGAAACAGGAAAGGGCCTTCCCTAAACTGCTGCCACAAAGTTGGAAGCACAGAATTGTCTAGAATGTCATTGTACGCTGTCATGCTAAGATTTTCCTTCACTGGAACTAAGGGGCCTGAACCATGAAAAACAGCCCAAGACCATTATTCCTCCCCCCCAAACTTTACAATTGGCACTATGCATTCGGGCAGATAGCATTCTCCTGGCATTCGCCAAACCCAGATTTGTCTGTCGGACTGCCAGATGGTGAAGCAAGATTCATCACTCCAGAGAACGCGTTCCCACAGTACCAGAGTCCAATAGCAGCGAGCTTTACACTACTCCAGTCCAAGATTTGCATTGCGCATGGTGATCTTAGGCTTGTGTGCGGCTGCTCGGCCGTGGAAAACCCATTTCATGAAGCTCCCGACGAACAGTTCTTGTGCTTCCAGAGGCAGTTTGCAACTCGGTAGTGAGTGTTGCAACCGAGGACAGACGATTTTTACGCACTACGCGCTTCAGCACTCGGAGGTCCCATTCTGTGAGCTTGTGTGGCCTACCACTTCAGCCATTGTTGCTCCTAGATGTTTCCACTTCATAATAACAGTACTTACAGTTGACCGGGGCAATTCTAGCAGGGCAGAAATTTGATGAACTGACTTGTTGGAAAGGTGGCATCCTATGACGGTGACTTCAAAAGCCATAGTCAATTGATCGATAATATAATAATAGCTGAATGGTGGTATTAAAAAATATACTTTAACTAATGTAAAATGTACCATGTCTGTATAATGTATATAGTATGTATAAACTGGAAATAGAAGTCTTGTTGTCAATTAGTTTACTCCGATTGGGGGAGGGATGGTAGAGTTAGGGGAAAATAATAAAGAAGGAAAATATATACTGATCAAAAATATAAATGCAACATTTTTTACGATTTTACTGAGATACAGTTCATATAAGAAAATCAGTCAACTGAAATATATTCATTAGGCACTAATCTACGGATTTTACATGACTGGGCAGTGGGGGAGCCAGCCCCAGCCAATCTGAATTCGTTTTTCCACACAAATGGGCTTTATTACAGACAGAAATACTCYTCRATTTCATCAGCTGTCCAGGTGGCAGGTCTCAGACAATCCCCAGGTGAAGAACTCGGATGTGGAGGTCCCGGGCTGGCGTGGTTACACGTGGTCTGCGGTTGTGAGGCTGGTTGGACATACTGCCAAATTCTCTAAAATGACCTAGAGAAATTAACATTAAATTCTCTGGCAACGATTCTGGTGAGCATTCCTACAGCCAGCATGCCAATTGCATTCTTCCTCAAACTTGAGACATCTGTGGCATTGTGTTGTGTGACAAAACTGCACATTTTAGAGATGCACTTGGGTAATTATCATGCTGTTTAATCAGCTTCTTTATACATTTGAATCAAATGTAAAATGACATTAAGTAGTAAATATTGTAATATGATATAATACCCTACAGACAGTGATCTAATATCTATGGCAGTTACTACACAAACAAGACCAGGCAATGTCCAATTTTGAGTAGATTGACCATGAACAGTTCAAGGTCCCATATTCCCCTAGGACATTTCCATAGGTTCCGCAAACTAGTGAGCATAGGTGTATAGCATAAATGCTAACGTTGCACTCTAGTGGAAGATTACAACATATTGGGTGGACAGTGAAACATTTAAGAAACTCTCAGGAAGACAATTGACTGAAGTATGCTACCTCCTCAATGGCTCCTGTTTTGTATTTTGTATTTTCAATCCATATAAAATCATTTCTGGTGTTAACATGGTATAATTTTTTCACATGGAAGTCAGAGGTCTGCCATTATCAGGTTAGAGTGCATGTTTGTTGTTTGCACTCCAGGCAATATATGGTTATAATTAGAGTTGACCTGCTTTCACTATCTGTCACTTAAGGAATGCAGGTCATCTGTCACTTAAGGAATGCAGGTCATTCCACTTCACTCCTGAAGTGTTGTGATGTTCCATGCAGCAATCAACTGGTGTCAGTAATCAGCATTAACCTCAATGTTTTGATAATCAAAATATTGAATTAGATAGCCAACATCTAGACAGGTGTCAGGTTCAGTACTAACTATATAATATAAGTTGTTTTAAAAACAACAGCAACATGGAATGAGTCTTCTTGCCATGCATTGAATTCACTGTAAAAGAAAAGACGAACAGTAAATGAAAATAGATAAATTATGGAAAAAACGACTTTGCAAAATGAATGTATACTTTTAAGACGAGTTTATGAATGCAGATGATTGTTCTCATAGTTAAGTGGACTAGTCTCTTTCTAAATAAAATAAACATACATATTATTTTTTCTGGATCCAAGTAAATGCCATCATCTACTATAAGAACCATCATCCCTCCTTCCTTATGTGAACTATTTCATTGTGCCTCACCCTAACTATGAAACACAACAGACTTTCACTTGTCCATACATAWCATTTTGCCATACAAATCATGTTCTTTGTAGAATAGGTATTCCTTCAGTCTATTCCTTCAGTTCCTAGAGTTTCCAATATGGCGCTGCAGTAGGATGTCTATCTGTCTTTGTCTTATCCTGTGTAAATTATCCCGTGTAAATAGCCAGTCTTTTTCAGGATATATCTTAATCTCACTTTCTATCTACGAACTAAATATACTTTCCTCCAACCCGCCTCACCCAATGTGGTACGGATCTGCTATTTTTATTCCTTATAACTGGAACTTCCATCAGGAGCTAGCCAGATAACTAGCCCCGACCCGCTAGCTTTTCAGAATGCTGTGTCCCAAGCTCGCCTAGCGTAGTAGTGACTAGAAAACAGCACCCTGACTCACCTATTGCTGCTCTTTTGACCCTATGATCACTCGGCTACACAGCTGATGCCCCCTGGACTGTTTCAATAACACAGTACCTCATTTTGTTTACCTGTCGGCCCCAACCTCGAACTCAGGTCCTGTATGTACCTAACTGACCCGCTCTGCCCATTCATCGCCATTTACCCGTTGCTGTCTTAGCTCTCCTGTTCAACACCTGTGATTGCGTTATGCCTCTCTCTAATGTCAATATGCCTTGTCTACTGCTGTCTTGGCTAGTTTTTACTGTTTTATTTCACTGTAGAGTCTTCAGTCCAGCTCAAAATGTCTTAGATAGCTCTTTCGTCCCACCCCACACACATGCGGAGACCTCGCCTGGTTTAACTTCTCCCTCCAGAGACGAAACCTCTCTCATCGTCACTCAATGCCGAGGTTTACCTCCACTGTACTCACATCCTACCATATCCTTGTCTGTACATTATGCCTTGAATCTATTCTACCACGCCCAGAAATCTGCTCCTTTTATTCTCTGTCCCCAACGCACTAGACGACCAGTTCTTATAGCCTTTAGCTGTACCCTTTTCCTACTCCTCCTCTGTTCCTCTGGTGATGTAGAGGTTAACCCAGGCCCTGTAGCCCCTAGTTCCACTCCTATTCCCCAGGCGCTATCATTTGTTGACTTCTGTAACCGCAAAAGCCTTGGTTTCATGCATGTTAACATCGGAAGCCTCCTCCCTAAATTTGTTTTATTCGCTGCTTTAGCACACTCTGCCAACCCTGAAGTCTAGCCGTGTCTGAATCCTGGCTTAGGAAGGCCACCAAATATTCTGAAATTTCCACCCCAACTACAATATCTTCTGCCAAGATAGAACTGCCAAAGGGGGTGGAGTTGCAATCTACTGCAGAGTTATGTCATGCTATCCAGGTATGTACCCAAACAGTTCGAGCTTCTACTTTTAAAAATCCACCTCTCCAGAAATAAGTCTCTCACTGTTGCTGCTTGTTATAGACCCACCTCAGCCCCCAGCTGTGCCCTGGACACCATATGTGAATTAAATGCCCCCCATTTATCTTCGGAGTTCGTACTGTGAGGTGACCTAAACTGGGATATGCTTAACACCCCGGCCGTCCTATAATCTAAGCTAGATGCCCTCAATCTAACATAAATTATCATGGAAACCACCAGGTACAACCCTAAATCTGTAAACACGGGCACCCTCATAGATATCATCCTTACCAACCTGCCCTCTAAATACACCTCTGCTGTCTTCAACCAGGATCTCAGCAATCACTGCCTCATTGCCTGCATCCGTAATGGGTCCATGGTCAAACCACCCCTCATCACTGTCAAACGCTCCCTAAAACACTTCAGCGAGCAGGCCTTTCTAATCGACCTGGCCCGGGTATCCTGGAAGGATATTGACCTCATTCCGTCAGTAGAGGATGCCTGGTTATTCTTTAAAAATACTTTCCTCATCTTAAATAAGCATGCCCCATTCAAAAAACATTGAACTAAGAACAGATATAGCTGTCACGTCCTGACCTTAGAGATCCTTTTTATGTCTCTATTTGGTTTGGTCAGGGTGTGATTCGGGGTGGGTATTCTATGTTCTTTCGTTCTATTATTTGTATTTCTATGTTTTGGCCGGGTAGGGTTCTCAATCAGGGACCGCTGTCTATTGTTGTCTCTGATTGAGAACCATACTTACGTAGTCCTTTTCCCCACCTGTCTTTGTTGGGAGGTTGACTTTGTTTGGGGCACATAGCCTTAGGCTTCACGGTTTGTTTTGTAGTGTTTAWTGTTTTGTTCRGCGTTTCTTCTAATAAAAAGAACATGTACGCTAACCACGCTGCGCTTTGGTCCTCTTCTGTTGACGGCCGTGACAGAACTTCCCACCACAAACGGACCAAGCAGCGTGGTAAGGAGGAGCAGCGTGTTCAGGARGACTGGACATTGGAGGACATCCTAAATGGCAAAGGATCCTGAACATGGGAGGAGATCCTGGCGGGAAAGGATCGCCTGCCGTGGGAGCAGCTGGAAGCAGAGAGGAAGGCGGAGGCAGCGAGAAAGAGGGCCCAGGATTACACAGGGTCGCGGCTAGAACTAAAGATCGGGAGGCCACTCCCCCCAAAACATTTGGGGGGGCACACGAGGAGATTGGCTGAGTCAGGTTGGAGACCTGAGCCAACTCCTCGTGCTTACCGTGGTGGGCGTCGTACTGGTCAGGCACCGTGTTATGCGGTGGAGTGCACGGTGTCTCCAGTACGCGTTCTTAGCCCGGTGCKCTACATTCCAGCTCCCCGCATCTCCTGGGCTAGGGTGAGCATCCAGCCAGGACGGGTTGTGCCAGCCCTGCTCTCCAGACCTCCAGTGCGCTTCCTCGGCMCAGTATATCCTGCGSCGGCTCTGCGCACTGTGTCTCCGGTACATCTGCACAGCCCAGTGCGTCCTGTGCCAGTGCCCCACATTTGCAGGGTGACGATAACCACCCAGCCAGGACAGGTTGTGCAGGCTCTAAGCATCGAGACCTCCAGTGCGCCTCCACGGCCCAGTGTATCCGGTGCCTCTGCCAAGGACAAGGCCTCCTGTATGTCTYTCCAGCCTGGTGAGTCCTGTGCCTGCGCCAAGAACTAATCCTCCTGTATGTCTCCCCAGCCTGTTGAGCCCTGTGGSAGCTCCACGTACCAGACTGCCCATACGTCTCCTCACTCCAGTGATGATCCATGGCAATAAGCCTCCAGTGATGATCCATGGCACGAAGCCTCCAGTGATGATCCATGGCAAGAAAGCCTCCAGTGATGATCCATGGACGAAGCCTCCAGTGATGATCCATGGCACGAAGCCTCCAGTGATGATTTATGGCACGAAGCCTCCAGCGACGGTCAGTCCGGAAGCCTCAGCGACGTTCCCAGTCCGGAGCCTCCAGCGACGTTCTCCAGTCCGGAGCCTCCAGCGACGTTCTCCAGTCCGGAGCCTCCAGCGACGTTTCCAGTCCGGAGCCTCCAGCGACATTCTCAGTCCGGAGCTCCAGCGACGTTCTCCAGTCCGGAGCCTCCAGCGACGTTCTCCAATCCGGAGCCTCCAACGAGGGTGCCCAGTCCGGGGCCCGCAACGAGGTGCCCAGTCCGGGCGCCCGCAACGAGGGTGCCCAGTCCGAGGCCCGCTACGAGTGTCCCAGTCCGGGGTTGGCGACGAGGGTCCCCGCACCAGAGGTGCCACCAAAGTGGGATGAGCCAGTGGTGGAGCGGGGTCTGCGTCCCGCACCTGAGCCGCCATCGCGGATAGATGCCACCAAGACCCTCCCCTATAGGTTCAGGTTTTGCGGCCGGAGTCCGCACCTTTTGGGGGGGGGGGGTACTGTCACGCCCTGACCTTAGAGATCCTTTTTATGTCTCTATTTGGTTTGGTCAGGGTGTGATTTGGGGTGGGTATTCTATGTTCTTTCGTTCTATTATTTGTATTTCTATGTTTTGGCCAGGTAGGGTTCTCAATCAGGGACAGCTGTCTATCGTTGTCTCTGATTGAGAACCATACTTAGGTAGCCCTTTTCCCCACCTGTCTTCTGTGGGAAGTTAACTTTATTTGTGGCACTTAGCATTAAGCTTCACGGTTGTTTGGTATTGTTTATTGTTTTGTCGGCGTCATCACCTAATAAAAGGGAATATGTACGCTCACAACGCTGCGCTTTGGTCAAGTTCTTTCAACGGCCGTGACAATAGCCCTTGGTTCACTCCAGACCTGACTGCCCTTGACCAGCACAAAAACATCCTGTACTGCGTACTGCATTAGCATCGAATAGCTCCCGCCATATGCAACTTTTCAGGGAAGTCAGACAATTTTATGTATTTTTTAATTTCACCTTTATTTAACCAGGTAGGCCAGTTGAGAACAAGTTCTCATTTACAACTGCGACCTGGCCAAGATAAAGCAAAGCAGTGTGACACAAACAACACAGAGGTACGCATGGGATAAACAAACGTACAGTCAATAACACAATAGAAAAGTCTCTATACAGTGTGTGCAAATGTAGTAAGATTAGGGAGGTAAGGCAATAAATAGGCCATAGTGGCGGGATTTAGCAAATAAACACTGGAGTGATAGATGTGCAGAAGATGAATGTGCAAGTAGAGATACTGGGGTGCAAAGGAGAAGAAAAAAAAATAACAATATGGGAATGAGGTAGTTGGGTGGGCTGTTTACAGATGGGCTATGTACAGGTGCAATGTTCAGTAAGCTGCTCTGACAGCTGATGCTTAAATTTAGTAAGGGAGATATAAGACTCCAGCTTCAGTGATTTTTTGCAGTTCATTCCAGTCATTGGCAGCAGAGAACTGTAAGGGAAGGCGGCCAAAGGAAGAATTGGCTTTGGGGGTGMCCAGWGTGATAYACCTGCTGGAGCGCGTGCTACGGGTGGGTGCTGCTACGGTGACCAGTGAGCTGAGATAAGGTGGGGCTTTACCTAGCAAAGACTTATAGATGACCTGGAGCCAGTGGGTTTGGCAATGAATATGAAGCGAGGGCCAGCCAACGAGAGCATACAGGTCGCAGTGGTGGGTAGTATATGGGGCTTTGGTGACAAAACGGATGGCACTCTGATAGACTACATCCAATTTGCTGAGTAGAGGGTTGGATGCTATTTTGTAAATGACATCGCCGAAGTCAAGGATCGGTAGGATAGGTAGGATAGATACAATGGGGGAATCTCAATTGCATTTCCTTAATTTGTCAGGTCCTCTCTCCTCGCCTCCTCAAAACCCATTGGATGAAAAGGTCAGAGTTCCCTCCCGTCTGTCCAATGGGTTTTGAGAAGGCGAGGAGAGAGGACATGAGAAATCAAGGAAATTCAATTGAGATTCTCACGATGTCCCAAATCACACCTTACCCCATAGTCATTTGGCGGCGTTCACACAATTAGCCCAATTCTGATATTCTTTCCACTAACTGGTCTTTTAACCAATCACATCAGATCTTTTCACATGAGATCTTTKTTAAGCATATCTGATTGATCAAAATACCAATTAGTGAAAAAAAGATCAGAATTGGGCTGCTTGTCTAAATGCAGCCCAAGTATCTGATGGGTTTGGGCAGAGCCATATATTAAGAGAATTCGGCCAGGTTTTTAGAGCGGACGCATGTTAGCGCCTTTATTCACAAAATGTTGGTGACGTAATACGAGAGTGCCTCCAACAATTCCCTATGAAATGACCCTCTGTAAACAAGAAAAACAGAGCAGCGGATTTCAGATACGTTTTTATTGATTAGCATTTGGGATAATGTGTATCCAAGTCAGTCCTGTGTTATGGTGTTAATAAATTGCATATCTGCTTTCACTGGACATCTTCATAGGTTTTGAAAATKATCAGAAATAAACGGCACAAAGCGGAAGCATCAATTATCACCTAGCAACGACTATGGAGGAGAAWGTGGCACTCTCGTAACATTCAGACAGAAACCGCATTGGCCCAACTCTCTATATAGATATGACTCATATATATATATGACTCTGGGTTTGTGTTGTTTTATGCAATATGTTGAAAGTTATATCTAGCTCTAGCCTATCAGAGGGCAAACTGGAGCTATCGTGCTTTTACCTACTCACCATTGTGAATAAGGATCTCTAGAACCTCTAAGTGGGCGTGCTCTGCTGCAATGGCCCTTGGAGTCACGCCRTCTTGATCTATCTCAGAGACCTGGCCTCCATGTTCCAACAACAGCTCCATGATATGAGAGTAGCCTACCTTTGCCGCCTCGTGCAGGCCAGTCGACTSCTTCAGACCGACCTGCTCCACACAGGCTCCTCTCGTGATCAGGGCAGAAGCCATATCATACGACCCAAACCTAACAGCTGACCGGGAGAAATCACAACAACTGTTGAATATCAGGGGAACAATATGGTAGGAGTCATTTCAACAATAATACTTGTTGTGACAACAAGGATGCCATGGACACAGACTTTATACCTTTCACTATTACCGAGCAGTAGAGGGGATTCTTTCTTGCTGTTGGTGTTATGCGGAGACGCTCCATGTTCAAGTAGCATCTTCACATTGTCCACCAGACCAGCCATAGCTGCTAGAGTTAGCAGTGTTTCTCCCTCCATTGTCTTCTCCTCCAGGGACAACCTAAAAGACGCTGTTGGACACAACTCAAGAGATCAGGAACCAGTTCTAGCATGTCCAACAAAACAAAAGAAGTCATGTTTCACATAAATCCGTAAATATCCACATCCATGCCAGTTGATTTATAGGATATTCAGTACGTGTCCAGATATGCAGCCCATGATGTAATTGCTCTGTAATAGCCTACCACACAACACTATTTCCAGCATCTTCACCAGAGGTTGGACAGCTGCCGTGTGCAGAGGGTACCAGCCCCTGTCATCTGCCTCACTGAAGCCTTCTTGAAATTCTGACAGCTCTTGGAGGGAGAGAATGTCACCTGGGTGGAGAATGTACCAGAAAGAATGATGACTTTTCACAGGAGCATTAGTGTCTTATGATGAAGTATTAGCCATTCAATATCAGTCTACATTTTCCTAGCAGTTTTCTGTTGTCAAGTAATTGGACATGATTCATCTAAGCTACATAAAATTGTTTCGAGCCGGCCCAGCCCCCGAAAYAGTAGTGGAGGTGATGATGAGACACTCTCTCACCCTCTCTCTCCCATGACCAATGGGCTATGGCGCAAGCCAAGGGTTCCTTGTCTCTCTCTCCCTCTCTGATCATGCCCAGATTATGAATGCTTTGTTAATGTCAGTATTGCATTGTAACTTATGTTCATGCCTTGTATAATGTAATCATTAATTTTCCAATGATATGAGATACTTGCATTTAGTATTCAATTCTGAGATATTTCTTCATAGCCTATTAATGAAAGTCATCAATAGTTCTGCTTGCATATTGCTAAATCATTGTTACGGAGTCAGATAAACAGTTTAATATACTTTGTCATTATTAATTACATAGTCCTATCACGGGTCGCATGTATGTATTACATAATATAAACTCAGCAAAAAAAATAAACGTCAATTCACTGTCAACTGCGTTTATTTTCAGCAAACTTAAATGTGTAAATATTTATGAACATAACAAGATTCAACAACTGAGACTAAACTGAACAAGTTCCACAGACATGTGACTAACAGAAATGGATGAATGTGTCCCTGAACAAAGAAGGGTCAAAATCAAAAGTAACAGTCAGTATGTGTGGGGCCACCAGCTGCATTAAGTACTGCAGTGCTCCTCCTCATGACTGCACCAGATTTGCCAGTTCTTGCTGGTGAGATGTTACCCCACTATTCCACCAAGGCACCTGCAAGTTCCCAGACATTTCTGGGGGAATGGCCCTACCCTCACCCTCCGATCAAACAGGTCCCAGACGTGCTCAATAGGATTGAGATCCGGGTCTTCTCTGGCCATGGCAGAACATCGACATTCCTGTCTTGCAGGAAAATCACGCACAGAACGAGCAGTATGGCTTGGTGCATTGTCATGCTGGAGGTCATGTCAGATGAGCCTGCAGGAAGGGTACCACATGAGTGAGGAGGATGTCTTCCCTGTAACGCACAGCTTTGAGATTGCCTGCAATGACAACAAGCTCAGTCCGATGATGCTGTGACACACCGCCCCAGACATGACGGAGCCTCCACCTCCAAATCGATCCCGCTCCAGAGTACAGGCCTCGGTGTAACGCTCATTCCTTCAACGATAAACCAACCATCACCCCTGGTGAGACAAAACCGCGACTCGTCAGTGAGAGCACTTTTTGCCAGTCCTGTCTGGTCCAGCGACGGTGGGTTTGTGCCATTGGCGACGTTTTGCCAGTGATGTCTGGTGAACTGCCTTACAACAGGCCTACAAGCCCTCAGTCCAGCCTCTCTCAGCCTATTGCGGACAGTCTGAGCACTGATGGAGGGATTGTGCGTTCCTGGTAACTCGGGCAGTTGTTGTTGTCATCCTGTACTGTCTGTGTCTGTTAGTGTCTAAGTGTATGTTCGGATGTACCGATCCTGTGCAGGTGTTTTACACGTGGTCTGCCACTGTAAGGACGATCAGCTGTCCATCCTGTCTCCCTGTAGCGCTGTCTTAGGCGTCTCACAGTAAGGACATTGCAATTTATTGCCAGAGCACACATCTGCAGTCCTCATGCCTCCTTGCAGCATGCCTAAGGCACGTTCACGCAGATGAGCAGGGACATTGGGCATCTTTCTTTTGGTGTTTTTCAGAGTCAGTAGAAAGGCCTCTTTAGTTTCCTAAGTTTTCATAACTGTGACCTTAATTGCCCTGTAAGCTTTGTGTCTTAACAACTGTTCCACAGGTGCATGGTCGTTATTTGTTTCTGGTTCATTGAACAAATCAAATCAAATGTTATTTGTCACATACACTTTAGCAGATGTAATGCGAGTGTAGCTAAATGCTTGTGCTTCTAGTTCCGACCACGCAGTAATATCTAAAAGTAATCTAAACTAACAATTCACAACAACTACCTTATAGTGTAAAAGAATAAGAATATGTACATAAAAATATATGAATGCTGATGCCGAATGGCATAGGCAAGATGCAGTAGATGGGTTAGAGTACAGTATATACATATGAGATGAGTAATGTATGGTATGTAAACGTTATATAAAGTGGCATTGTTTAAAGTGGCTAGTGATACATTTATTACATCAAATGGAAAGATGCAGGAGATGGTATAGAGACAGAGTATTACATATGAGATGAGTAATGTAGGGTATGAACATTATATAAAGTGGCTAGTGATACATTATTACATCCATTTTCCATTATTAAAGTGCTAGAGATGAGTGCAGCTATGTTGGCAGCAGCCACTCAATGTTAGTGATGGCTGTTTAACTTCTTATGGCTGCAGCCCGACACCGTACACTTATGACAACATCCACTCAAGTGCAGGCGCGAAATTCAAAATCTATTTTTTAAATATTTTAACTTTCACACATTAACAAGTCCAATACAGCATATGAAAGGTACACACTTGTGAATCAAGCCAACATGTCCGATTTTTAAAATGTTTTACAGGGAAACAAAATATGTAAATCTATTAGCTAACCACGTTAGCAAAAGACACCACTTTTTTTACTCCATCAGTTTTTTACTCCATCAGTAGCTATTCACCAAATTCGACCAAATAAAGATATATATAGCCACTAACCAAGAAACAACTTCATAAGATGACAGTCTGATAACATATTTATTGTATAGCATATGTTTTTTTAGAAAAATGTGCATATTTCAGGTATAAATCATAAATTACATTTCAGCTACAATCAGAAATTGCACCGAAAGCAGCCATAACATTTACAGACACCAACGTCAAATACCTAATTACTCATCATAAAAYATTTCTGAAAAATACATACTGTGCAGCAATTGAAAGACAGGCATCTTGTGATTCCAGACAATATTTCCGATTTATTAAATGTTTTACAGCGAAAACAAAATGTAGCGCTATATTAGCATAGCCACAATAGCCAGAAACACTTGGGCGCCCACGACCAGTTCACATGCACGACAGATATATGAAATAGCATCCCAAACTGGGTCCTACTTTTGCTGATCTTCCATCAGAATGTTGTACAATGGGTCCTTTGTCCAGAACAGTCGTTGTTTGGTATTAGAAYGTCCTTTGTCCCTCTTGAATTAGCAAGCACACTAGCCAAGTGGCGCGAAGCTCTCCATCCTGAACAAAAGCAGACAACGCAACACGCCTAACGTCCCGAATAAATTTCAATAATCTAATAAAACTATATTGAAAAAACATACTTTACGATGATATTGTAACATGTATCAAATAAAATCAAAGCCGGAGATAGTATAAAAAGCCTATAACGACGGCTTTCCAGAAGGCGATTCCAGGTCCAACTTCAGGTCCAACTTCGAAAAAACATGAAATGGCAGACAAGTCACTCCAAGAGGATTTATTCCACTTCAGACCAAGATAATCCATTCATTTCTTCTCTCACTTCCTCTTGACATCTAGGGGAAGGTGTATGACGTGTATGTATACCAATACGTATCATGCCCATTTATAGGCAAGCCTTTGAACAGAGACCTCGATTTCAGAAATCTCACTTCCTGTCAGAAAGTGGGCTGCAGAAGGAGTTCTGTTTCACTCAGAGAAATAATTCAAACGGTTTTAGAAACTAGAGAGTGTTTTCTATCCAATAGTAATTATAATATGCATATTGTACGAGCAAGAATTGAGTACGAGGCCGTTTGAAATGGGCACATTTTTCCAAGTTAGTCAATACGCCCCCTGCAGCCATAAGAAGTAATAAAAGTGTTCATGTCATTTTGATCTCAACAATGACAGCATATAGCTAAATGCAAAAGTAGCCTAGGACATGGAGTATTTTCAGAAGTGTATTCGTATCATGCATTACCTCTCTAAAGATGATAATAATATTTGGGGCATGACTCTTGAATGCTCATCTGAATACTGTAATCAAGCAGTCGATCTTCGTCCATGTCGTCAGGATCCACAGCTTCAGAGGAAATAGCAATGTTAGCATGTGGCCTACTATCACCGTGCTCCCGACCTTTAGGTGTGCAAAGGTAATTGACTCCAGAAACATCTAAACGCAATTTTTTGTTTTATTATATATATTGTCCTATTCACCAGTCAGGCAGATTTCAGTTCTCACCTGTGAAATCTAGTTCGGTTGAAATCACGGGTCCCACCCGGTCCAGACAGAGAGATTGTAGAGTGTAATTTGTGCCTTGCCTGAACTGAATCCCCTCTCTAGCAACACACACACACACACACACACACACACACACACACACACACACACACACACACAATGCTATTTTTAGGTGTCATCTGCTTTTGTTGAAGTCGTTTGTTTAGCATGCAGGCCATACCACAACATCCAAATGTTGTGTCTTATGTACACTCATTTTCCATAATGTCAACTGTAATAATTACAGAGATATTTATACGACCAGTGCAGAAAGAGACAGAAAGAGATGTTTTAATAACAGATGGCAAATATTAGCCTTGTCAGAAGAGAATTGTTCAGGGAAGATCCATTTTCTCTGGCAGACCATCAAAGGGGCTTGAAGAACTCCCTGCTGGGTAGTATTAACATGTGATTAAAATGTAGAAAGACATCCAGTGTTGTTGATTTTCCGAGACGCAAAGATGATTCAAGACTATTGTGCTGAAACTGAATAGGATCTCTCAGAAGTTGCATCAGAACTGCTAGAGCTCCAGCATCAATTCCCTTTCAAAGGCTTTATCAAACATCCATACTTTACTTGTTGTTTTTTGACTAATATGTTGCTCAAAAAGAGACAGGAGAAGACATTATCCAATCAAAGAATAAAACATGACTTTACAACGTGTAAAAACGTGCGAAACAGAAATGTATAATATACTCAACAATTCAAACATACTGTATACAAGCTGCATAGTCAGTAAGGTTGCATGGTTGGTAGTTCACAGTTGTCTCTTCTCCCTACATGGCAAACACTTTGGCAATACAGATCATTCATCAAGTAGCTCTTCAGTCTGGGAGGGAAAAGGTCACAGCTCATGAACATGGGCAGGGCCGGATTAAGAAATCATAGGCAACGGGGTTTTGGTCTTGAATTCAAACAAACAACAGCCCAGGCCAACGAAGCGACACACATATTGTACAATATTA
This sequence comes from Salvelinus sp. IW2-2015, assembly GCF_002910315.2. Taxonomy (NCBI): domain Eukaryota; kingdom Metazoa; phylum Chordata; class Actinopteri; order Salmoniformes; family Salmonidae; genus Salvelinus; species Salvelinus sp. IW2-2015. The sequence goes on from NC_036842.1 coordinate 55,015,214, forward strand.
GGAGGATATACATGTATATACAATACCAGTCAAAAGTTTGGACACACCTACTCATTCCAGGGTTTTTCTTTATTTTTACTATTTTCTACATTGTAGAATAATAGTGAAGACATCAAAACTATGAAATAACATATATTGAATCATGTAGTACCCAAAAAAGTGTTAAACAAATCAAAATCTATTTTATATTTGAGATTCTTCAAAGTAGCCACCCTTTGCCTTGATGACAGCTGTTAAGAAGCCTTTTGGACCTAGACTTGCCGCTCCGGTACCGCTTGCTGTGCGGTAGCAGACAGAACAGTCTATGGCTAGGGTGGCTGGAGTCTTGGACAATTTTTAGGGCCTTCCTCTGACACCGCCTGGTGTAGAGGTCCTGGATGGCAGGAAGCTTGGCCCCAGTGATGTACTGGGCCGTATGCACTACCCTCTGTAGTGCCTTGAGGTCGGAGGCCGACCAGTTACCATACCAGACAATGATGCAACCAGTCAGGATGCTCTCGATGGTACAGCTATAGAACGTTTTGAGGATCTGAGGATCAATGACAAATCTTTTCAGTCCCCTGAGGGGAAATAGGCTTTGTCGTGCCCTCTTCACGACTGTCTTGGTGTGTTTGGACCATGATAGTTTGTTGGTGATGTGGACAACAAGRAACTTGAAGCTCTCAACCTGCTCCACTACAGCTCTGTCGATGAGAATGAGGGCGTGCTCRGTCCTCCTTTTCCTGTAGTCAACAATCATCACCTTTGTCTTGCTCACGTTGAGGGAGAGGTTGTTATCCTGGCACGGCACGGCCAGGTCTCTGACCTCCTGTCTACACTCATTGAGAGCGGGCTCCTGAGTACTCCTGTGGTTGGCTGTTGCAGTAAAAACATACTACATATATAATATATACTGTATATATTTCCTTATTTTTTATACATTTTTTTGCTGCCTCTTGGGCTGCCCAGGGGCTTCAGCCCCAGTAAGCCCCTGCATTAATCTGACCCCGATCATGTGGTCATTCAGTCTTTTCAAGGTCAGCTGCTTCCTGATCTCCAGTCAGCACAGGTGCTTGAGTGATCGGGTTTCCCTCGGTGAAAGGGAATAAACAGAAAMGTAAACATTTTGAATGTGATATACTCCATGTAAATGGTGCATTTGGAATAGTAAAAGCATTGTATTTGAACATATAGTCTTGCCAGTATATAATCTTACCCAGAATGTCACATATGTCAGGCCATTCTTTCTGCTCCTCCAGAGTGAGTTTGAATTGTGAAGAGATATGCACATGACTAACATAATGCAGAAGAATGCGCACCACACACCCAGACAGGTGCATGAGGCAGGAGAGACTCATGAATTCACAAAACTGCATAAAGGATAGACAAGATTGGAAACTATTTTGTTTGTCACTCAGTCGAGAGAAGCTTAATAAACATCCCACAATGGAAATAATGAAAAAAAGGTTGACAACTCACTGGAATTCCTTCTTCCTCTACACATTTCATACTCAAGCTGTCGTCATGGTTACAAGTGAAGCACCTTTCAACGTCATAGCCATTGTTGAGCAGAAGACACATCATCTCGTCCTGCAGGCAGTAATGCAGAGTCGGGGGAAGCACTGTGTTACTGACCACTGTGAAATAACAATTGACGTCTGCCTGTCTGGCCAGAAGCAGCTTCACAATTGCATACCTCCCAGCTCTCACCGCCACCAGGAGGCAGCATAGAGGGTCCAGTTCAAGTTTGGCTCCTGCGTTCAACAGCATTTCGACACATGGGATGTCCCTAGAGACAGCAAAGTATAATGTGCTTCTTCTCATGTCCATGTACTTGTCTGAGAGGCGTGGCGTCAGGAGGACGTTGACGTACAAAGCCATTTTCTATGAGTAGTTCCATACAATCAGAATGGTTGCTATCAACTGCAGAGTGAATCGGGCTTTGGCCAGTGAGTTTGATAGCAGTGAGAAATAAAAAAGGTTTGGTGGAGATGGACATGTCATTCAACACCTGTGAGGCCTGGCCGAATGTCTATGAACTGTGTTACGGCAGATCTTGCCTTTACTCACTCATAGTGACCCTCATGTGCTGCCTTGTGGATTGGGAGTTGTCCATTCAAATAGGGTAGATTAGGGTCGGCTCCATTTTTTAAGAGAAGTTTGATACAGTCTGGGTTTCCTGTACCAACTGCATCCGTCAGAACACTCTTCCCATTTAAAGCCTGGGAATTGACTCTGTTTCCTTATATGACATGTAAAAACAAAGTCACACCAGCTGAGAGAATACAGTACATGAGACAAGTTTACAAGTAAGACCTCTGTAAATTCACAGAACCTATGACTAGATAGATACATTAACATTCCGAGCTGATTTTACCTCACTGGTTACATACCATAGTGAAGAACAATGTCTAGTATGTGGACATGGCAACACCCAACGGGGTCACACCCCAGTGATCTTTCTAGTTAACCGGACCTCCTTAGCAACACCATCATGACCTCAGAGCAGCCCACCGTGGCTGCTTCCTGCATGAAGGTCCCCTTCTTCTGACAGATCTGCTCCACCCAGGCTCCTCTAGCAATCAAAGAATAGGCCATTTCATATGACCTAGCCCTAATGGCTTCAGCTAGGAGAATGAAGCTATGCAGCTCAGTGGTTTAAAAAAACTGTAAACAATTGTGTTGTTTAATCACATTGATCATGACACTGTTACCAAATCACCTTAAAACAAATAGGTGTTTTAAGGTGATTTGGTAACAGTGTCATGATCAATGTGATTAAATAACACAATTGTTTACAGTTTATGTGTGTCATTTTCCTTGGATTGCAGTACACCAATTTTACCCAGCAGTAGTGGGTAGTCATTTCTGTGTTGGTGTTGTGTGGAGAAGCTCTCATGCTCCAGCAGAGTCTTCACATTCTCCACCAGATCGGCTTTAGCTGCCAGAGTCAGTGGCGTCTCTCCCCTCATTGCTGTTCTCTCCTCCAGCGTTAGCCCATGTGAAGCTACTAGAACAATTCAAAAGGTCACGGCAGAAATTCCTGGGCTTAATGTCTGACCAACCATTATGATGCAAGGGTGCCATCCTGACTGGCAAATGTCTATTGACATCTAGATTGGTCGAGCCAGACAGGGGAGGGGCTCAATCTGGATGGAATCCAGGCTACCAAGTTGGGTAGTTATTTTAATGTATGGAACAAACTGCAGGGCTTTGTTGACATAAACAAAGTATAGTACCTTGTTGGTACTATAAAGAGTTTTTGTACTTACTGCATTTAAATCAATTGGAACTACCTGGTGCCAGTGTATAACTATGAGACAATTATCATGGGCTGTTTATCATAAATATGGCACACTTGCATATGTCCTCATTGTGTGTTTTAAGCCTGCTCTCAGTTATGTTTGGCTTGAATCCCACTATTCATGTCATCAGAGATCAAGCTCATAGATGCAATGGATTATTCCCTTTTGTGGCGTGTGTGTGTGTCCGTGCAGACAACAGGCCTCTAAAGTGCAGTATCTTATAAATTGCTATGAGCTCTTGTGTCTAACCACCTAGCAGTGGGTACTTGGTTCTGAAGTGTGGATATCCCAGTAGTAGAGGCAGCCGGCCACAATAGAGCTGTTAGATTACCATGGCTTTTGAGGAGCCATCATTGGTATTTGGTGTTTTATTAGGATCCCCATCAGATGTTGCGAAAACATCAGCTACTGTTCCTGGGGTTTACACAAAACTCGAAACATGACATATTACAGAACACAGCTCAAGGACAGACAGAACTCCATACATCTTTTAAATCGTGTCGCGTACTCCAGACTCAGATCACCCATCAGACCCATTCAAACTCCTAGCTTTATAACAGTATTCTACAATAACAAATACCTTAGYAGAGCTGTCAAATCTGACCAGACCAGTCCTAAGTTTATACTGTTTACATTAACAATATTGACTTGTCTGTAAAAAATTGTAACCTGCACTTGTATGCCGATGATACTGTTGTGTATGTTATTGCCCCCACAGTTGACCAGGCTCTATCTGCCTTCATTGTATTACAAAAAAACTTTGTTGACTTTAAATTAATACTGAATGCAGGTAAAACTAAGTATATGTTCTCTAGAGCGCATAAAAATAAGTCTGATAATTTAAGCATATRCACWTTGGATTGTGTCCATATTGATTGTGTCCGTGCTTACAAATGAATGAAATGAAAAAAAGCTGTCTTTTAAAAAGCATATTGATGAGTTAGTTAAGAAGCTGAGAATAAAAATGAGCTTCTTCTACAGAAATAGGTCCTGCCTCTCACTAAATAGTAGAAAGCAGATTATTCAGTTGACGTTCCTATTGGTCCTAAACTATGGAGACATCATCTATATGAACACAGCTTACACTTCATTAAAGCCACTAGATGGAGTTTATCATAGCGCACTGCGCTTTATTACGGGCGTCAATTTTAGAACTCATCACTGCATTCTCTACCAGAAGGTTGGTTGGCCCTCTTTGATGTCACATAGATTGATACTTTGCTATGTTTTCATTTATAAAGCCATTTTACAAAAAGTGTCACTGTACATAACATCATTATTAAACTTTAGACATACGAGTTACCACACCTGGTCTCAGGTATAGTTAACTCTGGAAACTCCTTTGGTCTGTACTGAGTTACGTAAATCAGCGTTTAGTTTTCTTGCACCTTATTTGTGGAACAATCTTCAAAATGTTCTTAAATGTGATGTTCTGGTGCCTCTAGGTTCTGGTGCCTCTAGGGCTGATTGAGGACCTTATTACTGATGAACGTGTTTGTTTTTTATGACTGTGTTTTTCTTTCTGCTTGCATTTTGTAGTCATATTCTGATGTGTATTTTCTGTAATGTATGTAATTTAGGACACATCTATAAAAGAGACATTGGTCTCAGTATGACTCCCTGATAAAATAAAGATAAAATAAAATACTCATTCTGGATTTTGAAGTTTAGGCCTACGGAACCCAAACCGGTTGCGTGCGTGCGCCATCCTGCGCTATCGTGCATAAATGTATCTTGTCCCCCCACACCAAACGCGATCACGATACGCAGGTTAAAATATCAAAACAAACTCTGAACCAATTATATTAATTTGGGGACAAGTCGAAAAGCATTAAACACTTATGGGACTTTAGCTAGTTAGCTTGCACTTACTAGCTAATTTGTCCTATTTAGCTAGCTTGCTGTTGCTAGSTAATTTGTCCTGGGATATAAACATTGAGTTGTTATTTTACCTGAAATGCAGAAGGTCCTCTACTCCGCCAATTAATCCACACATAAAATGGCCAACCGAATCGTTTCTAGTCATCTCTCTTCCTTCCAGGCTTTTTCTTCTCTTGACTTTATATTGCGATTGGCAACTTCCATAAATTAGGTGCATTACCACCACTGACCTCRTTCGTTCGTTCGTCTTTCAGTCACCTACGTGGGTATAACCAATGAGGAGATGGCAGGTGGGTACCTGCTTCTATAAACCAATGAGGAGATGGGAGAGGCAGGACTTGCAGTGCGATCTGCATCAGAAATAGAACTGATTTCTATTTTAGCCCTTCGCAACGCAGACGCTCRTTGGTGCGCGCGAGCAGTGTAGGTGCAATAATTGAATAACATAGATTTCTACATTTATTTTGCAACGATCACACACGCGACGCGAGCGGTGTGGTCAGCCTGTATATCACACACTGGGCTCTAATTTGCGACCATCTTGGTTCCATATGCTCCTAAATATTTTAGCTTGGAGGATAGTGGAAGTGGATAGAGTTATACAGATGGAAAAATGTAGGCTTTTATAATAAGCTTCAATTGGTTTGTTTTTTGCAACTAATTTGCCAATCTCATCATGTTTTGTGTCATACCCCCACTGTAATTGATCCCTGAACTAGGAGGCCATTTTGAAATATATAAAAGCCTCCTTAATTTATCTCTCTGAAAACTTTAATAAAGGCCAAATAATTTATCACATGTGTGGTCAACTTTATAAATGCTTGACAAGATAAACATTGTGTAGTGCTACCTGATAACTACCACACTACTACCAATTATAAATATACTGCTACCATTCATTTGAAATGAATTAACGTTCAAAGATTGTAATGCTGATTTCGCAAGGGATGGTCCCCACTTGGACTCTGGTAACTTTTGTGGGCAGAGACATTTCATTGGTTACATTTTAACAGAGATCACATGGACGTTACCATGGCAGCGACCAAGCGCTTGCTGCACAAACAGCAGTAGGTTGCAGTTGAAAATACACAGGAAAATAAAAGCTAGCGTGCTTCTATCCAGCTTGCTTATCGACATTTTGAGAGTAACTGGCAACAAAAATAAAGTAAATTCAAAATCCACTCACTTTTACTGACGCTTAAAAACGTTTTTTTCCTACGGCTAACTAGCTACCTGTCATGTCCGAAGAAGACGCAGAAACGTCTGGGCTCAACCGCAATGCTGATGAACAAAATGTGAAAAAAGAGGGGAAAGGTCCTGAAGCAGAATTAGAYGAATCTCAGGTTGAAAGCAACACCACTGAACACCCGCCTCCAGATGTACAAGATAGCGATGCTGGAGTAAAGACTGAAACTGGCGAGCTGGTGGGGGAAACGGTGCACAAGTCAACTTTTTTGACATCAGGTGAGGAGGACACAGTAGAGGCGACAGCTCAAGCGGACCTTCCCGAGGACAGCAAGCAAGATGGAGCATCACCAAAGAAAACAACCTTTTCTAATGAAGTTGGGAACTCAACAGCCACTGGTAAGAAAGAGGATTTACAAAGTATCACAATAATAATAGACCACAATAATTTCATGATAGGAAGGGCATTTGTCTGCTTTATCATGTTTCTCTCAATCATATTCTGTGTTGGACATGTTGTTTATCTTCTCTATTGTAGTGAAGATCATGCTGATGCCGGAGGGACACATGATGACRATGGCCTTTGCAATTGGGCTGACCGTCAAGGAGTTAAAGTATCACTTCGCAAATGAGCTGAAAGTGCCATCAGAAGTCATACAGATTTCTCAGAGTGGTAAGCCTTTCAACTAACTGTTAMGGCCTTGACTTTCTTTGTTTATGCATTATGATTTAGGTCTTTGTCCATCCAGGCAGRATGGTAGAGGACCATAGGACCCTGATAGAGCTGGGAGTGCAGCCTCATGGCACCATCCAGTTGGAGATGACCTCGTCTGACCCTGAAAACCACCCCATCCGTCCTGTCAAGCCCCAGCAGGACTACAACATGCCTGACGTAATCACTGTCCGTGTCCAGACAGGTATTTTTTTACTAGTCTTTCTCTACCAGTCTTCTAGGAGACAATACCATACTTTTGCAGGGCCAGCTTTCGTGGATGATAGTCATATGCGTTGCATCCTTTATCTGTATATTTCTGTCTCCCCCCTTGCTCTCCCGCTCTCCCAGACCCAGAGACAGAGACATTCCAGGATGTGGTGGTGGAGATTGAGAGGGCCACCCATAGGAAGGCTTTCCTGGGAGGCTACAGACACAAGGCCACAGAGACCGAGTACCACCATGCAGCTGTACAGACCATAGCTAAGAGGAAACCCATTAGGGGGGTGGGGACCTTCAGCCGCGATACACAGGTACACACACACACACACACTATTGGTGAGCGATTAACTGACATTTGTTATATTTCATTTTTTAAACAACTAATTGACTGATGTCGGTTCAATTCCATTTAGTTCAGTTTTTTTCTGTGCGCTCAATRCGCAGTTTCCTTAGATATACACTACATGACCAAAAACATTTCTGTATGGACCTYGCTTTGTGCAAGGGGGCATTGTCATGCTGAAACAGTAAAGAGCCTTCCCCAAACTGTTGCCACAAAKTTGGAAGCACAGAATCGTCTGGAATGTCATTGYWTGCTGTAGCATTAAGATTTCCCTTCACTGGAACTAAGGTGCCTAGACAGAACCATGAAAAACAGCCCCAGACCATTATTCCTCCTCCACCAAACTTTACAGTTGGCACTATGCCATTCGGACAGGTAGCGTTTTCCTGGCATCCGACAAACCCAGATTCGTCTGTTGGACTGCCAGATGGTGAAGCATGATTCATCACTCCGGTGATTGCGTTTCCACTTCTCCAGAGTTCAATGGCGGCGAGCTTTACACCATTCCAGCCGACGCTTGACATTGCGCATGGTGATCTTAGACTGGCCATGGAAACCCATTTCATGAAGCTCCYRACAAACAGTTCTTGTGCTGATGTTGCTTCCAGAGGCAGTTTGGAACTCTGTAGTGAGTGTTGCAACCGAGGACAGACGATTTYTATGAGCTATGCGCTTCAGCACTTCTGTGAGCTTGTGTGGCTTACTACTTTGCCGCTGAGCCATTGTTGCTCCTAGAWGTTTCCAATTCACTATAACAGCACTTACAGTTTACCGGGGCAGCTCTAGCAGGGCAGAAATTTGACCAACTGGCTTGTTGGAAAGGTGGCATCCTATGAAGGTGCCACATTGAAAGTGACTGAGTTCTTCAGTAAGGCCATTCTACTGCCAATGTTTGTCTATGGMGATTGCATGGCTGTGTGCTCGATTTTATACACCTGTCAGCAACAGGTGTAACTGAAATAGCCAAATCCACTAATTTGAAGGGATGTCCACATACTTTTGTATATATAATGTAAATCAGATCAAGCCTGAACTGTGCAATGTAGTAGGGTGTTGTAGTTTCCAACAGGCCAATATTCTACATAGTTTAGCACAGAAAACGTGGTAACTAACAATGACCATAATCCATTGCGTGCCTACTTGTCCGTTCTGTGTGGGGCAGGCACAGAGAGGAGCGATTGAGAGGGATAGAAAGCAGTTGCTTCGTGGGGTATCTCTACCTAAAAATACATTATCTAAGTGATTGATAGTTGGTATCGTAAATTGTGATTTTTGTCAGACAGCATAGGCAGCAGCTCTATAGAAATTACATGATGTCTTGGAATAAATAATAGTCATCAAATAAAACAAATGTTAATATCCACAACTAAATATTTAATTAAAGTAAAGTAATGTGAATAAATGTTGCCGTACAGCATTCAACCCACATAAGGCATAGGGCATTTAATGTGTAAAAAGTTTGAAGTTTGAAAACCAAAACCTTTTTCAAACATTATTTTTTGCACCTGGAGCTGCATAAGGTATGCGAACAACCAAATGTTCTCCTTCAGACAGTGACGGTGAAGAGCCAATCCCAGCAGTGCACCAACAGCACATCCACCCAGATGACCAAGATCGGCTGCTAYGTGTCCAACATGGAGGACAAGCTCATCTCCCCTGGCTCCTACATCACCGCCGCCCAGTACCATGGCAAGAGACTGAGAGCTGTACGTCCTCTGAACTATACATAGACAGACARACCTGCCTTTGTATCTCTGTGCTCACACCTTTACCCCCACCTATAGGTGATCACTCTGCAGATGTACACGCGGCGCTGGCAGGCCAAGCGGATGACGGACCAGCTGAGGCAGGACAGGGAGCTGCGTCTGACCTGGTTGGAGAGAGAGGGGAGGAGGAAGAGGGAGGAGAAAGAGGAGCAGATCAAGGCTGAGTACCACAGGAGGATGAACCCCCAGTGCAGGGACGACTTCGCCCTGCTCTACAGTGCCCTGGAGAGTAAGCAGGGACCCTTTGCTGCTCATATGTGTGTGTGTGTGTGTGTGTGTGTGTGTGTGTCACAGGAGGTTGGTGGCACCTTATTGGAGAGGTCAGACTTGTGGTAATGACTGGTGCGGAATAGGTGAAATGGCATCAAATACATGGTTTCCATGTGTTTGATACCATTCCATTCGCCCCGTTCCAGCCATTATTATGAGCTGTCCTCACCTCAGCACCCTCCACTGGTGTGTGTTTGTGTGTGCGTGAGTGGACGTGTTTAACTATTCTTGTGGGGACCAGAAGAATCGTAAAAAAACWAACATTTTACCAACTGGGGACATTTTGTTAGTCCTCACGAGGTCAAATGCAATTTCTAGGGGGTTAAGGTTAGAATTCAAATTATGTTAAGGGTTAGGTTTTGGGGTTGTGTGTAACCTTTATTTAACTAGGCAAGTCAGTTAAGAACAAATTCTTATATACAATGATGGCCTACCCTGGCTAAATCCGGACGACGCCTTGCCAATTGTGCGCCGCCATATGGGACTCCCAATCACGGCCAGATGTGATACAGCCTGGAATCGAACCAGGGACTGTAGTGACGCCTCTTGCACTGAGATGCAGTGCCTTAGACCACTGCGCCAATCGGGTTAAGGTTAGGGTAAGTGTACGGGTTAGGGGAAATAGGTTTTTGAATGGGACTGAATTGTGTGTCTCCACAAGGTTAGCTGTACAAGACTGTGTGTGTGTGTGTGTGTGTGTGTTTAAATCCTCTGTATGTGTTTGTAACAGAGTGGAGGAGAGAGGAGGTAGAGCACATCGATGCCACTCTGAATGGTGCTGAGAGGAAGGCTGCTCTGTGTGCGCTACTGGAGCAGGAGAGCCAGCTCATTGCCTCCATCGGACGCCATCGCATCGCCGCCGGAGAGAGGAATTACGACAAGGCCGTGCAGGCCTTCCTTGAGAAGGTCAAAGGTCCCCTCTATTCTCTCCCACTGCTTTGGGATATGTGCAGTGTCCCATTAATTCTCTCCCAGAGTTTTCCATAGCATTGTATAGGCAATGCAGGCCCTCAGTTTCAATTAAAACATTTGACCAAACAATATATTATTTTTGTATTTGCCAGTGTGCTGCCCCTAAGAGGTGGCGTGCATTCGATGGGAAGATGACCCAGGTGGACACCCAGTACACCATCAGAGCCAAGGAGCTGAAAGACCTGTACTCCAGCATCAACCTGCACTACCTCAACCAGGAGGAGAGGCTTGACGTGCTGCTCACACTCAAACACACCGTCAAGGTGGGAACACTTACCCTCAACCCATACTGACTGAAAAGATATATTAATCTTGAGTTGTTTTTAGATATGAAATATACATACCGATTGATTGTGAATTGACAATTGGCCATTGTTTTCTATGAGGATTTTGTGAATTGTGAATCATAAAAATGCTTCATAATTGTACAGGAGCACGACTGCAAGCTGACCCAGAACATTGTGGAGTTGATTGACAGGGAGGCGGACCTCCTGATGAGGGGGGTAAAGGAGACCAATCTGGAGGGGCTGAGGAAGAGAATCTCCACCCTCTTCCTCCAGTACATCAAAAACCCCACCTTTAACCCTGAGGTGGCCAAACTGCTCAAGGTACATTACATGACCAGAAGTATGTGGACACCTGTATGTGAACATCTCATTCCAAAATCATGGGCATTAATATGGAGTTGGTCCCCCCTTTGATAAACAGCCTCCACTCTTCTGGGAAGGCGTTCCACTAGATGTCGGAACATTACTGCGGGGACTTGCTTCCATTCAGCCACAAGAGCATTAGTGAGGTCGGCACTGATGTTGGGCGATTAGGCCTGGCTCGCAGTCGACGTTCCAATTCATCCTAAAGGTGTTCGATGGGGTTGAGGTCAGGGCTCTGTGCAGGCCAGTCAAGTTCTTCCACACCTATCGACAAACCATTTCTGTATGGACCTCGCTTTGTGCACGGGCATTGTCATGCTGAAACAGGAAAGGGCCTTCCCCAAACTGTTGCCACAAAGTTGGAAGTGCAGAATCGTCTAGAATGTCATTGTATGCTTTAGCGTTATGGCTGCTCGGCCATGGAAACCGATTTCATGAAGCTCCCGACTAACAGTTATTGTGATGACGTTGCTTCCAGAGGCAGTTTGGAACTTGGTAGTRAGTGTCAGCACTCGGCGGTCCTGTTCTGTGAGCTTGTGTGGCCTACCACTTCGCGGCTGAGCCRTTGTTCCTTCTAGRCGTTTCCACTTCACAATAACAGCACTTACAGGTTGCCGGGGCAGCTCTAGCAGGGCAGAAATTTGGCGAACTGGCATGTTGGAAAGGTTGCATCTGATGACGGTGCCATGTTGAAAATCACTGAGCTCTTTAGTATACATACACCTGTCAGCAACGGTGTGGCTGAAATAGCCGAATCCACACATTTGAAGGGGTGTCCATATACTTTTGTATATCGAGTGTATATATCTGAGACCGTATGGTGTATAGGTGTTATATATATAACACCTATACATTTTCTTGTCAATACAATATAATTATTGAACCTTCCCACTGGGCACAGACGTGAATTCAACATCTATTCCACATTGGTTCAACATAATTTCATTGAAATGACATGGAAACAACGGTGATTCAACCAGTGCGCCCAGTGGGTTCAATTAGGCCAATTAAGAAAACGGTATTATTCTGACCCTCACCCTCCTCTCCATCCCCCTCCTTCCTCCTTCAGGTCCCCCAAGACCCAGCCCAGTTGAGGAAGAACATCTACTTCTGCCGTGGCTGCAGCCGCTACCTGCTGTCCACTGACTTTACACTTATGGCCAATGCTCGCCTGGTAGGCAAGTGTCGTAGCTGTTCGGAGCTGGACAACGAGGCTCGCCGCCGCGAGGACTTCTCCCACTACAAGACCATCCTCAGGAGGCTCCGCAAGACTGAGGCCCAGAGGAACAAAGAGGCCAAGATTACCTACCTGCTGCAGGTGTGTGTGTGTGTAACTGTGGTTTTGTGTATCTTACAGGACCAGCGGTACCTGATAGATGTAGTGTGGGGGGCCAGTCGGCCCTCAGTGCGCAGAGCAACATGCATGACCTGGTGATGGTGAGGTGGAGCCCCTGGAACTGCACCCTGCTCGTCAAGGACAAAGCTCCTGCTCACATCAGTGGAGAACATTGACAATGTAAACGCACACACAGGAACACCAGTTATTTTGAAGGATTTTCTTTTGAGGGTTTAAAATACAGAAGTGCCTCGNTGTGTGTGTGTGTGTGTGTGTGTGTGTGTGTGTGTGTGTGTGTGTGTGTGTGTGTGTGTGTGTGTGTGTGTCTGATTGTGGTCGTGTGTATCTTACAGGAGCAGGACCTGCGGTACCTGGTAGATGTAGTGTGGGGGGCCCAGTCGGCCCTCAGTGCGTGGAGCGACATGTATGACCTGGTAATGGTGAGGTGGGATTGCCAGTGGGAGTGGAGTCCCTGGAACTGCATCCTGCTCACCAAGGGAGAAGCTGCTACTCACATCAAAATGGAGAACATTGAGAAGGTAAACACACACACCCGCACACTTGAGGGTTTAAAATGAATTGCCTAGTTTCTCCAGCAGATTTTGTTTTAACTAAGTAAACATAACCTATATTAAGATATAGTATTGGAGTACCAGAGAGAGAAAAATCAGTCTAGGCAATATAATGTCATAGCTTATGATACCACTAGCTAGATGGGAGAAAAAGTCTAAAGTATCAACCCCTGTTGACCATGGACAGGCCTATGGAGTGGTGTTCATTCGGAATGTCAAACACAAACACACAGTGGCAAAGAAATACTTCTCCAAGATCCCCGTCATGGCCAAATACCTCCAGGAAGTGGACTTGCAATCAGCCGCCCACGGCAACCTGTTAGTCGCCAAGCCCATCAACACGGTGACAGCCAGGATCCTGACTACCACCCCACAAGCCGCTGGTGGCAAGGCCACGCAGTGAAGCCCTGTTCCTCCCTCTTCCCATCTCTCAGTCTGTCCCCCTTTCCCCTCTTCCTCACCGTCTCTCTTGTATGTCAAATAAAAATAGTGTATTTGATTATCATTGAACTGGTTTGGCTTATGCAACTTTGAAATGGATGTCTAATTTCATGATAGAAGTGATGATATTAAATAAATACTGTAAAATACAATCTGAATGTATCTTTGTGTGCAAAATCTCGTAAGATCTTGACTCATGATCTTGGTAAGAAGCTGGTACATACCTCAGTGCTAGATACAACAGTGTTACACTGGAAAACCATAAGATCCTAAAAAGGATCTTGGGTAAGGATTTTTACCAGCAATTCAGAATGTTCAAAATCCAATGTGATAGTGTACTATACCCACCTTACCAAACTGCTCACTTTCATGTGTGATAAACTGATCTTCTGGTCTGATTAATAAATCCAGAAATTCATAAAGGACTATTTATTACATTGTTTTTACATCACATTGAAAATGTAAAACCTTTGTGTTCATGTCTGTCCGTAATAAGTTATTGAGCCACATTTCTTATCTGTTATCCAAATGATTAACAGTCAGGTGGCATAGGGTCATTCTCAGTGCTTTGTACTGTATGGTCAAAGACTACTAGCCTGATCTACGTTCGCGAGATCAGGATGGTCGTACCAGGCTAAAATACTACAGTAGCAAAAAGACAATGTTCTCAGTACATACAGTGAGGTCCAAAATGATTGGCACCCTTGATAAAGATGAGCAAAAAATACAAAAATAAATAATACAAATACTGAGCTATATTGTATGCTCAAAACAATGGGGAAATTATGTTGTTTTATACTAGGATCAGACGTCAGCTCAACGTCTAGTTTTGGTTGAGTTGTAAAATAATGTGAATTCAACAAAACATTTCACATTTGATTTAGGTTAAAAATTGGGTGAAAAAAATACTAAATTCTCTTATGTTGATGACTTTTTGCAAATCCAATCAGTTTTCCACATTGATTCAACGTATTCACATTGCATTTATTTAAAAAAAATGATGACATGGAAAAAACATTGATCCATCCAGTTTTTGCCCAGTGGGATGTGGTGAATATGCTAAACTCTTAATAGAAAACTTCAAACTGGTAACACTTGTAACGCAGCAAGTCTTATATTCAAAACCTTTTATTGTGCATTCATTTGGTTTGAATACATCTTTCACCACACAACCATTGATCCTAAATATATAATTTTGATGTGAAATACCATGAGAACATTGATATAATCACCAAAATATAATGACAACCAGTTAATCCAATAGCAAAAAAATGCCAGATACAGGTTTCAAAATTACCTTTTGAATTGAATATGCTACAGTACTGTCAAATTTGTAGGAAAATATATAAAAATATATAATAATATATAATTCTATTCCATGTGTGATGATTGAAGACTATCACTATCATTGATGCAACAAAAATACATGTATTGTTCAGATATATTTACAACATAGGTTAGTAGGCACTAGTTTGCATCAAGCCTGTCTTGAGAATTTGGCCATAGGTTCTCATCGACGTCGCAGTAAATGTTTTCATTGTTCATGCATCTGGTAAGAACATTTTATCTAGTGCCTACTAAATGCAGTGCAGGTCGATCAGGACCTGATGCAGCTGCCGAAGTTGTGTCGTCAGACGGGCCAATTGCATTGGCGTCGAACGGGCCAGTTGCAGTCGGATGGACACGTTGTGGCGACGTCGGACGGCCCAGTTGCAGCTGCGTCGGACAGGCCATTCCCGCTATCTCCCTTAACGGTCGATTATTGTTACAATGTCCGTTGGTCTTGTGAGTACTTGTGCTGTGTTGTTTTGGCTTTCGTGCCACTTGTATTGTGCAGATGATTACGGGTCTCGCCCCGGTGTATTTATTCAAGGTACTCTTCGCTCTTTTGTTTGGGTTTCAACCCTGTGTTTTGTATACGTGTTTGTTTGGTCTTCGTCCCCGGCACGCTGTAATTTGGGTCAATAAAAACCCCTATTACGCATTTCCGCGCCTGTCTCCCGTTCCCTGTATACTAACATGACAGCGGGATACCTAGTCAGTTGTACAACTGAATGCATTCAACTGAAATGTGTCAGCAATAGACTCTTACAAAAATGATACTTTGACTCTACACATTACAGGGATGTGCAATTGTATTAATCCTCCCAGCTTGGTTGGCTTTACTGCCACTTCTGCATAAAATCAAATCTCCATCCAAGAGGTTCATGTCACCTTGAAAGCCTTGTGTAAAATACAAGTCAAGATACTCCGTTCTGTTCAGTTCTTAAACATATTAACCATCATTTATTTTAATGTTGATTCCAACTTCACCACATGTAAATGAAAGGTGATTGGCCATTTAATTACAGATGTACAGGACTCACTCCCTTACAAGATACGCACAAGACTCACTCACTTAGATAGTTAACCCTCTTTGTCCTTTTTAGGACACAAAGTCACAGACATTTACAGTGAAGATATTTTACCTTGACAGGAAAGCCAAATGTATTGTTGAGGTGTGTGATTATCTTTTCAAGAGGTGAAGAAMGTGTAATTCCCTACTAGACCTGTTCATTGACCTATACTGGCTGAAAATACTTAATAATACAAAGATAAACTCTGTTTAATATTCTTTTCAAGATTTTTTCAGCCCTTAATTGAAAAGTTCATAGGAGTCCAATTAGTGTGGAATGGAATGAAAAATAGAAAGGCCAAGTGGTCGTTCCCCCCTCTTCATTTTCATTTCTTTCTTAGAAACTGTGAGAAAAGGTTAATTATGTCGGTTTCCAGGGTTACCCTTTAAATCAAGGACTCTAAAAAAGCCAAACACGGATAGAAATGACAACCCTTCCAACACAATAAGACAAACCAAACACTTCACCAAAGTGACTAATTTCCCTATTATTAACAAGCCAGGTTTAATGGGAGAGTAGATTGGTGTCTAATGCTGTGCATTATTAGAAGCTTCTGATAGGATAATTGACATAATTTGAGTCAATTGGAGGTGTACCTGTGGATGTATTTCAAGGCCTACCTTCAAACTCAGTGCCTCTTTGCTTGACATCATGGGAAAATCAAAAAAAATTGCCACGGCCTCAGAAAAAATTTGTAGAGCTCTACAAGTCTGGTTCGTCCTTGGGAGCAATTTCCAAACACTAGAAGGTACCACGTTCATCTGTACAAACAATAGTACGCAAGTATAAACACCATGGTACCACGCCGCCGTCATACCACTCAGGAATGATACGCGTTCTGTCTCCTAGAGATTAACATACTTTGGTGCGAAAAGTGCAAATCAATCCCAGAACAACAGCAGACCGCACCACCCTCTGGAAAGCCCTGCGGTTGTGGGCGATGCAGTTGCCGTACCAGGCAGTGATACAGCCCGACAGGTTGCTCAATTGTGCATCTGTAGAAGTTTGAGGGTTTTAGGTGACAAGCCACACCTCCTGAAGTTGAAGAGGCTCTGTTGCGCCTTCTTCACCACACTGTCTGTGTGGATGGACCATTTCAGTTTGTCAGTGACGTGTACGCTGAGGAACTTAAAATGTTCCACCTTCTCCACTGCTGTCCCATCGATGTGGATAGGTGGGTGCTCCCTCTGCTGTTTCCTGAAGTCCACGATCTCCTTTGTTTTGTTGACGTTGCGTGAGACCACGTGTAACCACGCAAGCCCAGGACCTCGACATCCAGCTTCTTCTCCTGCGGGATCGGAGATCAGCCACCCAGACAGCTGATGAAACTGCGGAGTATTTCTGTATGTAATAAAGCCCCTTTGTCGGGAAAAAACTCAATCTGATTGGCTGGGCCTGGCTCCCCAGTCATGTGATATCCATAGATTAGGGCCTAAGGAATTAATTGCAATTGCCTGATTTGCTTATATGAACTGTGATTCAAAATGGCACTCAAATCTGAGCTCTCTTTGTTGCAGGTGCATGGTAACAGTTGAATAAGAGGGAAAAAAAGTAACCTGCACAATGCTCTTGCTAGTATCGCTTATTTTCATTAAGCTTGCGTATCGGCCTCATGGCATTCGGCAGAGCTTTTGTGAGTGTTTATAATTTGCACCCTTATTTAGACATTGCTCAACCCACATCCGTTCAATGAATCAAATGGACCTGTGAAATCGATGAATTTTGCATTTATATTTTTGTTCAGTACAATAAACCAACCTCTTGACCTTGTGCGTGGGGGGTGGGTGGGGGGGTATTTATTTAATGCATTATACTGCCATTGTACAATATAATAGACAATTAATACAGATGATACCATTATGATAATTCTTGGTACCATGTATCATAATATGGTAGAATGTATAATGCAGGTTAAAACCTTGGTATTTCCATGAAACCATGGTAAAAATGAGGCAATACCATGGTATTATTTGGGTGTGCATGGCAGTACCATCATAAACTACATGACCAAAAGTATGTGGACACCTGCTCCTCTGACATCTCATTCCAAAATCATGGGCATTAATATGGAGTTGGTGCCCCCTTTGCAGCTATAACAGCCTCCACTCTTTTGGAAAGGCTTTCCACTAGATGTGGGGCCATTGCTGTGGGGACTTGCTTCCATTCAGCCACAAGCGCATTAGTGAGGTCGGGCACTAATGTTGGGCAATTAGGTCTGGCTCTCAGTTAGCATTCCAATTTGACTAACAGTTCTTGTGCTGACGTTGCTTCCAGAGGCAGTTTGGAACTTGGTAGTGAGTGTTGCAACAGAGGACAGGCGATTTTTACGCTCTTCAGCACTCGGTGATCCGAGTGCTGAAGCTTTTGTGGCCTACCACTTCAGCCGTTGTTGCTCCTTCCCAATAAAAGCACTTACCGTTGTCTGGGGCAGCTCAAGCAGGGCATACATTTCACAAACTGACTTGTTGGAAAGATGGCATCCTATGACGTGCCATGTTGGAAGTCAATGAGCTCTTACGTAAGGCAAGGCCAGTCTACTGCAAATGTTTGTCTATGGAGATTGCATGGCGGTGTGCTTGATTTTATACACCTGCCAGCAACAGGTGGCTGAAATAGCCGAATCCACTAATTTAAAGAGGTGTCCACACATATATATATATACACATACATATACATAATTTATTAAAAGCTAAAACCATGGTACATTTCCATGATTCAAACTATACCATGGTATAAGTGAAAGTACCATAGTTGCCCCTTTGAGAGGCAAGGTACCGCACACGTGTTGCCCATGCTACAGGTTGTCCACCTGTATTGCCTCCCTCGGACTGTCCTGACAGCAACACAGTCGTTCCAAAGGAGAGGATTAYCTATTATATTGATAAGATAGTCGAGTGACCAATTTAAATATATGTCCGAAAGATGGAAGGCAGACGGTAGGAGGTGAGATCAGGTGGACCCTTTCTAGCCAATGAGAGGACAGATACTCGTGTGAATAGGCTCAACTGAAAGTCGCCCCCCCAAAGTTGCCACTTGAGTCCACTTATCGGTGCATTCGTAACAACCTAACCATAACGAAACATATTTTATCAAATATGCCTCAAGTACCAATTTTTTAATTATTTGTTATCGAACTCCACAGAAAAATGAATCGTCTTATTTTCGTGGACAGATTTTGGTCGCAGTAAACCCTCTCGCCTCGCCTCTTCCTCTCTGAGATGACTAACGTTAAACTAAATCCACCGACTCACGTTCCTCAAAACTCCGCCCTCAAGAAATGTCAAGAAACATTTCACTCAAGATTCGTCGTCACAGCTCCAAAAAAACACCGGGGAGTATAGACAATTCAAGTGAATCGGTCAGGGGATAGGACTTTACCTGTGTTGGTGTGAAACATGTTAGACCCATCGTCCAGCGAAGACTCGGGGGGAGAAATTAACGAGGACACTCAAGTTCCAAAAGACCCCCAGACTTCCTCGGGTCAAGGAGGTAAACATAAGAAACGACCACCTGCGGACCAAGCACAAGCCGAAAATTCTCCTGTCGAAGACCAGATGAAAAATGAACAGGAAAGACTTCAGAAAGAGGAAGCGGAGAGGAAAAGTAAACTACAGATGTATGTATTTGTATTGAGATGTATAGCGTACCCTTTCAATGCCAAACAACCCACGGATATGGCACGCAGGCAACAAAAGGTGAGTGAGCGCAAACTCCCAGCCACAGCGAGAACACTTTTTAAATAGCCAATTGATGCACCTGTTTTCTTTTCAGTTTAGCGCCCCATTGCAAGCCAGAGCCAGGCGACACGAAGCCGTTTTAAACTTGAAGCAAATGTATATGTAGGCAAGTAACATGTCAGAGGAACCTCAACTCTAGAGCGTTTTCATAAAGGCTACTTTTATTCATTAATTTAAGTTATTCATTTGTTGTGACAGGGCTCAGCGCTGGGCTGCATTCAATACGAACAAACGTACTACAACGTTCAATTAAAGAAAACGGTGCTGTTCTGTAGGATCAGTTGAAAAACGGTGAGGGGTTTGGGAACTCTCCGCTGCCTTTTTAAAGACGTCGCTCATTGCTTCAAACCACACCTCATCTACACCCACCAAACAGACAAAATGTACCTCAAAGTCTAATCAAGAAGTTTAAAAATAACGTTTTGGGGAAAGGTGTCTTTCAGTACAAAACGTCACGCAACGTAGCAAACGTTAAATTAACCTGAACGCATCCCAGGTGTCCACTCCATTCTTTGCCCCACAGAAATGTTATGAATGATGGATGTTCATTATGGTAAATATTAGAGGCCTACATTTGTTATTTTCAGGGTTGGGTAGATTACTTTCTAAATGTAACCCATTAGTTACTAGTTACCTGTCCAAAATTGTAATCAGTAATGTAACTTTTGGATTACSCAAACTCAGTCACGTAATCTGATTACATTCAGTTACTTTTAGATTACTTTCCACTTAAGAGGCATTAGAAGAAGACAAAAATGTATGTTACCAATTGAACAACATCTATTGCAGGATAAGTCAATGTTAAAGTTTAGATAGCTGGCCATATATGGATGTTCAATTTTACTTTATGGTTATCTAGGCTTCTTCTAACCCACTGCTTTCTACTACATGTAATAATATGATTAAATTATATCTTTACATTAATATTACTACGTCCAAAAATGGATGTAGCAACTACAGATTGCCCCTTTAAGTCTATCAAATGTGGTGAGTTTGAGCATGTGTCCATTAGGCCTATTTCTTTTATCAGCATGAATTAGATTGAGCAATAAAAGCCCTACTTTTGTTCCATAGGCTGGGATCCGCACTATGTAGCTGTTGCAAGAGCGCATTTTTCGCTGTCTGTCTACTGGTTTTCAAAAACAATGATTGATAGGCAGCTTAAACTTCTTGAATTCAACCATTATTGGGTTCAAATACACATTTAGATTTCTGAACAGCCATCCCCAACAACCACAATCCGTAAGGCGCAAAAAGCTAAATGAGAGCAGCAGTGTGATTCACATCAATGTGCTATGTATATCTCAATAATAAGTGATATCTGTATCACTCTCGTACTTACCTTCAAGCATTTATTCAAGTAGGATAATCTTTGGATGCCGACAGCAGTCGCACCATTGGAAGACATAGCTTGGACTGTAGCCTACAAAAGCTTATTCCTGCTCTTTTCCCGCTATCCATGAAACACATTTGGTGTGTCAACATAGTAGTCACGCTCAGGTGGAACAAATTTAAACTTGTGCCTTTTTTCATTGCTGATTTGAATGTCATTGAGAAAACAGAGAAGTGTCAGATCTTTTTTTGCAAACATCCTTTCTGAATTTAAAACTAATCCTTGAAGTAATCATCTAGTTTTTCAAAAGTATCTAATCTGATTACAATATTTTTGCTGGTAACGGATTACAGTTGTTTTTTGTAATCTTTTGTAATCCCTTTGTAATCTCCATTCCTGGTTATTTTAATTTTCTTGAGTGCTTAAAACAAATTTAAACTATTTGCAGACAAATGAAGTCTTTTCGATATGTCAAATGGGTCCTACACTTTATTTGGACTGGTTTGTCACTGTGCTCGACTAAGCCCAGAAGCTATTTTTAAGAATTCGCTCACAGGTACCGAGATTCTTCTTGGAGCCAGGCAGCAACTGTTTATTTTCTACACATGTAATCCTGATTTGCACCTGCCATCACATTATTGGACATGGATTTCATATCTTGGTCACGTGGTCCTAGTCTATCCTAGGTTTGCTTACATTCCTGTTCTCACAGAACTTGGGACATAGAGAGAGAGGCACACAGTGAAACATAACTTTGCGAGACTGGTACACCTTATACTGTATGTCTTTGCTTGCATTTGTGTAACACTTTATGTATTGGTATGGGTGTAGTTGTGGTTTATATCGGCTACTGTGTGCATTTGATCAATATGAGATATTCATTCAGCATTCCCTTTGCCCCGCAGCACTGACAGTAGTAGCACACTTCGCTATTTGACCCTGGGCTGAGGCTTGACGTAGAAAAGGGAAAAAAGCCCACCCTGCTTACCAAGAACAKGGCTGATTTGCAAAAAAAGGCAAAAAAGGCAAAAAAAATAGCCTTTCATGATTCCTCATGAAACCAGGGCGACATTTAATCCAAGTAATAGTCCTTTTGGAGGAAGGATTGTTGAGACATATATTTGTATGTAAAAGCATAATTGAGAAAGAATTAGTCATATTTGGCATATTTATTACATTTTGGCCTTAACCAGGACTCCTTTAAGACTCCATTATGYTTTATCTGTAGGTGCTACAAAGCTACATTTGGTGTGAAGCTTTACCACTTGCTATGTAATATGAGCAGTATTTTGATTTCAATAGCAATTTTCTTGCATTTGTTTATGAATATTGAAAAAAACACMATTTTGTTGTTGAAAACAATATACTCTACTGCAGGGCTCTCCAACCCTGTTCCTGGAGAGCTACCCTCCTGTAGGTTTCTATTTCAACCCCAGTTGTCCCTAACCTGATTCAGCTTATCAACCAGCTAGTTATTAGAATCAGGTGTGGGTTGGAGTGAAAACCTACAGGACGGTAGTTCTCCAGGAACAGGGTTGTAGAGCCCTGCTCTACGGGCATATTACAGTTCCATAGTGGGATCTCTGCTACTTTTAGAGTTATGATTCAATTTGTAAGCATTATCAACCGAGTGAATGTGAAAATGGATTCAAAATGGTCAACCTCTGCTGGTGATTTGCWGGATGTGCAACAATACAAATTAAAAGAGCTGTAATTGGTTACATTGCCTATTATGCCAATTTCTCTGTATAAAATGGGCCATAACTTTAAAACTAGCAGATATCCCACTTTGGAACTTTGATATGCCCGTAGAGTATATTATGTTCAACAATATAAGGAAAAATTTGCCAAATCAATATACAAACAGAATGCAGACACAAGTCAACATAGACATCATACAGAATATACAATATCAGAACAGTAAGCATAAAATATGAAACTCTGGAGTATAGGCTAATTACAGTGGGAATATACCATTTACACAGGGGATATATCTACTTTATGTATGCAGAGGGAGGGATGCTGCCGTGCAAATATAGACAGTTCGTATACAGTGTTGTGCAGAGGTGTATTAAAGGTAATTGATGACAAGGTGCAGGGTTCGGCCCAATGCAAAGTCACGTAATCCCTATGAGCCCGATGGCTGCACGATGAGGGCCACAGCATGGGGGAAGAAAATGTTCAGGTGGTGGGTGGTTTTGGTCATGATGGACCTAAACCGTCTGCCAGAGGGGAGGCTTTGAAAGATGGTGTGTCCATGGTGGGTGGGGTCGGTGATGATCTTTCCTGCATGCTTCCATGTACTGGAGATGAGCAGGTGCTTGATGGAGGGCAGGTGACCGTTTTTAAGGGGAAGGGAAAGGGAGATACCTAGTCAGTTGTGGACTGTTCTTGGACTCGTCACCATTGGAGATGAGACTGACCAGGCTAGGATCATCAGCAAACTTGAGTAGTTTGACAGATGTGGCATTGCAGTCATTTGGATGTTAGTTTTTGGTCAACAAAGACTATAAAAAATAACCAGGAATTCAGCAAATTAATTTAGGAAATCTGTTCCCAAGTATTCCTACAAATAAAACGAGACACACTGAGTGTACAAAACATTAGGAACACCTTCCCTAATATTGAGTTGCACCCCCTGTTGCCCTCCGAGCAGCCTCAATTCGTCGGGGCGTGGACTCTACAAGGTGTCAAAAGCGTTCCACAGGGATGCTGGCTCATGGGATGCCTCCCACAGTTGTGCCATGTTGGCTGGATGTCCTTTGGGTGGTGGACCATTCTGTTGAGCGTGAAAAACTCAGCAGAGTTTCAGTTCTTGACACAAACCGGTGCGCCTGGCGCCTACCACCATACCCCTTTGTCTTGCTCATTCACCCTCTGAATGGCACACACGGAGTGCATTCTGAGATTATTCTGATCCCTTGATTTTTTCCCCCCTTAATCTGAATAATTATTATCCTTTATGACCATGAATTTTCAATTGAGTCGTCACTGAGTTATTACATTTAACAAACAAACCAAACATTGAAATACCATTATGTAAGGTGAAGTAAAAATCCAAACCGGTCTGTGAATCAATACCGGTGTATATTCTATAGTGGTAGGTTTGTTGTTGTGCATGAGCAGAAAATAACCCTATAGACATGACCTGTAAAAGTAGGGCTATTTTCCTTGTTAAGGTCCACGGCATCATGAACTTTACCCAGTACCAGGATATTTTTGCCAAAACCTGGTTGCCTCTGCAAGGAGGCTGAAACTTGGCCACAAGTGGATCTTCAAGCAAGACAATAACTCTAATCTCAAATCAAAATCGACAAAATAAATGATTAATTGGACACAAAATCTAAATTTTGCTATGGCCATCTCAATCTCATAATGTCACCCATACTGCACCATGAGCATAGCTTGCTGAAGTTTGGTCTGTGTCTGTCTATCCTTAGCAAGTGCTACTGCTATCCATCGCTACCCACCCCTCACTACCTCCCTTGACAGAATGACTCAATGTGTCCCCATGTCTGGTCTCCAGAGAGATTCCAGATCCTCATTAAATGGAATCAAGGTCTTGGCAACAGAGAAACTGACACACCCACATAATTGTTGCTCAAAGAATTGTCATGTTCAATGATATCAATAAAAAGCCTCAAAGGACACAGATGTGGATCAGCTTTATTTCCGGAACGAAAATGTTGTATCATTCCTGGAGGGATTTCAGGTATGATACGTTTACCTGAACTGAACAAACCAGCTCTACTGCATCTGTCTCCTCCTTGTTTGCATACTTGACTGGTTGTAGTGGGAATGAAGCAGTCACATGCCGACTAGCCATCTCAGTATCTCTCTGACTCTTGTCTCAGGTATCTCTCTCATGACGAACCAGTCCAGAATCAAACAACAAGCATTGTTATAACATTTGGACTAGTGTATAGCAGTAAAACCACATAAATGGTCTGTCAGTGTATTGGAAACCACTTCAGAAAGCCTTTCCTCGTCAGACCTCCAATTGGCAGATCTCCGAGGACCAAAGATCAGGGCCGTAATAAGTCCATCAATGCAAAAAGTCAATTTGAATGAAGAGGATCAAGCTAGGGGAAGGCTTATACCACAGAATGTGCGTAGCGGGTTTACTGAAGAATGGATTGACAGGACCACACACAGTTTTATGAATAGTCTGGTGGCCATTTGATTAATTGTTCAACAGTCTTATGGCTTGGGGGTAGAAGCTACTAAGGAGCCTTTTGGACCTAGACTTGGCGCTCCGGTACCGCTTGCCGTGCGGTAGCAGAGGTATAGTCTGTGACTGGAGTCTATGACCATTTTCTGGGCCTTCCTCTGACACCTCCTAATTTAGAGGTCCTGGATGGCACGAAGCTTTGCCCCAGTGTTGTACTGGGCCGTATGAAGTACCCTCTGTAACACCTTATGGTTGGACGCCGAGCAGCTGCATACCAGATGGTGAAGCAACTGGTCAGGATGCTCTCGATGATGCAACTTTTTGAGGTTCTGGGGACCCATGCCAAATCTTTTCAGTCTCCTGAGGGGGAATAGGTGTTGTTATGCCCTCTTCACGACTGTCTTGGTGTTTGGCCCATGATAGCAAGTCTCTCCACAAATGTTTTGTCTCCAAGCCTGCATGACAGCCAAGGAGGGAAGCCAAAGCCACAGGAACACCTTTCCGAGGTGTCTAACACATCCTTATTTCCACATGTCTAATCCTCTGGCACCCGATTTATTACACAAACAAACAAAAAACGACAAAGACCACAGGCACACTTCTGTGGTCTATGTCGTCTAGCCTTCCCTTGTCAATTTCCCTCTCCCTGACATGCAGTGCTTCCCAGGGGCTTATGTAACTCGCTACCTCTCCACCCTCCGCTGCCAAGCAGTGAATGGACAGTTCAGTGGGGCTTTCTGACAGCTAATTAGAGATGCTGTGAGGAAAGTTGTAGACTCTCAGAAACCCTGAGGGCAGAGCTGGCCCGATGAGATGCCCCATGGTGTGTTGTGTTGCTACCAAGGTTTAGAGTCCAGATCTGGAAGGGACACCACGGTAGCTGGGCCCTAGAGATTTTTGGCTGTCAATGTAGCAGGACAATATGATCCCAATAAAGCTCTTGGTTGCTTCAATGAGGTTGATAACAACTAATAGTTGTTGCTTAAGCTGACATGCTTGGCATTGCTTGGAGTGACAAGTGTATACAGTACCAGTCAAAAGTTGACACACCTACTCAAATATTGTTCCAATATTCACTTTTTTTTTTACGTTAGAGGTTTTGTAACAAAGACATTCGTTAGAGTCTCTGTAACAAAGACATTCCAATCTTGATACTAGAGACCAAAGGGAGAGATCTCGCTCACTTGATTTACGACAGTGTGAAGGTGTCATAAAACCCGGCCCAGCCCCCTTCCATCTCTTCTCCTGTAGGAGAGAGGGGGGTCTGGATATCTGTCAGCCATTTGCCAAGCTGATCTGAGGCCTTGGGTCCTTGACCAGGAGTGTCATGACAGTAGCCATCCTTTGCCTTGATGACAGCTTTTCTCACTCTTGGCATTTTCTCAACCAGCTTCACCTGGAATGCTTTTCCAACAGTCTTGAAGGAGTTCCAACATATGCTGAGCACTTGTTGGCTGCTTTTCCTTCCCTCTGCGGTCCAACACCCAACTACCTCATCCCCAAATTATTATTATTTTGTTTCTCTTTTGCACCCCATTATCTCAACTTGTACATCACTATCTCCACATATATCACTCCAGTGTTAATTCTAAATTGTAATTACTTCGCCTCTATGGCTTATTTATTGCCTTACCTCCCTAATCTTACTACATTTGCACACTGTACATAGATTTCTCTATTGTGTTATTGACTGTACGATAGTTTATCCCATGTGTAACTCTGTTGTTTTTGTCGCACTGCTTTGCTTTATCTTGGCCAGGTCGAACTTGTTCTCAACTGGCCTACCTGGTTAAATAAAGGTGAAATAATTTTTTTTTTAATATAAACTCATCCCAAACCATCTCAATTGGGTTGAGGTCAGGTGATTGTGGAGGCCAAGTCATCWGATGCAGCACTCCATCACTCTCCTTCTTCATCAAATAGCCCTTACACAGCCTGGAGGTGTGTTGGGTCATTGTCCTGTTGAAAAATAAAAGATAGTCCCAGTAAGCGCAGACCAGATGGGATGGTGTATCGCTGCAGAATGCTGTGGTAGCCATGCTGGTTAAGTGTGCCTTGAATTCTAAATTAAATCACTGACAGTGTCACCAGCAAAGCACCCCCACACCATTACTCCTCCTCCATGCTTCACGGGGGGAACCACACATGCGGAGATCATCTGTTCACCTACTCAGCGTCTCACAAAGACACGGCGTTTGGATCCAAAAATCTCAAATTTGGACTCATCAGACCAAAGGACAGATTTCCATCGGTTCTAATGTCCATTGCTTGTGTTTCTTTGCCCAAGCGTCTCTTCTTCTTATTGGTGTCCTTTAGTAGTGGGTTATTTGCAGCAATTAGTCCATGAAGGCCTGATTCACGCTGTCTCCTCTGAACAGTTGCTGTTGAAATATCTGTCACTTGAATTCTGTGAAGTATTTATTTGGGCTGCAATTTCTGAGGCTGGTAACTCTAATGAACGTATCCTCTGCAGCAGAGTTAACTCTGGGTCTTCCTTTCCTGTGGCGGTCCTCATGAGAGCCAGTTTCATCATGGCACTTGATGATTTTTGCGACTGCACTTGAAGAAACTTTCAAAGTTTTTGGTATGTTCCGTATTGACTGACCTTAATGTCTTAAAGTAATGATGGACTGTAATTTCTCTTTGCTTATTTGAGCTGTTCTTGCTATAATATGGACTTGGCCTTTTACCAAATAGGGCTATCTTCTGTATACCAACCAACACTACCATGTCACAACACAACTGATTGGCTCAAACACAATTAAGAAGGAGAGAAATTCTATAAATTAACTTTTAACAAGGCACACCTGTTAATGGAAATGCATTCCAGGTGACTACCTCATGAAGCTGGTTGAGAAAATGCCAAGAGTGTGCAAAGCTGTTACCAAGGTGGCTACTTTGAAGAATCTCAAATATAAAATATAATTTGATTTGTTTAAAATGTTTTGGTTACTACGTGATTCCATATAGTATTTCATAGTTTTGATGTCTTCACTATAATTCTACAATGTAGAAAATAGTAAAAATAGAGAAAAAACATATATCTATATGGTTCAGGATGGGACAAGTGACATTTTGTTTATGATACAGTGTAATGAAATGAGAATGCAGTGAAATGCCAAGACTTTGGATTGTTTCATGAACAAAAAGGTTGGACAACACCCAAGAGCCTAGCACACAATTGATTTGGAAACTACATCCGATTTTSCCTTTTGGCAGAGTTATTTTAAATCAATAAGTTTGTTCAGCGACCTTACTGTTGTATTTCTTCTGCCATACACAGTCATGCTCATTCCAATGGAACTCTTGTTATTGTGCCCACTTCAGAGGACACTTTATATTAGGCCTATAACCTACATGTCAACAGGCTTTTTCCCCAAAGGCCATTTTTTGTCCTGTTTTGTGTCCCTCATTGAGAAACAGCACAATGTTTATAGTCCCCTGGAGTTGTGTATTACATCTTCTCATGTTATTATCTCTAGTTTTATGGGCAGAGAACAACATGATTCTACCTCAAGCATTCTGACTATTGGCTTAATTTGCAACACCCTTGGGTACATGGAGGTYATCATTTTTCTGTGTGTTTGTAAATGCGTATTGACAGATTGAATATCTAGCGTCATGTCTCTGAATAGTGTCAATATAGGCCTATGCCAGCAGTTCCAGTCAGTGGGTCTGCTTGCCAATGAAGTCCCTGTTGACAAATCCTGTACTACTCAGTAAGCTGCACATGTGTGTTCAGGAGATCATTTGTGCTCCCAGAAGCTCTGCGTAGGGTCATCGGTCTTAAGGCAATCATGCAGCCATTTGCAAATTTGGATTGATCTCAGACAATAGACAAAATCGGACATATGGTATGTATTTGTAGTAACACTAACTTTTTCAATTGGTGGCACCAGGCTATGATTTGGTGGCATGCCCAAAAAAGGTTTTGCAGAGTCAAACAATAGAATACATTTGAGTCATCATCTTATAAAGTCATTCACAATGCTTTATTGAGAAGAGTAATGGACTACTGAGATGTTAATACCATCTAACTTGTCCATCCAGGAATGTATGATTCTGAATATTTTGATTTGCAACCTAATCTAGTGATTTTGTTCAACAGAGATGAATTTGGTTTCATCTGACTGTGCGGTAATATTATATATAGGCCCATTTTCAATTGGTGCTAATTCACCAACTCAAAACACTTTAGCTAGATCACTAAGTCTATAACACCAACTGCTAGTAGCCTTGTATTAATCTAACAGCAAAATAAAATAAATGTAAATTATACCTACAGAAAGCTAAGACCCTCTCTTTTACCAYCACAGTTACATTTTGGAAAGTTATTCAATCACGAGGTGCCCAGCAGAGGGGAGATAAATGGAACGCTAATCACTTTAATAATGTTTACATATCTTGCATTACTCATCTCATGTATATACGGTATTTTATACTATTCTACTGTATCTTAGTCTATGCTGCTCTGACATTGCTCGTATATATATTTATATATTCTTAATTCCATTCCTTTACTTAGGTTTGTGTGTATTGGGGATATGTTGTGAAATTGTTAGATATTACTTGTTAGATATTACTGCACTGTCGGCGCTATAAACACAAGCATTTCACTACACCCGCAATAACATCTGCTAAAGACGTGTGTGTGTGACCAATACAATTTGATTTAGTGTGAGAGGCTCCCTCATTACAGCAGCCAGCCCCAGCAACACAGGCAGGTACAGCGGCAGGGCAGACACTTCCCACTGGGCAAAACTGGATCAGTCAATGTTGTTTCAGTGTATTTTGTCAATGTTTTTTGACTTGAAAAATATATTGGATTTGAAAAAAGTAATCAACTGTTGTTTTGATGGTGAAATTTCAACCGCAGGATTATGTCATCATGGTAACCAAATTTCAACATAGAGAAACCTAGTATAAAATATGTTGAATTTGTACCTTTTAAAGCAACATCTGATATACAACATATACAGTGTCAGAATTTATCTATCTACAGCTACCCTTTGGTGTCCCATCCAGGTATTTTTTTCCCTCCCCAATTTCGATCTTGTCTCATCGCTGCAACTCCCCAACGGGCTCGGGAGAGGCGAAGGTTGAGTAATGCGTCCTCCGAAACATCACCCGCCAAACCGCGCTTCTTAACACCTGCCCGCTTAACCCAGAAGCCTAACACCAGCCCGCTTAACTCAATGTATCGGAGGAAATACCGTTCAACTGATGACTGAGGTCAGCCTGCAGGCGCCCGGCCTGCCACAGGGAGTTGCTAGAGCGCGATGAGCCAAGTAAAGACCCCCCGGCCAAACCCTCCCCTAAGCCGGACGACGCTGGGCCAATTGTGCACCGTCCTATTGGACTCCCGGTTGTGACACAGCCTGGGATCGAACCCGTGTCTGTAGTGACACCTCAAGCACTGCACAGCAGTGCCTTAGACCATTTTAATCAAACCCAGCCTTGCTTAGCTATGATATTTGTCACTGATATTACCAATGTGCTATCGTGAGAATGATTAGGAGATCTCCAGCTAAAAACTAAATAGTTTCACTGTTGCTATTGATTCCAAATGAAATGTGACCATACTTTAACACTCATATGTCAAATCTATTTAGGCCTATATAGCATTTACAGTAATTAAGAGCTATTGTTTCAGTTAACCCAGAATAAATAAAAACAATAGACAATACAATAGCCCTAGGGGGCCTAGCTCCGGTTGATTTCAAATGTAATGCTAATTGTGTTTGATTGTCAACACACCAAATATCAACATTTGAAGGATAATTGCTTGGATAATTCCATCTGTGCCACTGACTTAGTCTGGCTTTAATTCCAGTTTGACTGCAAATTAATAATTGATACAGTATGTTGGATTCACATCTCCATCTCAATCAAAAATCTAAGTTAAAGAATAGGACTAAATCAAATCAAACATTATTTAAAGTTTGATTTAGTCCTATTCTTTAATTTGGATTTTCGTTGAGATGGATGCGTGAATCCAACATATAAATGATTAATTATTATGTAGACAAACTGGAATTAAAGCCAGACTAAGTCAGTGGCACAGATGGAACTATTAGAGCAGAACATAAATCTCCTTCAAATTTTGTTATTTGGTTAAGTAGTCAACCAAACACAATTCAATATTACTTTTGTAGTACAGTAAATAGCCTAAAGTTCAGGTATTTTACAAACTAATGTAACATTCAACCTTAAAATGAGTAACACATCGATGGCCACATTTAGAGGTTACTGTAACTATACATGTCTTATCTAATCATATAAAGTGTGCATGTTCACGATAGCATGCATAGATCGTCGCAGGTCTGTGGAGATCTTCATAATTGCTGCAATAATCTGCTTTTAAATGGTTGAAAGCACAGTGATAGACATTCGGGTGACAAAAATCACACATTGTTTTTCCATTGGAAATTGGTTGTGCTTTTCGATGTTTGAAAGCATATTGACAACACATTTTAAATCCTAAACTTTTGGCTGTCTTTTTGAGTGGGTGAACATAGGTTGTAATGTCATTGATCAATGTCTCAACCAACAATTACCCACGTTGAAATGACATGAGGATAATGCAATTTACTGTTGAACAAATTCATGGTTTTATCTGCCTAAGAAAGTGGATGTTTTGATTCAGGTGACCAGGTAGAATGTGCAGCTCGCACCTCTGCGACCAATTGAAAGTTTAACTCGCACAGCCAAGTGAAAGGGTCACAAAATGCTACTAAAAGGTCGCAGTCTGGAACCTTGCCCACACTGATTGTTTGCTCTTCTGACCTTCATCCAAGCATAATTTTGAATGACATTTTATATTCCAACGCTCCTGCAAGAGAGACGTTGGCTTATATTAGAAATGTGCGTTTTTTAATGTGGTATTTAGGAGTTCAAATATCCTTTTGTTCTACCTCTGTAGCCAACTCTGACAAGTTGGTAACTTTCCAAAGATGCAACCATCTGTACATAAAAATATATGAATGAACGATGGCCGAACGGCATAGGCAAGATGCAGTAGATGGTATAGAGTACAGTATATACATATGAGATGAGTAATGTAGGGTATGTAAACATTATATAAAGTGGCATTGGTTAAAGTGGCTAGTGATACATTTATTACATACATTTTTCATTATTAAAGTGGCTAGAGATGAGTCAGTATGTTGGCAGTAGCCACTCAATGTTAGTGGTGGCTGTTTAACAGTCTGATGGCCTTGAGATAGAAGCTGTTTTTCAGTCTCTCGGTCCCCGCTTTGATGCACCTGTACTGACCTCGCCTTCTGGATGATAGCGGGGGAGAACAGGCAGAGGCTTGGGTGGTTGTTGTCCTTGATGATCTTTTTGGCCTTCCTGTGACATCGGGTGGTGTAGGTGTCCTGGAGGGCAGGTAGTTTGCCCCCGCTGCTGCGCCGTCTTCACCACTCTCTGTGTGGGTGGACCATTTCAGTTTGTCCGGGATGTGTACGCTGAGGAACTTAACTTTCCACCTTCTCCACTACTGTCCCGTCGATGTGGATAGGGGGGTGCTCTCTCTGCTGTTTCCTGAAGTCCACGATCATCTCCTTTGTTTTGTTGACATTGAGTGTGAAGTTATTTTCCTGCAACCACACTCCGAGGGCCCTCACCTCCTCCCTGTAGGCCGTGTCATCGTTGTTGGTAATCAAGCCTACCACTGTAGTGTCATCTGCAAACTTGATGATTGAGTTGTAGGTGTGCATGGCCACACAGTCATGGGTGAACGGGGAGTACAGGAGAGGACTGAGAACACACCCTTGTGGGGCCCCAGTGTTGAAGATCAGCGGGGTGTCCAGATGGGTTTGGGCAGTGTGAATGCGTCGTCTGTGGACCTATATGGGCGGTAAGCAAATTGAAGTGGGTCTAGGGTGTCATGTAGAATGGAGCTGATATGGTCCTTGACTAGTCTCTCAAAGCACTTCATGATGACGGAAGTGAGTGCTACGGGGTGATAGTCATTTAGCTCAGTTACCTTAGCTTTCTTGGGAACAGGAACAATGGTGGCCCTCTTGAAGCATGTGGGGACAGCAGACTGGGATAAGGATTGATTGAAAATGTCCGTAAACACACCAGTCAGCTGGTCTGTGCATGCTCTGAGGACGCAGCTGGGGATGCCGTCTGGGCCGGCAGCCTTGCGAGGGTTAACACGTTTAAATGTTTTACTCCCGTTGGCTGCAGTGTAGGAGAGCCCGCAGGTTTTGGTAGCGGGCCGTGTCAGTGGCACTGTGTTGTCCTCAAAACGAGCAAAGCAGTTGTTTAGTTTGTCTGGGAGCAAGAGGTCCGCGACGGGGCTGGTTTTAATTTTGTAGTCCGTGATTGACTGCAGACCCTGCCACATACCTCTCGTGTCTGAGCCATTGAATTGCGACTCTACTTTGTCTCTATACTGAGGCTCAGCTTGTTTGATTGCCTTGCGGAGAGAATAGCTACACTGTTTGTATTCGGTCATGTTTCCGGTCACCTTGCCCTGATTAAAAGCAGTGGTTCGTGCTTTCAGTTTTTCGCGAATGCTGCCATCAAACCACGGTTTCTGGTTGGGGAATGTTTTAATAGACGCTGTGGGTACAACATCACTCGCTCACCGAATCAGCGTATTCATCAATGTTATTGTCTGACGCTATGCGGAACATATCCCAGTCCACGTGATCGAGGCAATCTTGAAACGTGGAATCAGATTGGTCGGACCAACAGACCTGAGCACGGGCGCTTCCTGTTTTAGTTTCTGTCTATAGACTGGGAGCAACAAAATGGAGTAGTGGTCAGATTTTCTGAAAGGAGGGCGGGGGAGGGCTTTATATGCGTCGCGGAAGTTAGAACAATGATCCAGGGTTTTGCCAGCCCGGGTCACGAATTCGATATGCTGATAACATTTAGGGAGCCTTGTTTTCAGATTAGCCTTGTTAAAATCCCCAGCTACAATAAATGCAGCCTCAGGATATGTGGTTTCCAGTTTGCATCGAGTCAAATGAAGTTCTTTCAGCCGTCGATGTGTCTGATTGGGGCGGGATATACACGACTGTGATTATGATCTAAGATAATTCTCTTGGGAGATAATGCGGTCGTCATTTCATTGTAAGGAATTCTAGGTCAGGTAAACAAAAGGACTTTAAATTGGTACTTCAGGATTTTCGCAATGAAGCCCTTTTTCTACTTCCCCAGAGTCAGATAAACTTGTGGAGACCATTTTTATGTCTCTGCGTGCAGTTTGAAGGAAGTTGCTAACAAGTTGAGCACAATTGCTGCTCTTGAAACTACCTCTAACTTCCTTCATACTGGACGCATAGCCATAAAAATGATATCCACAAGTTCATCTGACTGGGGACGTCGATCAAATCATTGCCATAATCCCAAAGTATTTAAACAGCTATGGTTTGACAGTGGGCGTTTTATGATACTGTAGCAACAGATGAATGAATATGTGGTAGTAGGTGCACATATCATGTATATAATAAAAACATATGCCCCCTGGTACCCTTCTAGTATTTCACACTGATCGGCTAAATTCGTTTATCCTTAATGCCATGAGCAACTTACATTTTTAACAGTTTTCCTTGTCCAGGCTGAAAATGACTCCTGAAGAAAAATGATGAAAAGGAATACCATGTGTGTATTCATACCAGAGTAGGCCTAATACTTATAAAACAATAATTAGCATAACACTCAATATAACACGCCTCTGACTTATAATATGAGTGTTCTATGTAAAGTCATTGAGTCATTTAATACCTTCTTACTGATGATCTATCTCCGTGTGTGTGTGTGTTTGAGCACACTCTTTGTCTCCTCACAGGGTATTGATTGTGCATGCACAATGCGTTTGGAGATCTCCATCTGTGAAATTGAAGTGACACTTTGTATAAGCAATCAGTCTGTCTTTCATGCCCTGTCCTTCACACTGAAGTCACTTCTGATTAGAATTTTTCTCTGCGGGCCGTTGCGACGGATTGGTAACCAAGACCGATCCATCATACACCTTTTAATTACGTCTCTCTCTGTCAGTCATGGGAATATCTTGCATCGTTTTCAACATCACTGTTATTTTCAGATTTTTCGTCACTCTCAACGACTGTTAGAACTTCTAAGTTTTATTAATTTTTAAGATGTCATTCTCCGCCTGCATATAGAATATAGCTAGTTTCAACTGATTTGGTAGAAATGTAACAGACATGCTCATTATTTTCCCAGTTCAGTATATTCAACTGCTGTGTGCTGAATTTTTGTTGTTGTTGCTGGCCTTAAAACAAAGCGTTAGGGACTATAACTACTCTTCCCTGCAGGAGGGAAACAAGGTACAACATACAGTACTATTCTATTTTCAGTTAAATAATCTCTCCTGTTTTATATTTGACGAGGTTGAAATATTTCTGACAAATATTTCTGTTATGATCTTAATCAAAAATATTAGTGATCAATTTAGTGATACCCGAGCCCTGCCCCTAACCTAGCTATTGATGAAAAACGGGTCCTACCCGGCCCTAACCCGATGTATAATCTCGGGCTCGGGTCGGGTAGCTGAGCTCTACTGCACGCCACCACTGACATATTGTTGGTTCTGACCAGACAAGCAGGGGAATGCACCTGAGCGTCAGAAGCGTGGGGGACGCACAACAAATTGTAGCCAGTACCCTGACGTCACCGTTCGCATGATCAAGGGCAACACTGTGCCTGGTCGCCATTGGCCGGAGCAGACAGCGAGCCTCTCGTGATGTGCCATCTGAAGGGTGGACCGCGCACATTAAAAATAAACCCAGGGGAAAAAACGTTATCATGGAGATTACCCTACCGACCAGTCATCGTTTCTGGTGACAAAGCACCTTATAACCTAGCTGGGAATGGGACAGACAGCTCTGAAAAACGGACCCCTCTGTGGCAACAGACAGGGCCATTCGTAATTTTACTCTAGTTCCCAGAAATGAAAAGCGTTGAACTGGAGAAAGAAAACTAATTTTGGGGTTCATATGAACCACAGAGACTGTGTGTGGGATAATAGAATGGTCGTGTACAACTCTGTTCGTTCCCTTGAAAATTATTGCGACCCCCAACCATGTAAAAAAAAATATATAAAATGTAATTAACAGCCAGTGGTTTCTATGGCAGTCAATTGAAAAACATTCTAACAGTATTTCTGATAGTCTGACGGTGAGTTGAAGACAAATGGACTGTCATAGCCCCAGATTAAAAGTATGTATCTTATCTCACCACCACTAATGAGATGGGTGTGCTTGATGCATGTTGTGTCTGAGGTTCTCAAAGTCAGGGGGCGTCGTCGACAGTGCGCACCTCATCTCTGCTGTCACATCCAATCTGGATTTATATTTTAATGCAGACGAGAGCGCTAAATCCAGCTTCACACAGATGTTAGCTGGCGAAGGGTACCATGAGTTTAATGGTGCTTTCAAGACAACTGGGAACTCTGAAAAATACGAGGTCAAATCATGACATCAGTGATCTTCAAGTCGGTAATTCTGACCTCTAGAAAAAGGTTCCCGAGTTGGATGCCCGTTCAAAATGTTTTTTCCCCAGTCGGAGTTTGTTTGTTTCCGAGTACTGAGTTGTCTTGAACACACGGAAGTCGGAGAATTCCGAGTTCGCAGTTGTTTTGAACGCGGAATTAATGCTCAGAGGGAACCAAAACCCCTCCGTAGTGACCAGTGAATGCATTCGGTCACATGACACCTCGATCAGCTCTTCGATTTCACTTACCAGCATGTCAACTGAGCCAGCATTACAGTCAAACGGATTGGGAAGTAGGTCCCAAAGTGCTCTTCCAAGCGTTGGAGGTGAGCGGTCATCACTCGTGTGGGACACTTAATGATGCTGTTTTCTGTTAGAAACATGCACAGCCTAGGGAAGGGGGCATCTCCTCTGAATCCACTGATTCAGTCACTCATCTGAACAATGTTCTTGGATTTCCCCTGCATGATTGTGTTCAGTTTCCCAAATACACTTCATGATCAGAAGTATATGGACACCTGCTCGACGAATATCTCATTACAAAATCATGGGCATTAATATGGTGTTGGTCCCCCCCCTTGCTGCCATAACAGCCTCCACTCTTCTGGGAAGGCTTTCCACTGATGTTGGAACATTGCTGTGAGGACTTGCTTCTATTCAGCCAAGAGCATTTAGACCTGGCGTTCTAATTCATCTCAAAGGTGTTCGATGGGGTTGAAGTCAGGGCTCTGTGCAGGCCAGTCAAGTTCTTCCACACAATCTCGACAAACCATTTCTGTATGGACCTCACTTTGTGCACTGGGGCATTGTCATGCTGAAACAGGAAAGGGCCTTCCCAAAACTGTTGCCTCCCAGAGTGCTAAGAACCTTGGCGTGATCCTGGACAACACCCTGTCGTTCTCAACTAACATCAAGGCGGTGACCCATTCCTGTAGGTTCATGCTCTACAACATTCGCAGAGTACGACCCTGCCTCACGCAGAAGCGGCGCAGGTCCTAATCCAGGCACTTGTCATCTCCCGTCTGGATTACTGCAACTCGCTGTTGGTGGGCTCCCTGCTGTGCCATTAAACCCCTACAACTCATCCAGAACGCGCAGCCCGTCTGGTGTTCAACTTTCCCAAGTTCTCTCACGTCACCCCGCTCCTCCGCTCTCTCCACTGGCTTCCAGTTGAAGCTCGCATCCGCTACAAGACCATGGTGCTTGCCTACGGAGCTGTGAGGGGAACGGCACCTCCGTACCTTCAGGCTCTGATCAGGCCCTACACCCAAACAAGGGCACTGCGTTCATCCACCTCTGGCCTGCTCGCCTCCCCACCTCTGAGGAAGTACAGTTCCCGCTCAGCCCAGTCAAAACTGTTCGCTGCTCTGGCACCCAATGGTGGAACAAACTCCCTCACGACGCCAGGTCAGCGGAGTCAATCACCACCTTCCGGAGACACCTGAAACCCCACCTCTTTAAGGAATACCTAGGATAGGATAAAGTTTCCACTGCTCCAATGGCGGCAAGCCTTACACAACTCCAGCCGACGCTTGGCATTGTGCATAGTGATCTTATGCTTGTGTGCAGCTGCTCGGCCATGGAAACCCATTTCATGAAGCTCCGGACAAACAGTTCTTGTGTTGATGTTGCTTCCAGAGGCAGTTCCTCGGTGTTGCAACCGAGGACAGAAGATTTTTATGAGCTACGTGCTTCAGCACTCAGCGGTCCCGTTCTGTGAGCTTGTGTGACCTACCACTTCGCTGCTGAGACGTTTTTGCTCCTAGACGTTTCCTCTTCATATTAACAACACTTACAGTTGACCAGGGCAGCTCTATCAGGCGAGAAATTTGACCAACTGACTAGTTGGAAAGGTGGCATCCTATGACAGTGTCAAGTTGAAAATCACTGAGCTCTTCAGTAAGGGCATTCTATTGCCAATGTGTGTCTATGGAGATTGCATGGCTGTGTGCTCGACTTTTATACACCTGTCAGCAACAAGTGTGGCTGAAATAGCAAAATCCACTAATTTGAAGGGGTGTTCTCATACTTTTGTATATACAGTCCATTCGGAAAGTATTCAGACCCCTTGACCTTTAAAAAAAAATATATATGTTAGTCTTATTCAAAAATGTATTAAATCCCAAAAATGTATTCAGCAATCTACACAGAATACCCCATAATGACAAAGCAAAAGCAGGTTTATATATATATATATATATATAATCTCTTATTTACATAAATATTCGGACCCTTTGCTATGAGACTCAATTGAGCTCACGTGCATCCTGTTTCCAGTGATCAATCTTGATGTTTCTACAACTCGATTTGGCGACTACCTCTGGTAAATTCAATTGATTAAACATGATTGAGAAAAGCACACACCTGTCTATATAAGGTCCCACAGTTGACAGTGCATGTCAGAGCAAAAACCAAGCCATGAGGGCAAAGGAATTGTCCGTAGAGCTCCGAGACAGGATTGTGTTAAAGCACAGATCTAGGGAAGGGTACCAAAAAATGTCTGCAGCATTGAAGGTGCCTAATAGCACAGTGGCCTCCATTATTCTTAAATGGAATAAGTTTGGAACCACCAAGACTCTTCCTAGAACTGGCCGCCTGGTCAAACTGAAAAATCGGGAGAGAAGGGCCTTGGTCAGGGAGGTGACCAAGTACACGATGGTCACTCTGACAGAGCTCTAGAGTTCCTCTGTGGAGATGGTAGAACCTTCCAGAAGGACAACCATCTCTGCAGCACTACATTAATCAGGCTTTTATGATAATGGCCAGACGGAAGCCACTCCTCAGTAAAAGGCACATGACAGCCCGCTTGGAGTTTGCCAAAAGGAATCTAAACAAGATTCTCTGGTCTGATGAAACCAATGTTGAACCCTTCGGCCTGATTGCCAAGCATCACGTCTTGAGGAAACCTGGCACCATCCCTACGGTGAAGCATGGTGGTGGCAGCATCATGCTGTGGGGATGTTTTTCAGTGGCAGAGACTGGGAGACTAGTCAGGATCGAGGAAAAGATGAATGGAGCAAAGTACAGAGATCCTTGATGAAAACCTGCTCCACAGCGCACAGGACCTCAGACTGGGGCGAAGGTTCACCTTCCAACAGGACAACGACCCAAAGCACACAGCCAAGACGACGCAGGAGTGGCTTTGGGACAAGTCTCAATGTCCTTGAGTGGCCCAGACAGAGCCCGGATTTTAACCCTATCGAACATCTCTGGAAAGACCTGAAAATAGCTGTGCAGCAACGCTCCCCATCCAACCTGACAGAGCTTGAGAGGATCTGCAGAGAAGAATTGGAGAAACTCCCCAAATACAGATGTTCCAAGCTTGTAGCGTCATACCCAAGAAGACTCAATGATGTAATCACTGCCAAAGGTGCTTTAACAAAGTACTGAGTAAAGGGTCTGAATACTTGCAGTTGAAGTCGGAAGTTTACATACAATTTAGGTTGGAGTCATTAACTTGTTTTTCAACCACTCCACAGATGTATTGTTAACAAACTATAGTTTTGACAAGTCAGTTAGGACATCTACTTTGTGCATGACACAATTAATATTTCCAACAATTATTTACAGACAGATTATTTCACTTATAATTCACTGTATCACAATTACAGTGGGTCAGAAGTTTACATACACTAAGTTGACTGTGCCTTTAAACAGCTTGGAAAATTCCAGAAAATGATGTCATGGCTTTAGAAGCTTCTGGTGCTTCAGGCTAATTGACATCATTTGAGTCAATTGGAGGTGTACCTGTGGATGTATTTCAAGGCCTACCTTCAAACTCAGTGCCTCTTTGCTTGACATCATGGGAAAATCAAAAGAAATCAGCCAAGACCTCAGAAAAAAAATTGTACACCTCCACAAGTCTGGTTCATCCTTGGAAGCAATTTCCAAACGCTTGAAGGTACGCTAATCTGTACAAACAATAGTACGCAAGTATCAACACCATCGGACCACGCAGCCGTGATATCGCCCAGAAAGGAGACGCTTTCTGTCTCCTAGAGATTAACGTACTTTGGTGCGAAAAGTACAAATCAATCCCAGAATAACAGTAAAAGACCTTGTGAAGATGCTGGAGGAGACCGGTACAAAAGTATCTATATCCACAGTAAAACGAGTCCTATATCAACATAACCTGAAAGGCTGCTCAGCAAGGAAGAAGCCACTGCTCCAAAACCGCCATAAAAAAGCCA
Source organism: Salvelinus sp. IW2-2015 (assembly GCF_002910315.2). Taxonomy (NCBI): domain Eukaryota; kingdom Metazoa; phylum Chordata; class Actinopteri; order Salmoniformes; family Salmonidae; genus Salvelinus; species Salvelinus sp. IW2-2015. The sequence goes on from NC_036842.1 coordinate 55,056,147, forward strand.
GACTACGGTTTGCAACTGCACATGGGGACAAATATCGTACTTTTTGGAGAAATGTCCTCTGGTCTGATGAAACAAAAATAGAACTGTTTGGCCATAATGACCATCATTATGTTTGGAGGAAAAAGGGGGAGGCTTGCAAGCCAAAGAACACCATCCCATCTGTGAAGCACGGGGTGGCAGCATCATGTTGTGGGGGTGCTTTGCTGCAGGAGGGACTGGTGCACAAGGTGTATGTAAACTTCAGACTTCAACTGTATGTAAATGTTGTAGCAAAAATGTCTAAACTAGTTTTGCTTTGTCATTGTGGGGTATTATGTGTAGATTGACGAGGAAAATAACAATTTAAAACATTTTAGAATAAGGCTGTAACCTAAAAAAAAAATTGAAAAAGTCAAGGGGTCTGAATACTTTCCCGAAGGCATTGTATATATGCCGTTGTCGTTTCTAAACCGTCATTCTAGCATAAATGACACACATTATTCTACATGTTTTTATGCAAAGTATATGATTTATGCCTGCAACTAGTTTCTTGAAATGAGACATATAATCATGCCAAAATGTGATTCAAAAATCTAATTCACTGACAGAGGGATAGCTAATGAAACAAATTGACATTTACAGTAGCTGGCTAGGCTAGTCAAACTGTAACATTGGCTTGCTTTCAATAAATTAGCCTTATGATCAATGGCGTTACCTCTAAATACGATCAAGACAATTCGTATTGCATGCTGCATATTTCAAGTGCAGTCGAAAATAGATATTTATCTTATTTCCGTCTTCATCAGACAGCAGCTCAGCTTTTCACAAGAGGCTGTGTTTACATCATATATAGAAGTAGGCATTGGCTAGTATGTATGGGAGTTCTGATTGGTTCCAAGTTTGTCAAATTTGCCTGAGCAGACAGTGTTGAAATATGCTTTATATGAGAAAATGTGCACGAATTTGAAGGTGATGACAAAATCTATAGTCATCATAAGAATGTTTTACTGTCAAATACAAAAAAACTGCTCCTTCCTCTACGGGGATCGAGGAACTTCACGTTTTCGGCTTCAGCCCACCACCTATTGGTGGTCTCTGGGGAGAAAAATCTAGCTACACTGTCAGCCATTGGCTATGCCCTCAGAAATTAAACAGAAGGCATCTGCCCTTCAACTGTATTGGGGCAGAATTTTGGCGTGACAGGGAAATCAATAGATCATATTTTGACTTGTAATGGGTGTGACCGTTTTTACAATATAATATTTTTTTTTACTTCCACCTTCTCAAAGGCCTAGACACATCACTCCTGAGAGCACGAGCAGTAGCCTCGTTTTCCCACGGTCTAGCTAGCTTTTGTTGTAGTGTGTCATCAAGGAGGATGTTTTTGCTAATTTGTTAACATTGCCCTTCAAGATTAACTTTCAACAAGAAGTTAATTTTTAAATGATCATCATTTGGTAAGTGGCACTGTTTAAAAATTCATGTGAAACATTGTTGCTTTTAAACTTTAAATTAATTATTCTATATGTTGTGTTAGCCTGAATTTCAAATTAATTAAATTAATACAAATCTCATCCATCTACACACAGAAATCCATCATGACAAAGTGAAAAAATGTTTTTAGAAATGTTTGCTAATTTATTTAAAATGAAATACAGAGAAATGTAATTTACATAAGTATTCACACCCCTTTGCTACGACACTCCAAATTGAGCTCAGGTGCATCCAATTTTCTTGCTCATCCTTGATGTCATTACAACTTGATTGGAGTCCACCTGTGGCCAATTGAATTGTTTGGACATGATTTAGAAAAACACCTGTCTATATAAGGTCCCACAGTTGACAGTTCATGTCAAAGCAGAAACTTGACCATGAAGTCCAAGGAACTGTCCGTAGATCTGAGATGGTCAGTCTTGTGATGAGACATGTATCTGGGGAAGGGTACAAAACAATTTCTAGAGTGTTGAAAGTTTCCAAAAGCATAGTGGTCTCCATCATTGGGAAATTGAAAAAATATGGAACTACCCAGATTCTGCCTAGAGCTGACCAAACTGACAACTGGGCAAGAAGGACCTTGGTCAGGGAGGTGACAAATAACCCAATGACCACTCTGACAGAACTACAGTTCCTTGGCTGAGATGTGAGAACCTGCCAGAAGGACAACAGTCTCTACAGCACTTCACCAATCTGGGCTTCATGGGAGATTGCCCAGACGCCTGGAGTTTGCAAAAAGGCACATTTAAAGAATCTGAAAGCATAAGGCAAAAGATTCTGTGGTCTGATGAGACAAAAATTTAACTCTTTGGCCTGAATGCAAAGTGCTATGTCTGAATAAAACCAGGCACAGCTCAGCCCCCATCTGACACCATCCCTACAGTGAAGTAGTGTGCTGCTCTCTCTTTAAACAGTGTCTAGCATATTGGCTGATATAGCCCAGTATGACCAATAGCTTAATGTAATGGGCTGTTTGAGAATCTCTGGTAAGTTAAACTAGGCTATTTCTTTGGTTATTTTTGCTCATTTTAATATTGCCTATAGGCGCAAAATTGCAGGGACCATGGTTGGCAAGTGAGCTGATTCATATGCGCCTAAAATAACATTGCAGGACTGCGGTTGGGTTCGGGACCAGTTCTTGCGGTAGCGGGTGTGAGTCGGACAGATATCAGTATGAAAAGTATAGGCAAATCCTTGATGAGAACCTGCTTTAGAGTGCAAATGGCCTTAGACTGGGGCGAAGTTTTACGTACCAACAGGACAAGCATACAGCCAAAACAATGCTGAAATGGCTTCAGAAAAAGAATGTGAAAATCCTTGAGTGGCCCAGCCAAAGACCAGACTTGAATCCTGTTAAATCTGTGGGAAACTTGAAGATTTCTGTTCACCGGCACTCCGCATCTAACTTAACAGAGCTTGAGAAAATCTGCGAGGAAGAATGTGAGAAAATCCCCAAATCCAGATTTTGCAAAGCTGATACAGACATACCCAATACGATTTAAAGCTGTAATCGCCACCAAATGTGCTTCTACAAAGTATTGGCTCAGGGTGGTGATCACTTATGTAAATAATTTATTTCTGTATTTCATTTTCAATACTTTTGCAAAAAAAATATCAAAAAACATGTTTTGCAAGTCTCCTGTAAGTAAAGATTGATCAGGATGTGTAACCATACAGTAAAAGAAACCATGTTCATCTGTAAACAAAAGGGGTACAGGAGACTGGTATGTGTCTTGTTTACACTTAGTCAATAATGGGGCATTGGAATGAGCTGTTAGCAAAGATGTGAAACGTTTTAGGGGGGCTTGACTTGTAGACAGTCTAGTTGTGTATGAGCACCTACAGTTGTGCTGTTGAGTAGCCAAGCACTGCCAACAATGGAGTGAATAGGCTAGAAGAGCATGCTAACAGCACCTTTCCCCCATGCTAAAGAACTTACTGCAAGGTGTGAATAGCTTCAGGAGCACTTGGCTTGTAGACAGTGTAGTGCATTTGTGATTTTGTTTTCTCGAGGGTATTGTGCTTTCATAAATACCTTTTTTGCTGTCCTGGATTGTTTCAGAGTCAGATGAGGTTAAGCTTGAGCATGTTCCTGGCTGAAAGCTTTCATCCAATGGGTCTAGAGCAGGGGTGTCAAAGTCAAATGGACGGAGGGCCAAATAAAAAAATTTGCTACAAGCCGAGGGCCGGACTGTTCGAATGTTCATTGAAACATTTTTAAATGACGCATATAGTCTAGTGAACCTAATTGAACCTACTGAAAACCTAACAAATATATTCCAATATGATCAGATAAATAAAGCAATATTTTCTTATGGCTCTGTCAGTAATCTTTMATTTTCAACAGACACAAAAGACAAATTTCCTTTATATAAAAATCCCCATAACATGAACATTAAATGAAAGAAACCGGTATTCAAGGCACCATCAGTAGCCTATATTTTCTATTTTAGCAAAAGTGGGCTAAATTTACTTCAAAGAAAAAAACAATAATAGCAATTTTCTATCATCCACTCAACTGAAATATTTTTAAAATATATAATTGGATTGAAATACAATAAATAAAGTGCAAAAATCTATTAAATCAAAACAACACTTTGTTTAAAGGAGAAGTAACATGCAGTGAAAACAAATATTAAACTTTAACTTTTAAACTTGAACTGAGTAAAAACTCTAAATATGTGATTGCACAGTATGTTCACGTTGTTTGAGGTTGAGGGTGATACTTGGTGGTGTCCCATCTTTTGGCAGGCACAACTCTCGACTCTAAATGTATGAGGTATGAGGGCTTCTGTAGCTTGAAGAAATTCTCGCACGAAGATATGAGGCTGGAGGTCGTTCGCAGAAGGGCAATCTGACTTTTGGTGTAGTCGTCTTTGGTAATCGATGTATATATATGATAACATATGCTTCCACGTATGTGCTGCACTGATAGACTACGTGAGTCCTGGTAACTGCAGCAGCCCGACATGGAGTTCATCGCTAATGTCTTTACCAAGAGAACGGGCAGAGATGAGGGCTACCACTGTCATATTCTATGACTATATCATTAGATTAGGCAGGTACCAATCGCGGCGCTTGAGACGAGCTGCATTGGATGGTGTGGAAGAATCCCATCCAAGCAGAATACAGAGAATAGAAGTTTATAACGAAATCAGTTCATCATTGCATTGGAGGTCAATCAACTTCTCATTTGGAGGTTTGGTGGATGGCTTTCCACGTCAACAGCAAATGGTTACCGAGCAGTTCCAACCTGCTTTTTTGTGCTTCAAAGTCACAAATCGGCGTCGAAAGTCAGCGGCAAGCATACCATTTTTATCAGCCAACTGTGCGCTCGGGAAACGCACTGGTAGAGAGTTCTCCTTTCATGGTCTGGGCAGCTGGGGAAAGTGGCTCAAATTTTCTTTCCGCATCTGCGTCTCCCACAGAGTCAGTTTGGTTTTAAATGCCTTCACTGTACTGTACATATCAGAGATGACATGATCCCGACCTGCAGCTGGCAAGTTCATTGCATTCAGATGACTCGTAATGTCACACAGAAAGCCATTTTCACACAGAAACATTTCGTCTCGGAGTTGTGTTGTGTCTTTCCTTTGCTGTCCAAGAAAAACAAATCTCCTCACGAAGCTCGAAACATCTTTGAAGCACCTTTCCTGGCTATGCCATCGCACCTCTGTGTGAAATAAGGCAAATCACCATGCTCCGTTTCTAAGCTCCGTCAGAAAATGCCTTGAACTGGCGGTGATTCAAACCTTTGGCTCTGAATAAAGTTAACTGTGCGCGTGATGATGCTCATTACATGCTCCATTTTCAAGGCTTTACCGCACAACGCTTCCTGGTGTTATAGATACAATGATAAGCTGTCAGCTCACCTGTCGCGTTTTCCTCTCTTGCATCTTTTCCCGTATCTTCGCCACCAGTCCGCTCCTGTGTCCACACATCGCAGGTGCTCCCGTCGGTTGTCAAACCCCACGAGTTTTTCCCAAGGCAGCTCCATCTCATTTACACATCTTGACACCTCTTCATACAAATCATGCCCCGTAGTTGTGCCATGCATAGGACGTAAAGCCAAAAAACTCCTCTGTCACGCTTAGGCTGGAGTCCACTCCGCGGATGAAAATTGACAACTGGGCAATGTCAAGAAATGTCGGTGCTCTCACCATACACAGCCAAGAATATGCAATGAAATCTTTTCCCCTTTTTCACAAGCTGCTCTTTTTAGATTGATGGACAACTGATCTACTCTCTCGGCAATGGGTTTCTTGCTCAGACTCACATTTAAAAAGAGTTGCCTTTTTTCTGGGCACAACTTCGTCACAAATTTTAATCATGCAGTTTTTGATGAAATCCCCTCCGTAAATGGCCGGGCTGATTTAGCGATCTCTTCTGCCAAAAATAAAAACTGGCCTTGACAGCAGCCTGGCCTTGTGATTTGGCTTTTTTGAACAGAGCCTGTCGAGATTTGAGGCCTCGTTTTAATTCCTCTGCCTTTTGTAGCCTTTGTTCCAATGTCCATATCTTGTTTTTGTCCGCGTGTTTCGTTTCATAATGTCGTCTCAGATTATACTCTTTCAGTACCGCCACACTTTCTTCTCCACACAGAAGACACACCAGGTTTTCCAGCTACTCCGTGAACATATACTCCGACTCCACCTTGTTTGAAACCCCCGGTTTCTCAGTGTCCACCTTCCGTCGTTTTGCCATTTTTGATGGGTATCTGAAAGTTAATTTTACTGTGATGCTGACGACTGCTGTGCCAATAAATATTGAAATGAAGCAGCCTACTGCTCGGTGCGTCACCGTTGCATTGTGGGAAATGTAGTATTGGTGCGTGTAAAAGATCTGCGGGCTGCCGGCTTGCTGCGTCTGCGGGCCGGTTCTAATAATAAATCAAGATCATCCCAGGGGCCGTAAAAAACCTTCTCGCGGGCCGGATGTGGCCCGCGGGCCTTGACTCTGACATATGTGGTCTAGAGGCTCTGTACTACTAAAGCTGGTGTAACCGTTATCAACAGCAGCAGGATTAGTCTGCAGGACACAGTCAGTGGTTAACTAACATCTATACACACTCAAACAAGGTACACCGACCCCCCCCCCCCCCCCCCCCCCATGTTAATAGATCAGGAATACAAAACCTTCAACACACAATACCTACCCCCAACACACACCAGTTATTCACCCACACCAATACCTCCTTTTCTCAAATTTAGACTTCAAGCCTTGCATGAACAATCAACTAAGCCTCCATAATACAGTGAAAACTACAGTAGAAGTTGTAGCCTACTTGTAAACACACCAACTATGTCAACAAGAAATGGACCATGTTTGTGCCTAGGTCCAGTATATTTATTTGCTCATCATGGAAAGTTCCTGGTGCGGAGCTTGATGTTGATGCTGCTGCAGATGTTGATAGGATCGGACTCTAAATAGAACAAAAAGCTAGTCACATTACCCTCTGCGGTAGTTAGCTAGCTAGCTAATGGTTAAATACGGTTCGGTAGGCTGTACCTAACTTAATCTAACGAAGCTAACGTTAGCTTGCAAAGTTACAAATCACATCGTCAGATAGCAGCTGGCTCATCACATTGATTTGCTTTGGAATTTCTAGGCAGTGTATTATGAAAGTTTGCTTGCTAGATTTTGGATTAGGTAGTTCGCTAGCTAGTTAAGCTAGGTAACGTTAGCTTGTTAACCTCATCTGACTCTTCTTTCGCTCCCTCATTTCCAAGTCCCTTTCCTCTCTCGTCCACCTGTTGGAAATGGGAGACCAGCCTCTACAGGTGCTGTAATCTTCTGTTTGATCCCCACAACGCCCCTGTTGTCAACCCCAAACTCCTGAGGTTCCACAGTCCCCCACTACTCTACATAATTGCTGTCCAGGGGTAAAGCGCTTCAGAGCAGAAGCTCTTGACTTGGCGATGCCCGTACCTGACCTCACTTACTATACCACTCTCAATAACACTCATGCATAATGGGAGAGCTCTGTGTGTGAGAGAGAGGGGGAGTGGGCGGACTGAAATGGATGATGTTCAACTGCATTGGCCACCTTGCCTAGTTACTGCAGTCACTCCAATAATGCACACTCCGATTGGACTAGTTAGGAATTGTTGGATAGATAGCAAAATGCTTTGGCAGGTCCTCTGTGAACCTCCTGTCATAATGAGATTGGCTCTGTGCCAGACCTCGGAGGTGAAAATGGAATGTATTTGTTGATGATAAAGGATTATGAATTGGTTCCTTTTGCCGAGGTGTGCAATAAGATTGGCAATTGTAATAAGAGTCTTCAACTTCTCTGCCACAGTGAGGATCAATTGATTCAAACAGCCTCGGTGGACTGCTCTATCCAACATTCCATGTTCTATTTCTATCCAGCCAAGTCACTGGTGCAATCTCCCTGTCCCCGTCTCTTCTTTCATTTTCATCTCCGGTTCTCTCCTCTTGTTGTTCTTTTTCGTCTTCTCACCTCTTGCTCTCCTCCCCTCTATTTTCCAGTCTTTTTCTTTCTCCTCTACCTCAACTGTCATCAGTTTCCTTTTCCCTCTCCTTTACCTCTCTGCCCCGTTGCCTCTTCTTCTCAATTGCCTGCTGTGGCCTAGGCGAGTGTTATTCTGCCTCTGGCTTTACCCAACAGCGACCATTAAAAGGAACCATCTCCCTCACATCACCTCAATTAAAAATTCACTCTTTCCCTCTACCTTATGTTTTTCTTTCTGTGATGCTCTTCCTTCCCTAACGTCCTCTCTCACACCCCACATCTTGCTATTAATCCTTTCTTCCCCAAGTTCCTTTCCTCACATATTTTCCTCTTTCTTTTCACCTCCATTTTTTTTAATACAAAACATCCACATACAAATGACAACATACAGACACACACAAACACCCACAACATCACCCCTGCCAAGACCCACCTGCTCACACCCCACATCTCCAGGGCCCGTATCATTCTCCGCCACATGGCCTCAAACTGAACCATTTTGTTTCCAACTTGGGTCAAACGTTTCGGGTAGCCTTCCACAAGCTTCCTACAATAAGTTGGGTGAAATTTGGCCCATTCCTCCTGACAGAGCTGGTGTAACTGTGTCAGGTTTGTAGGCCTTCTTGCTCACGCACACTTTTTCAGTTCTGCCCACAAATTTTCTATAGGATTGAGGTCAGGGCTTTGTGATAGCCACTCCAATAGCTTGACTTTGTTGTCCTTAAGCCATTTTGCCACACCTTTGGAAGTATGCTTGGGGTCATTGTCCGTTTGGAAGACCCATTTGATACCAGGCTTTAACTTCCTGACTGATGTCTTGAGATGTTGCTTTGATATATCTACATCATTTTCCTACCTTATGATGCCATCTATTTTGTGAAGTGYACCAGTCCCTCCTGCAGCAAAGCACCCCCACAACATGATGCTGCCACTCCCGTGCTTCACGGTTGGGATGGTGTTCTTCGGCTTGCAAGCCTCCCCCTTTTTCCTCCAAACATAACGATGGTCATTATGGTCATTATTACAGTTCTATTTTTGTTTCATCAGACCAGAAAGTACGATCTTTGTCCCTATGTGCAGTTGCAAACCGTAGTCTGGCCTTTCTAATGGGGGTTTTGGAGCAGTGGCTTCTTCCTTGCTGAGCGGCCTTTCAGGTTATGTCGAAATAGGACTTGTTTTACTGTGGATATAGATGCTTTTGTGCCTGTTTCCTCCAGCATCTTCACAAGGTCTTTTACTGTTGTTCTGGGATTGATTTGCACTTCGCACCAAAGTACGTTAATCTCTAGGAGACAGAATGCGTCTCCTTCCTAAGCGGTATGACAGCTGCGTGGTCCCATGGTGTTTATACTTGCGTACTATTGTTTGTACAGATGAACATGGTACTTTCAAGCGTTTGGAAATTGCTCCCAAGGATGAACCAGACTTGTGGAGGTCTACAAAAAAAGGTCTTGGCTGATTTATTTTGATTTTCCCATGATGGCAAGCAAAGAGGCACTGAGTTTGAAGGTAGGCCTTGAAATACATCCACAGGTACACCTCCAATAGGCTAATTGACATAAGTTTAGTCAATCAGAAGCTTCTAAAGCCATGACATAATTTTCTGGAATTTTCCAAGCTGTTTAAAGGCACAGTCAATTTAGTGTACAGTGGGGAGAACAAGTATTTGATACACTGCCGATTTTGCAGGTTTTCCTGTATAAAAGACACCTGTCCACACACTCAATCAAACAGACTCCAACCTCTCCACAATGGCCAAGACCAGAGAGCTGTGTAAGGACATCAGGGATAAATTGTAGACCTGTACAAGGCTGGGATGGGCTACAGGACAATAGCCAAGCAGCTTGGTGAGAAGGCAACAACTGTTGGCACAATTATTAGAAAATGGAAGAAGTTCAAGATGACGGTCAATCACCCTCGGTTCTTTTGGGGCTCTCATGTCTAAGATTTATCTCAGCCTCGTGGGGCATCTAATGATCATGAGGAATGTGAGGGATCAGCCCAGAACTACACGGCAGGACCTGGTCAATGACCTGAAGAGAGCTGGGACCACCGTCTCAAAGAAAACCATTAGTAACACACTACGCCGTCATGGATTAAAATCCTGCAGCGCACGCAAGGCCCCTGCTCAAGCCAGCGCATGTCCAGGCCGTCTGAAGTTTGCCAATGACATCTGGATGATCCAGAGGAGGAATGGGAGAAGGTCATGTGGTCTGATGAGACAAAATAGAGCTTTTTGGTCTAAACTCCACTCGCCGTGTTTGGAGGAAGAAGAAGGATGAGTACAACCCCAAGAACACCATCCAACCGTGAAGCATGGAGGAGGAATAGAAGGATGAGTACAACCCCAAGAACACCATCCCAACCGTGAAGCATGGAGTGGAAACATCATTCTTTGGGATGCTTTTTCTGCAAAGGGGACAGGACGACTGACAGTATTGAGGGGAGGATGGACGGGGCCATGTATCGCGAGATTCTTGACCAACAACTCTCCTTCCCTCAGATAAGAGCATTGAAGATGGGTCGTGGCTGGGTCTTCCAGCATGACAACGACCCGAAACACACAGCCAGGGCAACTAAGGAGTGGCTCCGTAAGAAGCATCTCAAGGTCCTGGAGTGGCCTAGCCAGTCTCCAGACCTAAGACCCAATAGAAAATCTTTGGAGGGAGCCGAAAGTCCGTATTGCCCAGCGACAGCCCCGAAACCTGAAGGATCTGGAGAAGTCTGTATGGAGGAGTGGGCCAAAATCCCTGCTGCAGTGTGTGCAAACCTGGTCAGAACTACAGGAAACGTATTATCTCTGTAATTACAAACTAAGGTTTCTGTACCAAATATTATGTTCTGCTTTTCTGATGTATCAAATACTTATGTCATGCAATAAAATGCAAATTAATTACTTAAAAATCATACAATGTGATTTTCTGGATTTTTGTTTTAGATTCCTTCTCTCACAGTTGAAGTGTACCTATGATAAAAATTACAGACCTCTACATGCTTTGTAAGTAGGAAAACTCTGCAAAATCGTCAGTGTATCAAATACTTGTTCTCCCACTGTAGGTACACTTCTGACCACTGGATTGTTGATACAGTGAATTATAGAGTGAAATAATCTGTCTTTTAACATTGTTGGAAAAATTGACTTGTGTCATGCACAAAGTAGATGTCCTAACCGACTTGCAAAAACTATAGTTTGTTAAAAGATATTTGTGGAGTGGTTGAAAAAAAGTTTTAATGACTCCAACCTAAGTGTATGTAAACTTCCTACTTCAACTGTACATTTTGCCAAGGGAGATGATGGGGTGGCAAGACCGAGAAGCATGTGGACGTATTCATTCAGGCTACAAGTGTAGGAGGCCTAATGGCAATTGCAGATGTCATTACAAAACATTGCTGTCTCTTTTTAAATTCATCAAATTGTGAGTGCACAGTGCACTTTTTGGATGCTGGAATTTTTTTTGTTAGTGGACGAACGTGGGAGGGTAGCCAACAGGAGTGGCTATTTGATAAGTGATTTTGTGAAACAATCAGATGAAAACAACATCATGACTGGTTGTGTTCATGCACATTAAAATCATAGAGGAAAACCTGGTTCAGTCTGCTTTCCACCAGACACAGGGAGATTATATAGGATAAGCTGTTTTACATGCAACTTTGATATCAACATCATGAGTATCCTGTAATCATGAATAAACATAATATCCTAACTTAAATTTCTATAGTTGGGTTAAATGGAATAGTAACTGACATATGGACACTGACTGTAGGCCTATAACCTCTCACATGTAGCCAAATATAATATTAACTCCTGCAGAAAAATGCATTTCTGCAGTGAAATTATACAACAAATGTTATATTTGTTTCAGAAACAGAAGTGGAGAAATATGATTTCTTTCTTTCAGCATCTTTTGAGAAAATGCAAATTCACGTGTAATGTGTTATCTTTGACACTGTTATGCAAGCAGACCGTATTTCAACCACATAAAATATGCACCAAAGACCAACTGAAGTCTTATCAGAAGCGTGTTTCATCGCTTTCTGAACTTTTCATTTCCATAAAACCTGTCAAACTGATGACATTTGGACATTTGCGCAGGACCAATCATTCGACTGTTTTGGAGTTATTGTGTTTTCTCCATGGTCCCTAAATGAAACCGACAGCTTTACCAGTGTTAACTTGATTACTAATGCATTCATTCTATCGACGTAAGACATTATTCTGGTGAGCACTACTTTATTTAGTCCTCTGGGGCAACAAGTTATGACAGAAGAGATCCTGCATGTATCTATCTAACTATAGTTGGCAAACAAATGCTCTACCAAATGTCAGAAATAATAATATGGCCTACCAAATGTAGAACAATTATAAGCAGAAACGTGTCTAAATATATATATTTTATATTATATTTTTATGCTTCAACTCAAAAACAGAATACTAGAGTATTACAAATAATTACGGGATATTGGTGTGCATGTAAACGTGATCAGTTTACATGCACAGTTTCTCCTATCTCTGTACCCCACAAATACAATTATTTATAAGTTCCCCCAGTCGAGCAGTGAATTTCAAACACAGATTCAACCACAAAGACCAGGGAGGTTTTCCAATGCCTTGGGATTGGTCACCTATTGGTAGATGGGTAAAAATAAATAAAGCAGACATTGAATATCCCTTTGCATAGTGAAGTTATTAATTACACTTTGGATGGTGTATCAATACACCCAGTCACTACAAATATACAGGCGTCCTTCCTAACTCAGTTGCTGGAGAGGAATACAACCACTCAGTGATTTCACTATCAGGTTAAAGGTGACTTTGAAACATTTAGAGTTTAATGGCTGTACCAGTATCTCAATACTTGTTAGTATCGTGGGTGGAAGCAAAACACAAAGCGGATTTAACTTCTTTCGAAAAACAGCCCTAATGTTGTAAACAAACATCATTATGTCACAATTCATTTTTCAAGTTATAGCACACAATAGTGTATATATATACAGCAGGTTTTTAAAGGACCAATGACTTCGGTCTGCTTCGTGTAAAAAAAAATTGCATGGAAAAAATATTGAGATACTGGTATCGTCACAACCTTACTTGCCATGCGGTGGAACTGATGTTGCCATGGCGATGCTTGGCGATGTCATGCACTGAGTGGGGCACAGTCAACACGCTGTTACCAATGGAGGGGTGAAAAAGAAGAGGGTGTGTGTGTTAGACTGTATCACTGTCTTCCGCTAGGATAGAGGGAAACTGTTACCTCTGGTCCCCGCAATATCCGTAAATTGCTGTGTGCACACATGCAGGTGTGGCCTGCTCTCATCGCAGCTTCTGCCTGCAAGTGTGTGTGTGTGTTCAGATCACAATAGAACACATTCATCCTTGCTGCTCTCAGACAGACGCAGAGCAGGCAACACACAATTACTCAATTCGTCCTGACTGTGGTGGAGCAGGTCCACCCACCATGCCCTGCTGTGCTCTATGAGACTAATGAAGACGAAGTGGAGAGAGAACCCAGAAGGAAGGAGGGCATAGTACACACTGGCATCTGGCAAACACTGAAACCCCTGCATACTTACCATACTTTTCCATACTACAGATGGGCAGGTGTGTGTGTGTTGGCACAGAGTGAAGGTTATGTTTTCCTAGGGCGGATGTATTTTCTGTCTTCCTTGTCTGACACAGACTGGTCTGTCGCTAGAACAGTTCCTTACCACATATTAACACAATGCTTCCTCCTCATTCTTAACATACACTTATCAGTATATTTAATACCATATCTATTCATATCTACCTTTGTCCCCTCTTGAGAAAATGAAGAGAATGTACACTGAGTATACAAAACATTAAGAACACCTGCTCTTTCCATGACAGACTGGCCAGGTGAAAGCTACTGTATGATGCCTTATTGATGTCAGTGTAGATGAAGGGGGGGAGACAGGTTAAAGAAGGATTTTTATGACTTGAGAGAATTGAGACATGGATTGTGTATGCCTGCCATTCAGAGGGTGAATGGGCAAGACAAAAGATGTAAGTTCCTTTTTGAATGGGGTATGGTAGTAGGTACCAGGCGCACTGGCTTGTGTCAAGAAGTGCAACACTGCTGGGTTTTTCAAGCTCAACAGTTTCCCGTGTGTATCAAGAATGGTCCACCACCCAAAGGACATCCAGCCAAGTTGACACAACTGTGGGAAGCATTGGAGTCAACGTGGGCCAGCATCCCTGTGGAACACTTTCAACACCTTGTAGAGCCCTTGACGAATTGAGGCTGTTCTGGTGGCAAAGGGGGGAGGGTAGACTCGGTGTATAGTGATGGAGCAGGAGAGATTGCAGAGAGGGATTGAGTGATAGTGAAATAGAGAGGAGAGGGAGGCATGAAAGCAGAGGTAAAGGGCAGGGGTTGGTAGGGGATTTACAGAATGGATGAGGTGACTGTGAGAGAGAGAAGAAAAAAGGCTTTGTTGAGAGGGTGTAGAAAGGGTGAGAAAATTGTGTGGATAGAAAGATCGATAAATAGCTTTCGTACACTGAAAATGTACAACATACAGAGATGGAGCAAGGCTGTAGGAGACAATGGGAAAGTGTGAGAAATGGAGAAGAGAAATAGAGAGTGAATGAAAGGGATGACTCGCCACAGTGGAAACTGCTTCTGGCGTCCTCTGATGATGTCACAAGTGAGAGCTCCATTAGCTCTCATAATGGCTCTCAGAGGGAGCGTGCAGCCTACTTCATTTGTGGAAAGAAACATCAAAACAGTGGCGTCAAATGCTAAATGGCTAAATGCTGTTTTGAGAGAGGCAGGCCAGATGCAACTTTGTCTTGGTGACATGGAGCTCTGCTAAGAGTGAATAAATGCATGCCCAAGGTGACACAGGGAAAGGTTGTTATATCTGTTGCTAACACATGGTTCTTGCAGGCATGTCCTTTCAGTCTGGCAGCCATGGAAAAACAGGTTGATATAAGAGCTTTAATGCCCAGGAGATTAGCCTCATTCTGCCACACACACACACACACACAACTTAGTATTTTCAGCATGGAAAGGACCACTGGGCAATGCATTAGTGACTGACATTGAGCTGACTGACACACCTGGCTGTGTCTATTGGTGTGCTATCCTGAGGGAATTGCTGGTTGCCAAACAAGCTCTTAGTTGTTCTGAATGATCTGTGGAGTTTGAGGAGAGAGGAGAGGAAGACTTTGTGATTAGAATACATTCACACACACACAAAGACTGACACCTCAGTGCACACCTCCCACCCCACTCTACACACATTCTCAGGTTCAGTGGAGATGAACATTGTACAGTCGTGGGACTGACACAAATATACATTTTTTGAGACTGACACAAATATAAATTTTCACAAAGTTTGCTGCTTCAGTATCTAGATATTTTTGTCACATGTTACTATGGAATACTGAAGTATAATTACAAGCATTTCATAAGTGGCAAAGGCTTTTATTGACAATTACATGAAGTTGATGCTTTTTCAAGACCTCTGCAATCTTTTTCAAGACCTCTGCAATCCGCCCTGGCATGCTGTCAATTAACTTCTGGGCCACATCCTGACTGATGGCAGCCCATTCTTGCATAATCAATGCTTGGAGTTTGTCAGAATTTGTGGGGTTTTGTTTGTCCACCCGCTTCTTGAGGATTGACCACAACTTCACAATGGGATTAAGGTCTGGGGAGTTTCCTGGCCGTGGACCCAAAATATCGATGTTTTGTTCCCCGAGCCTCTTAGTTATCACTTTTGCCTTATGGCAAGGTGCTCCATCATGCTGGAAAAAGCATTGTTCGTCACCAAACTGTTCCTGGATGGTTGGGAGAAGTTGCTCTCAGAGGATGTGTTGGTACCATTCTTTATTCATGGCTGTGTTCTTAGGCAAAATTGTGAGTGAGCCCACTCCCTTGGCTGAGAAGAAACCCCACACATGAATGGTCTCAGGATGCTTTACTGTTGGCATGACACAGGACTGATGGTAGCGCTCACCTTGTCTTCTCCGGACAAGCTTTTTTCCGGATGCCCCAAACAATCGGAAAGGGGATTCATCAGAGAAAATGACTTTACCCCAGTCCTCAGCAGTCTAATCCCTGTACCTTTTGCAGAATATCAGTCTGTCCCTGATGTTTTTCCTGGAGAGAAGTGGCTTCTTTGCTGCACTTCTTGACACCAGGCCATCCTCCAAAAGTCTTCGCCTCACTGTGTGTGCACCCACACCTGCCTGCTGCCATTCCTGAGCAAGCTCTGTACTGGTGGTGCCCCGATCCCGCAGCTGAATCAACTTCAGGAGACGGTCCTGGCGCTTGCTGGACTATCTTGGGTGCCCTGAAGCCTTCTTCACAACAATTGAACCGCTCTCCTTGAAGTTCTTGATGATCCAATAAATGGTTGATTTAGGTGCAATCTTACTGGCAGCAATATCCTTGCCTGTGAAGCCCTTTTTGTGCAACGCAATGATGATGATGGCATGTATTTCCTTGCAGGTAACCATGGTTGGCAGAGGAAGAACAATGATTCCAAGCACCACCCTCCTTTTGAAGCTTCCATTCTGTTATTCGAACTCAATCAGCATGACAGAGTGATCTCCAGCCTTGTCCTCGTCAACACCCACACCTTTGTTAACGAGAGAATCACTGACATGTCAGCTGGTCCTTTTGTGGCAGGGCTGAAATGCAGTGGAAATGTTTTTTGGGGATTCAGTTCATTTGCATGGCAAAGAGGGACTTTGCAATTAATTGCAATTCATCTGATCACTCTTCATAACATTCTGGAGTATATGCAAATTGCTATCATACAAACTGAGGCAGCAGACTGAAAATTAATATTTGTGTCATTCTCAAAACTTTTGGCGACGACTGTACATTCCACTGGAAAATACACTCCCAAACAGGCATTGAATCACCTTTTATAGAAACATTGTTAAACCTTCTCCTAGTCATGTAATCTGGAACACTATTTATCTACCACCTGTGTGTAATGCATTGAATGCATTATGATGAAATATGAGCCTTGCTATGAACGTTCATAACGGATCATGGCTCCTAAACATTATACTGTTATTATGCTTGTTTGTGTAACTCTTCACAGTTAGGCCCTTTTTGACATCAATAACGATTCCCACTGACAAATGTGTCCCGCCCTGAAATGGAGGTGACATCAAGAGAAGATTGATCTCTGTTTTGTGAAATCTGCCTGTTGAGTTTCAGCTCAATTTGTCTGTACCTCTCTTAGAGGCTTTGTCTAGAGAACAGTATCACTTGGATTGACCTGTTCTGACTCTTTTATTTCTCAGTGAAGAGAGGCTGTTTGGTAGAGAGGTACCAATGAAGACAATGTCAGAGCACCTTGCTCCAGGGCTTTGTCACCCCATGTTAGACTCAAGTTGCAGTGCTTTGCGTCAAACTTTTCTAGAGGCCACCTATGGCGAGTACTTTTTCGGGCATGCACACACCCACTCTTTTTCCTCTCTCTCTCACGGACACACACACAAAAACACAACGCTTTACAAAGAGCTAAGAGGCCAGGCGGAAAAACATTGTCTTGATTTTCACATATTACCATCCCCAATAGAAGAGGCTATCACAATCAGGTTGCTAACAAAGTTTCCCCTTTTCATTGCAGTGCTTTCATTTCAGCTGACTCACTTTTGTCAGAGCATTCCTATTGAAAATGAGGAGATAAGACTTGGAGCTAAACCGTTTTTAAAGACTAGGAATAGCAATGACCACTTGTACATCTGCATTCCTCCAGCTTGCTAGTAGCCACACAGTTGAAAGGCTAAACACATAAAGTTGCTTAAGTTGCGGAAAACGAATTTTGGAACAAGGATCCCCACACTGGGGCTGGAGGCGGGAGATAAGTTGCTGTCCACATTGTCAGTAAGAAACATCAATATTTATGTTTTTGTAGCTTGCAGTCACAGTGCTACTGTCAATGGGAAGAAGACAGACTGCCTCTGCCCTCATACATATGCAATGGCAGAGAAAGAGAAAGCTGCTATTTTATTATTTTTGGTTATGAAACGACATGTTGGCAAAAAGCATTGCCTTAGGACACCAATAGTAATCATTAGAGAATCTCTGAACAAGAATGGTAAGGACTGATGGCGCTTTTGAAATGGTTGCCTCAGTGTTTTGGGGGTTCTATTCTGGCAATGGTTTCTTCTGGGAAATAGTTTATTCCACTTATTGCCATGATATAGCGAAGTAGATGCATCATTCCATCAACACTCTGTCACATTGGTTGTCAAGCACCCAAAGCCTCTACCATGACTAAAAGGGAAACTGCAGAAAATACACAATAATTAAATTCCATTCAAAAGCATTTCAAGCACTTGAAGTCTTTTGTCACCGAGTAGTACTACTCCACAAATGGGTTGAATGTGCCAAACAGAAAATAAAGGAAGACACTGACAAGGATTTATTTATTTATTATTTTCCTTTCTGAATGAACGCATGCTCCTATTGTGCTTTCTTGAAGTCTCAACCAAATGGCCTACATGAGGGTGTTATAATAGCTAGTAATGACAGCTTGTCAGTTTATAACAACACTGTCTCTCTCTCTCTCTCTCTCTCTCTCTCTCTCTCTCTCTCTCTCTCTCTCTCTCTCTCTCTCAGCTGAATAAGCAGCAGCTGCAGGTGGTAAAGGATCATTTCCAGGCCTTCCTGAACGGGGACACACAGATGGTGGCGGATGAGGCCTTCTGCAACGCCGTGCGCAGCTACTATGAGGCAAGAGCTCACCCACCTCACCCTTGCCCCTAAAATGACTAGCTTCCATTGTGGCATGCTCTACTGCCTGGAGCCCAGCGAGGGTTGCAATTCTCCAAAATACCACACTTGTTTGCCAAGCAGTTGTTCATTTTAGCTGTACTGTCTAGCAGCTGTTCTTTAGAAGAAGGGCCTTTTTCAATTTCGCACGACTCACCCGTTCAACTTGTCAAAGAAAACTACAGGTGTCAGTGGTGCAATCTCGATAAACAAGACTTTTTCTCTCCCACTTAATCTCAGTTATGTGGCCACCCTCACTCCCACACAGTCTGCCTGGAGATGGAGAGGGTGAGAGGTCATTTCACTCATATGGGCAGTTTTGTAATTAACGTTATTGCAAGTGTCCGGTGAAAAGATTAGAAATCGATCAACTGAGGCTAACAGTTTATGCGTGGGGGGATTCTGAAGAGGATGGTGCTCTCAAACACCTTTGGGCCCTCTTTCTCAATGTCTATCACTTTTTCATTTCCTTTTTTGTCTACTACTATATCTTTCCATCACTCTCCTGAATTGTATTTTTTTGTCCTTTTCTTTCCTCTTTTTTCCCCCTCTTTTGTATACTGTATTTGGGAGATTCCTCACGAAACTAGAACAACAAAAGACCTTGATTTTGGGGATTTTCACAAAATGTAATCGATAGAATGGTTATTTGGAGGAAGGATTGTTGACATACAGTGCCTTCAGAAAATATTCATACCTCTTGACTTATTCCACATTTTGTTGTTACATCCTGAATTTGTCTCACCCATCTACACACAATACTCCATAATGATAAAAGTGGAAACATGTTTTTTTGGGGGGGGAAATGTATTAAAAATGAAAAACAGAAATATCTAATTGATATAGGTATTCAGACACCTGAGTACATGCATGTTAGAATCACCGTGACTGGGAGTCCCATAGGGCGGCACACAATTGGCCCAGCGTCGTCCGGGTTAGGGGAGGGTTTGGCTGGGGGGGGCTTAACTTGGCTCATTGCTCTCTAGCGACTCCTTGTGGTGGGCCAGGCGCCTGCAGGCTGACTCCGGTCGTCAGTTGAACGGTGTTTCCTCCGACACATTGGTGCGGCTGGCTTCCGGATTAAGGAGCGCGGTTTGGCGGGTCGTGTTTCAGGAAACGCATGACTCAACCTTCGCCTCGAGCCCGTTGGGGATGAGGCAAGATTGTAATTGGATATCACAAAATTGGGGGGCAAATCTTTATTCCTGAACCTATATAGGCTTGCCATAACAAAGGGGTTAAATACTTATTGACTCAACACATTTCAGCTTTTAATTTTGTCAAAATATAATTCCACTTTGACATTATGGGGTATTGTGTGTAGGCCAATGTCACAAAATCTCAATTTAATCCATTTTAAATTCAGGGTGTAATACAACAAAAAGTCGAGGGGTGTGAATACTTTCTGAAGTCACTGTATATTTGACATTTGTATTTTAAAGCATAATTGAGAAATAAATAATTGAAGTTGGAATATTTGTGACATTTTTGCCACGTTAGGGGAGGCTGTTTCATCTTGCTTTGTAGGTGCTACAAATAAATAATTGGTGTCATATGAAGCTTTACCGCTTGCTCTGTAATATGTAACGTGCTCTATCATAATTAGTCATAAGTCGCGCTAGCTAATAATTATTATGAAGCAGGTCACATATGAGTAGGATCCGTTTATTTTCTGGCCAAATGAATATTTCCTATTAAATGACAAGATAAAAAATAAAAAAAAGCAAGTAAAGGGTTGTTCCTCGTTTATTTGAATCTGAAATCAAACAACACATAAACCGTTTCCTTTTTTGTTTTCAGTGTCTAAAGGAAATGTTGTGTTTTCGATAATCAGTTCTGGTTCAATTAATATTCGGATTAATGTTTTTGATCTGCATATGAAATCGAATAAACCGATAAATGTCATTTATAGATTTTTGAGTTTCTCATTCCAGTTATTGACAATCACTGTAGTCGGTCATGTGATCAGTTCAAATTGGCCTAGGTCAGTGAGACAGCCACTTCCACAACTTTTACAAATTACAACCTTATGCACTTTAACCTGTAGCCTACATGCATCTTGTTGCATTTTGCACACATCCATCCTATTCTGTCCCTTACATGTAATGTCAATTGATTGGCTATGCTGCAAAATTAATCTAATCACTGTGAGTCAAAGATGGACAATGTTGCGTTTTTTTTGTTGACAAGTGGACCACAGATCAAATGAATGCACTGAGCTGATCGATAACCTTAGAAGAAAATTCCAATCCAACATACCACTGTATGTGAAGTATAATGAAGTTGTTCAAGACTACAAAAGTCAGGACATTGTGGAAATGGTGGATAACGAAGAGACAGAGAATCCTAATTACTACCATCCACATCACGTAGTCATGAAATAAAAAAGACCGACCTCTAACTCTGAAATAGTATTCAGTGCGTAATCACACGCTCACAGGAGTAAGTCACTGAATAATAGATGTTTTACATGCCCTAATCTGAACACCCATCTGCTAAGTGTATTGCTAAAATTCATAGAACACAAGGTAGCATTTACAGAAGATATCACTAATGCCTTTAAAGAATGGTCCACCATCCAAAGGACATCCATCCAACTTGACACAACTGTGGGTTGCTTTCGACATCTTGTAGAGTCAATGCTCTGAAGAATTGAGGCTGTTCTGAGGGCAAAAGGGGGTGCAACTCAACATTTAGGAAGGTGTGCCTAATGTTTTGTACACAACTGGTGTACTGTATATACACGGAGTATACCAAACATTAGGAATACCTTCCTAATATTGAGTTGCACCCTCTCCCCGTTTGCCTTCAGAACCTCATCAATTCGTTGGGGCATGGACTCTATAAAGTGTCAAAAGCATTCCACGTGGAAGCTGGCCCTGTGATAAATCAATTGTAGTTTTTTCTTATTTTTCCAACATCAACTGAATCTCTAGGCAAATGATCCAGCATCGGCTGCCACACTTTAGTATAAATGTTTTCATTTCCATTCATCCTAGCGTTGTCTTTCCTTAGGCAAAACCATAAAAATCTCCTGATACCAGTGTGTAGTCATTGATTTCTGTTAATGAAAACGTTTGAGATGTGCTTATATTTCTCTGGTTAGAAGAATGTTTAAAACCAAGCCAAAGTCAAATAACGCATGATGAGAATGGCCAGAGTTCTGAAAGTTTTAGGACTGACCTGGAGAATGTAAAATTCCGACTTTGTATTTGAGCCGTGCAACCTGATGGCGTTCATACAGTACAGAAAGATTACTAAAAGAGTTTTGTTGCAGCACGGATCTTCGATCCAATTGGATTCCTATCGCCATTCACAAATGTCAGATTCCAACAGATGTGGCAACGGGGCATCCAGTGGGGCGAACAGCTGCCCGGGAATCTGTCTGAACAATGGCGGCAGTGGTGTGAGAAGTTGCCAGTTTGAGTGAACTCACCATGACAAGACATTACGATGCAGCATTGGAGAACAAGTGTACTTCAAATGTGACCAAAGAGTTATGTTTTCAGCGATGCAAGTGAAAGCGCATTCTGTGTATCTGCATTCCTGCACATCATTCCAGGCACAGATGAAGATGGTGAGTGCGCAGTGACTCTGATTGCATCCAAGACCAGAGTAGCTCCACTGAAGAAAGTCACCTTACTCAGACGAGAGTTATTAGATGCCTTGATAGGAGCAAGGCTTGGTAACTATATAGCCACTCATCTGAAGATGGAGAAAACGCAAATGCATACAACTAAACAGTGGAAACCCTTTGTAGAAAACAGAGTCAAAGAAATACAGAGCTTGACTGAACCCTTGAAGTGGAGACATTGCTGTGGAAAAGAAAACCCGGCGGATGCAGGCACTAGAGGGCCAATCAACTGAAAGAGTGCACAGGGCCACAGTGGCTAGAGTGCAGAGAGAAGATTGAACCCGAAGATGATGAAAAATCTAATGACAATGAATGTGAACGCAAGGTTGAAGACAAGCAAATCACAGTTCAAACAAATGTAACTGATTAACAGCGTATTTAGAAAAGTAGTGTAGTTTGAGCAGAGTTCCACACGTGACTGCATGGGTGCATCAAGAAAGGGGAAAATGAGTATTATCCACAGGAGAAATCGCAGAGGCAGAGCGATACTGAATAAAGGTAACCCAGAACCAAGCTTTTTCTGGCGAAAAGAAACCGTTAAGAACGAGATGGGAGGTGGATCAACGTTACAAAATCAGAGCACTAAACCCATTCCTAGATCAGCATGGATTAGGAGGTGGACATCAAATGACCACTTGGAGTTATGACCAAAAGCATACATTGATACTCCCTGCTAAGGGTGTGCTGACCTGGCCATACTTGTATTCTTATCCGTAGATTGATAGTTGATAGTCGGATTGGATCAGATGATACACTTGATCGGAAAACATGGAAGTGTTTTAATATGCCTACGGTAAGTAGGCTAGATGTTGTCAAAATACTGCACATTTATAGACAAAAAAAGAGGGGTGTGTATCTGTGTCCTGAACTTGCAGCGGGCAGACAAGTTTGCTGTCACTTAGTCCGAATGAGCATCAGTGGGTCAAATTTATTCCCTACCCTCGCCCCGCTTGTTAGATGCAATGCACATTGATAGCTTTTAGGAAACGTCCTCACATTTTGATTTATCATAGTAGCAGGCTTACATGAGCCAGCAGCAATCTAAATGATCCGATCGAAACATGCAAGGAGAAGTGATCGGGTGAATGAAGCAAAGCGAGTGGATGGAGAAATACAGCTTCACTCTATCCAATCAGAGCAGCAGAATCAATGTACAGCCCGCATTTCTCTTTACAGACAGGCAAACTAGCCAGTAGAGTTATTTAGACCATGTAGTACCTCACACTTGATTGAAGGATGTGCACTGGCACCTGAATTTTTTTTTTCTTCCCGATCATGGATAATCTTCAAAAAATTCTCGGATCATAATCGTATCTGGACAATTGTCCATATCCGTTACGATACTCATTTTGTCCGACTACTCGGCATACCTCTACTCACTGTTAACTACAAACTCTCAGAATTGCAAGGTAAACAATGCCATGATCAAGTGATGCATTCAGGCTTCCAAGATACATTGACACAAGTGCGAGAGAAAGTATAGATTGTAAAAGGAAGACAACTAACGTAATGAGTGGTGAACAATATGGTGCCGGAGGGGATGGCTGCTGTTTTACAGGCTCTTAACCAATTGTGCTATTTTGTGTTTTTTTCATGTTTGTAACTTATTTTGTACATAATATTTCTACCACCGTCTCTTATGACCGAAAAGAGCTTCTGGATATCAGAACAGCGATTACTCACCTCAAACTGGACAAAGATTTGTCTTTAAAGAGTCGAGCTCAAAGGATTTACTCCTGCTCCCAGACCAGCCCCAAATCCCTGTCATTTGCATGAAAAGGACACGCCGACACAAGGGGTGCAGATGTGGGTGCCTTGTGAGAATTCATCTATGAGTGAGTAACCCGCCTCTACCATCCGTCCTATTGGCGAATGTGCAATCATTGGAGAATAAACTGGATGAGCTCCGTTCGAGACTATCCTGTCAACGGGACATTAAAAACTGTAATATCTTATGTCTCCCCAAGTCGTGGCTGAAAGACGACATGGATAATATACAGTTGGCTGGGTTTTCCGTACATCATCAAGACAGAACAGCTACCTCCAGTAAGACGAGGGATGGTGATCTATCTACAGTGCATTCGGAAAGTATTCAGACCCCTTGACTTTTTCCGCTTTTATGTTACAGCCTTATTCTAAAATGAATTAAATAAAATCCTAATCAATCTACACGCAATACCCCATAATGACAAAGCAAAATGTTTTTTGGAAATTTTTGCACAATTATCATTATTTAAAAAAACTGATACCTTACTGAAATTGAGTGCAGGTGCATCCTGTTTCCATTGATTATCCTTGATGTTTTTACAACTTGAATGGAGTCCACCTGTGGTAAATTCAATTGATTAAATATGATTTGGAAAGGCACACACCTGTCTATATAAGGTCCCACTGTTAGTGCATGTCAGAGCAAAAACCAAGCCATGAGATCGAAGGAATTATCTGTAGAGTTCCGAGACAGGATTGTGTCAAGGCACAGATCTGGGGAAAGGTAGCAAAATTTCTTCAGCATTGAAGCATTCTTAAATGGAAGAAGTTTGGAAACACCAAGACACTTCCTAGAGCTGGCTGGCCAAACTGAGCAATTGGGGGAGAAGGGCCTTGGTCAGGGAGGTAACCAAGAACCTGAGTTCCTTTGTGGAGATGTGAGAACCTTCCAGAAGGACAACCATCTCTGCAGCACTCCATCAATTAGGCCTTAATGGTAGAGTGGCCAGACGGAAGCTACTCCTCAGTAAAAGACACATGAAAGCCTACTTGGAGTTTGCCAAAAGACACCTCAAGACTCAAGATTCTCTGGTCTGATGAAACCAAGATGGAACTCTTTGGCCTGAATGCCAAGCGTCACGTCTGGAGGAAACCTGGTACCATCCCTACGGTGAAGCATGGTGGTGGCAGCATCATGCTGTGGGCATGTTTTTCAGCGGCTGGGACTGGGAGACTAATCAGAATCAAAGGAAAGAAGAACGGAGTAAAGTACAAAGAGATGCTTGATGAAAACCTGCTCCTCAGGACTTCAGACTGGGGTGAAGGTTCATCTTCTAACAGGACATCAACCCTAATCACACAGCTAAGACAATGCAGGAATGGCTTCGGGATAAGTCTCTGAATGTCCTTGAGTGGCCCAGCCAGAGACCGGACTTCAACCAGATCGAACATCTCTGGAGAGTCCTGAAAATAGCTGTGCAGCGGCTCTCCCCATCCAACCTGACAGAGCTTGAAAGGATCTGCAGAGAAGAGTGGGAGAAACTACCCAAATATAGGTGTGTCAAGCTTGTAGCGTCATACCCAAGAAGACTCTAGGCTGTAATTGCTACCAAAGGTGCTTCAACAAAGTACTGAGTAAAGAGTCTGAATACTCATGTAAATTTGATATTTCAGTTTTGTATTTTTTATAAATTTGCTAAAATGTCTAAAAACCTGTTTTTGCTTTGTCATTATCTGGTATTGTGTATAGATTGATGAGGGGGGGGAACGATTTAATACATTTTAGAAAAAGGCTGTAATGTAACAATGTGAAAAAAGTCAAGAGATCTGAATACTTTCCGAATGCACTGTATTTGTCAATAACAGCTGGTGCGCAGAGTCTCAAGGTTTTGCTTGCCTGAAGTAGAGTACCTCATGATAAGCTGTAGACCACACTATTTATCGAGAGTTTATCTATATTTTTCATAGCTTTCTGTTACGCATACAAGAGCTAGCACTACACACATGTACATTGTAATATTGTTGTATGGTGGTATTATACATTTTGTATTGTAGATATGTAGTGGTGTATTAATGTTATATAATGTACTGTTTTATTTATTTTTATATGTAATGGAAGTGCCTTAATGTGTTTGGACCTCAGGAAGAGTAGCTGCTGTCTTGGCAACAGCTAATGGGGATCCCCTAATAAATATAAATACAAATACCCACAAAACACCAGTCTCAACGTCAACAGTGAAGAGGCGACTCCGGGATGCTGGCCTTCTAGGCAGAGTTGCAAAGAAAAAGCCAAATCTCAGACTGGCCAATAAAAAGAAAAGTTTAAGATGGGCAAAAGAACAGATACTGGACAGAGGAACTCTGCCTAGAAGGCCAGCATCCTGGAGTCGCCTCTTCACTGTTGACGTTGAGACTGGTGTTTTGCGGATACTTTTCAATGAAGCTGCCAGTTGAGGTCTTGTGAGGTGTCTGTTTCTCAAACTAGACACTAATGTACTTGTCCTCTTGCCCAGTTGTGCACCGGGGCCTCGCACTCCTATTTCTATTCTGGTTAGTGCCAGTTTGCTCAGTTCTGTGAAGGGAGGAGTACACAGCGTTGTACGAGATATTCAGTTTCTTGGCAACTTCTCGCATGGAATAGCCTTCATTTCTCAGAGCAAGAATAGACTGAGGAGTTTCAGAAGAAAGGTCTTTGTTTCTGGCCATTTTGAGCTTGTAATTGAATCCACAAATGCTGATGCTCCAGATACTCAACTAGTCTAAAGAAGGCCAGTTTTATTGCTTCTTTAATCAAGATAACAGTTTTCAGCTGTGCTAACATAATTGCAAAAGGTTGTTCTAATAATCAATTTGCCTTTTTAAAATGATTAACTTGGATTAGCTAACACAACTTGCCATTGGAGCACAGGAGTGATGGTTGCTGATAAGGGGCCTCTGTACGCCTATGTAGATATTCCATTAAAAAATCTGCTGTTTTCAGCTACAATAGTCATTTACAACATTAACAGTGTCTACACTATTTCTGATCAATTTGATGTTATTTTAATGGACAAATAATGTGCTTTTCTTTCAAAAACAAGGACATTTTTAAGTGACTCCAAACTTTTGAATGGTAGTGTATATTTTTAATATGAATGAATGTAAGAAAATTGTTATGGAAATCAAAATACTACTCGTATTACAGAGCAAGCGTACAACGTAATCTGACACCAATTTTGTTGCACCTACAGAAGAAACATAATGGACTCTTAAAAATTTGCCTAGTATATCCAAATTGTTACATTTTCCAACTTATTTCTCAATTATGCTTTAAGATACAAATGTAAAATATATGTAAACTATCCTTCTATATTGAACAAAAACATAAATGCAACATGCAACAATTTCAACGATTCAACGAGTTACAGTTCATGTAAGGAAATCAGTCAATTTAAATAAATTCATTAGGCACTAATCTATGGATTTCACATGACTGGGCAGGGGCACAGCCATGGGTGGGCCTGGGAGGGCATAGGTCAACCCACTTGGGAGCCAGGCCCAGCCAATCAGAATGAGTTTTTCCCTACAAAAGGGGTTTATTACAGACAGAAATACTCCTCAGTTTCATCAGCTGTCCGGGTGGCTGGTCTCAGACGATCCCTTAGCTAAAGATGCCGTAAGCGGAGGTCCTGGGCTGGCGTGGTTACACGTGGTTTGCGGTTGTGAGTCCGGATGGACGTACTACTAAATTCTCTAAAATAACTTTGGATGCGGCTTATGGTAGAGAAATTAACATTCAATTCGCTGGCAAAAACTGGTGGACATTCCTGCAGTCAGAATGCCAATTGTACATTCCCTCAAAACTTGAGACATCTATGGCATTGTGTGACCAAACTGCAAATTTTAGAGTGGCCTTTTATTGTCCCAAACACAAGGTGCACCTGTGTAAGGATCATGCTATTTTATAAACTTTTTGTTATGCCTCACCTGTCAAGTGGATGGATTATCTCTTGGCAGAAGAAATGCTCACTAACAGGGATGTAAACAAATGTGTGCACAACATTTGAAATAAATAATATTTTTGTGCTTATGGAAAATTTCAGGGATGTTTTATTTCAGCTCATGAAACATGTGACCAACACTTTACATGTTGTGTTTATGTTTTTATCCAGTATATTAAAACCCCAAAATCATGGTCTTTTTTGTTGTAGTTTCGTGACGAATCACCCATTTTACTCCTTTTACCTCAACTAACCTTTACCCCCACACATTGACTCGATACTGGTACGCCCTTTATATAGCCTCTTTATTGTTATTTTGTGTTACTTTTTATTTTTTACTTTATTTAGTAAATATTTTCTTAACTCTATTTCTTGAACTGCATTGTTTTTTAGGGGCTTGTAAGTAAGCATTTCACGATAAGGTCTACACCTGTTGTGTTCGACGCATGTGACAAATACATTTGTATTTGATTTGTCTATCTTTTTCTCCCTGCCCGTCCCTCTTGCAGTCTCCATCCTTTCTTTACACCTTCCATTCCTCATCCCTCTCTCTGTCTTTCCATGTCTCCCTCTCTCTCTCATTTCTTCGTCTGAAGTGAGTTGTGCCTGTCATACGTTATGAGATGCCCGCTTTTCTGATAAGATCTACGTCTCAGCCTCTTTAATTGCAGTAGATGGGAGAGAAACCCATTGAAGTATATGCCTCAGTCTTTGCATGGCTCACTATGTGATGTGTCATAGCAAGAATGGATCAAAGTTGACCCGTTATTACTATTCGGTGGACATAGTGTCAAAGTGAAAGAAGCTCATCAACTTTTTCAATGTTCAATGTGTCCCTCAATGTGTCCTTCAATGTTCAATGTGTCCTTAGAAGGCATCCGCTACATTGCGGCAGGCCACATGAGACATTATGTCCAACTGGAGGATGTGTTATTATGGCTAACAAATGTGTTGTGCTTACACATTTACCCATGCTGTGCTCGGGGCTATGCCAATCCACTAAGACACTAGAGACTCTTTAAAGGTTCAAATGTATTTGCCCTTCTCACAGGCTCTGTCTGAAAGTCTGTTTTCCCTCGGTGCACAAGGCCTGTTTGCATAAGTGTGTGCTTGAGCATTTTCATGTACTCAATATTGTTTCTATGGATATGTAGAGGAAATGTGTAGCTGGGAGTCGGCAGCACCAGCACTAGACCCCGCCACATATAATCAATTCTAATGTGACCTCTGCTTGTCAGGTAATTAATTGAGCCTGATCAATAAAGTAACTTTGTCAATACACCGCAATGGCCTGTTTGCACCCCTGACAGTCCACCATTAATCTCTGTCTATTGATCACTTACTGCCCTCTAGTAGTCTCCATACCCTGACCCACCAGAGTGTATATATACTCTGCTTACCATTTACACTAAGACCAAGACCACGTTGGTTGAAAGTCAGTATTACCGATAGGTTTATTAAAAGAGCACTTATTGGGAGCAGCAAACAGTGAGCCGACATGACTTTTTTTTCTCTATATTGGCTCTTTTTGTTCAGCTGCTGTACAAAAGTTGGATGTGCGTAAAACCCTCGCTTATCATTTATACATCCCTTCTTAGTGGTGGTTTATGATGCTTTATTTCTCATGAACTGTTATTAATGGTATTTGTAATTTATTTAACCTTTTTATCAGGGTTACTGAGACCTACATCTATTTTACAGATGAACCCTGAAATTACAGAAGTACACACATCAAATACAAAATGCAAGGAGAAAGAAAACAGTAAAAAAACATTTAAAAAAATGTATCAGTAATGAAGTGTAGGGGAAGAATAGACAAAGTAAAATGTGGATGACTGGAGGAAGGGGGGGAAAGAGAGGAGTGTTAGGAGAACGACAGGTGATGAAGGAGAGAATGATGGTTAGCATAGAGAAATAAGGGGGGTGGAAGAGGAGAGAAAGGCAAGTAACTGGTGAGTAGGGACTGAAAAGAGACGGAAACAAGAGGTACATTGCCCTCAAAGTATTCATACCGCTTGGCTTATTCCACATTTTGTGTTACAGCATGAATGCAAAATGGATTACATAGGTGAAAAAAAATCTATCTACCAAAATACCTCATAATGACAAATTGAACATTTATTGAAAGGAAATACAGAAATATATAATTTACCTAAGGATTCACACACCTGAGTCAATAGTTTGTAGAAGCACCTTTTGGCATCGATTACAACTGAGTTTTTTTTTTGTAAGTCGCTCTGGATAAGAGCGTCTGCTAAATGACTTAAATGTAAATGTAAATGTAGATAAGTCTCTTTAAAATAATTATTCAAGCTCTGTCAAATTGGTTGTTGATCATTGCTAGAATACCATTTTCAGGTCTTACCATAGATTTTCAAGTAGACTCTCAGGAACATTCACTGTCTTCTTGGTAAGCAACTCCAGTGTAGATTTGGCCTTGTGTTTTAGGTTATTGTTCTGCTGAAAGGTGAATTAATCACCCAGTGTTTTGCCTGTGCTTAGCTCTATTCCATGTATTTTTTTTATTCTGAAAAAACTCCCCAGTCCTTTAACGATTACAAGCATACCCATAACATGATGCAGCTAACACTATGCTTGAAAATAGGGAGAGCAGAACTCAGTAATGTATTGGATTTGCCCCAAACATAACACCTTGTATTCAGGACAAAAGTTAATTGCTTTGATACATTTTTTGCAGTATTACTTTAGTGCCTTGTTGCAAACAGTATGCATGTTTTGGAATATTTTTATTCTGTACAGGCTTTCTTATTTTCACTCTGTCAATTAGGTTAGTATTGTTGAGTAACTACAATGTTGTTGATACATCCTCTGTTTTCTCCTATCAAAGCCATTAAACTCTGTAACTTGTTTTAAAGTCACCATTGGCCTCATGGTGAAATCCCTGAGCGGTTCCCTTCGTATCCCGCGACTGAGTCAGGAAGGACACCTGTATCTTTGTAGTGACTGGGTGCATTGATACACCATCCAAATTGTAATTGTTAATTTCACAATGCTCAAAGGGATATTCCATGTCTGATATTTTGTATATTTCTTTGCCATCTACCAATAAGTGCCCTTCTTTGCAAGGCATTGGAAAAACTCCCTGGTTTTTGTAGTTGAATCAAGCTGTCTATGAATCCAGAGAATCTTTGCCACAAACGAGGGACCCTGCTGTCCTCTGCAGCAGTCAATTCCGCACCCGTTTCTCTGGTGGCTTCATAGGACAGAGTGGGAGGGTGGTGGTTCTATGGCGGCTCCTGCAACCATCTGTTTGCTTTGATATGGGTTTCAGAGTGAACACTCTTAACGTGGCATGAAAGTGGATTTACATTCACCGAGGGGGCGTGCAGAGAGGAGAGTGGCACTGATTTTGTATGGGTGATTCTACAGAAGTGGTGCAAATAGCAGTCCAACCCCAGAAGAAAACCATACAAAAAAACAGTTAAGTCTCCAAACTTATGACATTTTATTTACATCATGTTATGTTCTAATTCAATCCAAGGCAATAACAAACATATTGTTAAATTAATATATTAAACTCATTGTTTATACAGTTATTTCTATTGAGGTGGCTGTCCCATGCCCTGACTCAAAATTCATGTTTGAAAATAAATAAAACATTCAATCATTAATTGCTTTAACACTATTATTTCAATAGAACATCTTGAGTCGTTCTATTGTTACATTGAAAGATACTGATCTAATTAGTAGTTTTGTTTATTTTTTAATCATCTTTCTCAAATGCTGTCCCACCTTTTGATGTGAATACCGAAACACACATTTAAAGACTGTAGAATGAATGTGCCTACCAGGTGATGGGATTGCACCCCCCTCCGGCATGGCCACATGGTGAGTAGTTTGTCTGCAAACATTTTGGAAAATTAATGATCAAGCTTGTAAATCGTGTATTTTTAAGAAATATCTAAAGTACGGTTTTGTGACTGGGATGTGGCAATCTCCATTTTAATCTTGCATGGGCCATGCTCTACCAACTGAGCTACAGAGGACCACCATGTGACGGGATGAAGTTAGCCCCAGGTGCAGAGAAGAGACCAGATGAGGAGTCAGTGGTTAAGGATAAACAAACAAATACTTTACTGAGAAACAGTAGCCGCATGATCACAGTACACTAGAAAAACAACAAACACTAAGTCTCAAACTCACTCAGGAAACAAACGCACATGGGACACAATTCAAGCTTCTGCAAAGGACAACAGAAAACACACCTCCTTAACAGGGAAATCATAATGAGTAAATAGGACATACCTGATTGTCGTTAATGTCTCTAAGACGGTCTCTACCGCCCTCTGGTGACAGGTGGAAACATGACAACCATCCCTGTCCACCAGGTACCGCAGGGTGCCCCGGACCTGAGGAGCCTCCAACAGATGCCGGACAACCATCGACAAGGGTTGTTGGGTTGTAGGCCGGGCAACCATCGACAAGTCGAGGGGGCGGAGGGGCAGCTGTGGGGGGAGAGAAGGGACGGGTCCTTAACAGCTTGAGATGGGATACATGGAAGGATGGACAGACCCTAATAGACCTGGGAAGCTGGAGACGATATCATCCCCTGGGTTGTTGCCCTCCTACGGCCTCCTCCACGTCTCCTGATGTACTGGCCTGTCTCCTGGTAGCGCCTCCATGCTCTGGACACTACGCTGACAGACACAGCAAACCTTCTTGCCACAGCTTGCATTGATGTGCCATCCTGGATGAGCTGCACTACCTGAGCCACTTGTGTGGGTTGTAGACTCCGTCTCATGCTACCACTAGAGTGAAAGCACCGCCAGCATTCACAGTTTGATTTCACAGAAGTGTGATTGACTTGGAGTTACATTGTGTTGTTTAAGTGTTCCCTTTATTTTTTTGAGCAGTGTAGTTTTGATTGTGTTACTTTTTATACATTTTTACTTTAGTTTGGTAAATATTTTCTTAACCAACAGTGCAGTGAAAGAAGAGTTAAGGGCTTGTAAGTAAGGTCTACACTTGTATTTGGCGCATGTGACAAATACAGTTTGATTTGATTTGAAACCCGGGAAAACTGGAAACAGACAGGAGCAAGCAGAAAAACACTGGTAGGCTTGACGAACAAAACTGCTGATGTAAAAAGGGCTTTCTTCAGTCACATTTTACAAAGTCGTTTGTCACAGCCGGGAGTCACATTGAAGTGATGTTGGTGAAAGCCTCTGATTATAACAGGAGACCTTGAGAGGAAGAATGCAGTTCATGATGGAGAACATATTTAACTATTACATAGCAGTAGTGTAAGGACAGTCACTTGGAGACGAGAAGCAAGTACAGGGAGTGAACATTTAATTAATAAACAGACATGAAACAGGACAGGAGAGCGTCTGGACATGAAAAACATAACGACATTAATGCAGGCACGGGAATGAAACAGAGGAATAGACAGATATAGGGAAGGCAGTCAAAACGTGAAGGAGTACAGGTGAGTCCAATGAAGCGCTGATGCGCGTAACAGGTGTGTGTAATGATGGGCAGCCTGGTGCCCTCGAGCGCCAGGGAGGGGGAACAGGAGCAGGCGTGACAAGTAGAGCATGAGGGACGCATTTGTGTTCAAGCAGCTTAGAGGATTAGATCACAGACAACAGTACATGAAATCGATCAGTAATGAGCGATTTGTCCGAGATTTATAGCGAAAGATTCTGTCAATGCATCCCTTTCACTCTCCCAATCTTCTCTCTGTGTGTGATCTGAGTACTGATGGACTTCAGCTTGTCTGGGATTTTCTTGAGGGAATCCTCACACTGGAATCCTGTGCTTCTGTCTCTGAATTATTGGGATGGGAACTGTAAAACAGGACTACTGTAGCAACTAAATACCAGGACTACTGCAGCAACTAAATACCAGGACTACTGCAGCAAATAAATACCAGGACTACTGCAGCAAATAAACACCAGGACTACTGCAGCAACTAAATACCAGGACTACTGCAGCAAATAAATACCAGGACTACTGCAGCAACTAAATACCAGGACTACTGCAGCAACTAAACATAACACATGACGTGTGGGTTCATCATGTGCCTTGCAGGTTGTTCAGGCTCATCTTTCAAACCATTAGCTGTTTTTCTGATTGTCTGAATAACCTTGTCGCGAACCAGGCTTCCCTATGGCAGAAATCAGCATAAATAGGGGTGCCATACAACACGTCAAACCAATCAAACGCCTTTCTTGGGTGGAGCTCCAAAGGTTCCACCAGATTAGTGCTGTAGGAGCTACAGTGCGCGAGGACAAATAATGTCAACAAAACGAGCACTGGTGACAAAACATTTTAGAACGTTTTACAGCACGCTGGTTTTCACAGCATTTCTCTGTCATTTCGAGATGAGCTAAATCTGCAGCAAGAGGGGAGAAATGGTCGACAATGCTGGCCATATCAATATCAAAAAAAATATTAAGTGATATTTGGCTGTAAAGGCTAGCAGGAGCGACAAGAAGTAGCTAGCCTCAATAAGGTTAGTTTTGAGAAAAGTCAGCTAACCTAGTAAGCTAACTAGCTAGCTACTAGCTAGTTCAATTTCGCTCACAATTATAAAGCCAACAAAATGTTAATAAAAACAGCATATTATTGACCTACAATGTTAGCTGTTTTAGGCCAGTCACTAGCTTATCCAGGGTCAGTGATACATAGAGCAACCATGTGCTGTCTATGGGAACAACTACAATAATTTCCCAAACAACGTTGCTAAAATGAATGTAATAAAATGATCCTCATAAAATGTTACCTGTAATGCTCATCTCCTGTAGTCTAATTGTCATCTCCTTATTTTCATACTGTACCTAAATTACTTGTATCATTTTAAATTGAAAACGTATAGCTCAATATGTAAATAATGTGAGTTTAGCCGTTCTCTGCTTCAGATGACAGATGCCCATACAGCCAGTAATGCCATCATACTGTACTGTAGGCCTATTTACTGCATTGGTGATGCATGCCTTATGATAAGCTGCAAAATAGATTCACATAGCTGATATACTGCGAGAGAGTGACAATCAAATATAACAGATTGACGATCTTATACTAGACAAAAAGGAAATGTTCATTTGAGAATACAACACAGACACATTAGACACAGAACCCTTTCCCCTCCTATATTACAGGATTGTGATATGTGATTAATCAACATTGACACTAGTTCATTTTGAATAATGGTTTAACAATTAAAACAAGTTTAAACAGTTCACTTCAAAGAATCAACACGTTATCACTTCAAAATGTACAAATAAGCTAACTCGTATGTGAAGATTTAGACATAGTCTAAACAACAATAGATAATTGAGTAGTAACAAGTAGGCTATTATTACTAAAGCATAATTTCAGGTGAACAAAACGAACGACATACCAACGGTGGCCAATGGTGGCCAATCTTGCTCCACTGATCCCTGATCTACTGGGTGAGCAGATTTTTATTCCAGCTCAGCAATCGTACACTTGATTGTCAACTCATTAGATTTTACAAGTTGAATCAGGTCTGTTATTGCAGGGCTGAAACAGAACCCTGCACACCCAGCAGACCTCCAGCAGGGTTGGCCTGCTCCAATTGTAATAGGTTTATATATTGTGTGTGACGTTTAACTGTATTTCTATATACAACATTTTCTAACAGGCCAACACATACAGTATAACCCTTAGTCTCTTGGGACATTCATTGCGACTTCTCTCTTCATCTGCAAACAGGCTTTCACAGCTTTCCATATCTGAGGACAAAAAAATATCTTTAACAGGGTTCATTATACTAAAATTAGACAGCACTGAATATTATGTTGCTATTATCTCGCTGTCCTCAAAGTTTTCCCCTCTAGGGATTGGAACTGGAGAATATTTTCATAATGTACTCCCACAAAAGGCCCTGCCCCATACAGTAGCCTCCTCTTTCCCTTTACTGACAGCTGGAGATCCAATTTCACCCTCTTCCATGGCTGTTATCTACAAAATAATTTAGAGACTGTTTTTAATTTACAATGATTATATTAAGATAGCAGGCTAATAGGAAGTTAGCTAGCTGATTACATATAATTCACTTAGCTAAACAGTGTGTAAAGTTAGCTAGCTAGCAGCTCAGTTGAGTTAGCCCACAAAGTGGCCAACTGTATTTAATATATTCAAAAATGTATTTACTTACTTGAATAGATTATCCCACTGCCTCTGTTTTTGGGGCCCTTACAAAAACAAAATAATGGGAAATCTTCACAATATTTTAGGTGGTAGCAAAGCGCAATGTGGATGAATGGAGACAAGGAAAAAAGTGTGTCACTAGAGTAGTTTAAAACGTGTTGTGACGTTTGACTTTACTAGCGTTATCCACTTTCAATTTCAATAAATATAAATCTCAGACTGTGGGCCACACTTGATAACTTGAAAACTAACACTTGAAACTAGCATAGGCAAAAACTACCTGGATTGAAAACAGTGACACACACAGCACCCCTTCTACGAGCATGTGGAGGGAGGGTTCTTGAAATGTAACATCCAATCAAAATCTTTCTGGGGGACCATTCCAACCATTTTTTTTCAATACAAAAGTCTCCAGACCTCTAAGGGAGGCGTGACAATGACGTGATTTTGGAGGTATGGCAACGTGAGACTGAATAATAACTGTAACACTCATTGATATCCTCCATAAATCAAAAGATATTTCCTCTGCTACATCTCTGAATCCGACATACCATCTTTGTCTTTGCTTCCCCTACCATAGTCATGTGAATGTCACACCCTGATCTGTTCACCTGTCTTTGCTTGTCCCCACCCCCCCCAGGTGTCACCCATTTACCCCATTATCCCGTGTATTTATACCTGTGTTCTCCGTTTGTCTGTTGCCAGTTCGTCTTGTCAAGCCTACCAGTGTTTTTCCCGTACTCCTGTTTTGCTCTCTAGTCCCCGTTTTGACCATTCTGCCTGCCCTGAGCCTGCCTGCCGTTCTGTACCTTGTGACACTGCCCTGGATTACTGACCGCTGCCTGCCCTGTCTGCATCTGGGTCTTATCCTGAGGTCTGATAGTGAAGAGAGAATCAGACAGCAGATGCCGTGTTAAACCTATATATTCAGCACGTATTGAATAGTTTGTCCGGCAGAGCTTGTCTACATATTTCTCAGACCCAAAGCATGCCCTGGGTAGTCATATCTCTCCCTCTATTTCCCTCTTTCTCTTTCCCTCTTCATGGCCTGTTTATTGCCCAGAGGTTCTCAATCGGATTACTGTTTGTCTGCCTGTAAAAACAGCACAGCTCTCAGGGCATTGGCTTTGAAGGCTGAGAGAGCTGTAAGTAAAAACATTTTTGTTCAAATCTCATCTCTCTGGGGTCCCCTCTATTCAATAGTTTCTCCTGCACCTCCCTTTATTTGCCTCTCTCCTTTAATTTCCTTTTAAGTCTCTCTTCCTTTCTCCCTCACTCTCACCATTTGTCTTTTGTTTGTCTCTCTCAATTGCTCTCTGTGTCTATCTCTCTCCCTCACACGACAAGTGTTCGTTCTACTGTAAAGTAGACGTGACCATCACGCAGCAGGAGTCCACTATCTCTCAGACCGCCAGGAGAAGGGAACGCTGTCCGCCTCCCGTTTTCAATACTTGATGAGGAAAATCAGAATGAAAGTCGCAGTGTTTGCCGCCGTATCCCAGATTGTGGCATATCATCCTTCTGTGTCTTACTGGGAAATCTGCACAGTCACATTTCAGTTTTCGACAATTGAAATGGTAGCATCTTGCTTTGTCCCTAAGGCCTAATGTGTTAATTGTTCTGTCAGTCTGGCAGGTTGTTTATCTGTGTACGTGTGCCAGTCTATTGGGTTTTCATGTCTCTGGACTTCCTCCTGTAGCCTATGAAATATATTTTTGTTGGAATTTTGGCCACTCACTCTAAAAGTCAGGTTAGGGCAGGGAGGAGGAGGCCTGCGATTTAAATATTGCATTATTCCACCAAGTCATGGCATCAAATAGAGCTGACACTTAGAAGTTAGATAAAATGTGTCCCTCCACAATGATACAATAATGCAAAATACAGATTGTTTAAAAAACACATTGTGGACCACTCATTGAGTATTGAGACACTAAAAACAATCATGGTCAGACAGGGTACAGGCATCCTCTATAATACATCACATCATCTATACACATGTATGCATCTTTTTTTTTAAGGACAGTGGATAAAAGGACAATTAGGCACTTAAAAAGAAACTGAGGATAATATGTCAGGCTTTGGCGCAGGCATTTACATTATTGTTACCTGATAAAATGTCACAGTTTATTATTTTCATCAAGGCCGTAATTAATTTTTTTGGGGGGCTGGGCAGTTGACAAAGAATATGATCTGTAATTTCGTTTTAAAGCAAGGCATGAGCTTCAGTTTCAATGGAACCGTCGTTATAAAAAGTACATACACGTTTATCTAAGGGAGTGTTTGTGTATCCACGAGTCTCAATAGTGAGATGGGCCACTACACATCTAAATTTAGCAAAAGGGTTTAGATAAATTTGCCTCCCACTTCTGACCTCTACACAGTGCCACTGACACAGCCCGCTACCAAAACCTGCGGGCCCTCCAAACTCGTCATTAAGCTCGAGACCCCGGGTCTCGACCCTGCCCTGTGCAACTGGGTCCTGGACTTCCTGACAGGCCGCCCCCAGGTGGTGAGGGTAGGTAACAACATCTCCACCCCACTGATCCTCAACACTGGGGCCCCACAAGGGTGCGTTCTCAGTCCTCTCCTGTACTCCCTGTTCACCCATGACTGCGTGGCCATGTACACCTCCAACTCAATCATCAAGTTTGCAGATGACACTACAGTGGTAGGCTTGATTACCAACAACGACGAGACGGCCTACAGGGAGGAGGTGAGGGCCCTCGGAGTGTGGTTTCAGGAAACCTCACACTCAATGTCAACAAAACAAAGGAGATGATCGTGGACTTCAGGAAACAGCAGAGCGAGCACCCCCCTATCCACATCGACGGGACAGTAGTGGAGAAGGTGGAAAGTTTTAAGTTCCTCGGCATACACATCCCGGACAAACTGAAATGGTCCACCCACACAGAGAGTGGTGAAGACGGCGCAGCAGCGGGGGCAAACTACCTGCCCTCCAGGACACCTACACCACCCGATGTCACAGGAAGGCCAAAAAGATCATCAAGGACAACAACCACCCAAGCCACTGCCTGTTC
Source organism: Salvelinus sp. IW2-2015 (assembly GCF_002910315.2). NCBI lineage: Eukaryota > Metazoa > Chordata > Actinopteri > Salmoniformes > Salmonidae > Salvelinus > Salvelinus sp. IW2-2015. The sequence goes on from NC_036842.1 coordinate 55,095,356, forward strand.
ACCCCGCTATCATCCAGAAGGCGAGGTCAGTACAGGTGCATCAAAGCGGGGACCGAGAGACTGAAAAACAGCTTCTATCTCAAGGCCATCAGACTGTTAATAACCTCTTGAAGCTAGGGGGCAGAACTTTTATGTTTGGAAAAAATTACGTTCCCAATGTAAGCTGCCTATTTCTCAGGTCCAGATACTAGAATATGCATATAATTGACAGAGTAGGATAGAAAACACTCTAATGTTTCCAAAACTGTCAAAATATTGTCTGTGAGTATAACAGAACTGATTTTGCAGTGCCCGAAAACCTGAGGAAATCCAACCCGGAGTGCCTCTTACTTGTAAAATCACTTTTCCATTGCCTGCCTTTCATCCATTTTTAAAGGGATATCAACCAGATTCCTTTTCCATGGCTTCCACAGGTTGTAAACAGGCTTTAGACATAGTTTCAAGCTTTTATTCTGAAAAAATGAGCGAGATTTATCAAATCGCGTCAGTGGATAGCTGAATGTCCTTACATTAGTTCATGCGCACGAGACTGATAGCTCAACATTTTCTTTCTCTCCTGTATTGAATAGTTTACAGTCCGGTTGAAATATTAGCGATTATTTATGTTAAAAACAACCTGAGGATTGATTATTAAAAACGTTTGACATGTTTCTATGAACTTTACGGATACTATTTGGAATTTTCGTCAASCCTTGATGACCTGCCTRAGGCTGTGGAATACTGAACATAACGCGCCAAACAAATTGAGTTTTTTTTATATAAAAATAATCTTTATCGAACAAAAGGAACATTTATTGTGTAACTSGGAGTCTCGTGAGTGCAAACATCCGAAGATYATCAAAGGTAAGCRRTTCATTTTATTGCTTTTCTGRCTTTCRTRACCAATMTACATTGCKGCTAGGTGTTYKTAATGTTTTGTCTAGTGATCGATAAACTCACACAAACGCTTGGATTGYTTTCGCTGTAAAGCATATTTYCMAAATCTGACACGACAGGTGGATTAACAACAAGCTAAGCTGTGTTTTGCTATATTGCACTTGTGATTTCATGAATATAAATATTTGTAGCATTTTTTTTGAATTTGGCGCTCTGCAATTCAGCGGTTGTTGATGAAAATGATCCCGCTAAAGGGATCCGTGCGTCAAGAAGTTGTTTAAAACAGTATGTCATAGGGTTCTGTCCCAAAAGTTAATGTAAAAAGGCACTAGGTGCGCAGTTTGTTACTTTCAGGTTTGTTTATTAGTTGATACCACTTTAGTTCATTGCTCTCTAAAAATGCTGTTTCAATCCTGCAGATTCATTTTTTTTAATTTTTTTTAACATCTAGCCACTGGTGATGCCATCTCGTTTTCCAGATCATATCGCCTTGAATAGCAGAATATGGCATGTTTGTTTTACCCACACCAAGGTCAAATCTGATTCTGCAGGCATGGTTAAAAACAGAATTAACACAAGTATAATTTCTGTGCCCCCATACTCCTGCAGCCTATGTAATAATAACTAGCACCAACGTTTCAAACAGTTTAGTGAAGCATTTAAATGGTAGGCCACCCATGGCTTTACACTTTGCAATGAGTGCACCAAGGGCACACTTTGCATGGTTAGAAATGTACTTAAAGGAAAGATTCACCCATTTTTTTAATGTTATATTGTTGTTGTGCATCTCTGAGCGAGAGATGGACAGGGTTCATTTGATGTGTATCTGAGCTATTGTCCTTCAAGCAGGCAGAAATTCGGCCAGTATAACGTAGCATTGCGATAAAGCCGCTCTCTCACTATACTGGAAGTTAATAGGAATATGACTTTTAGATCGTGAAAACGTTTATCTTATTTGTCAGGCTCTTCAGTCCAAGGTGCATTGCATGGTGCCATTGCATGGCCATTACGAATGTCAGACTCCACTCTGCGAGGCACATCGATCTGCCGGTTGAACATGGTGAGATTTAAGACTCCTAAATTGATAGTGCCGTTTGTTTTTACAGCTAACTTGCTACTTCGCATGCTGATATTGACTTTGGTATTATTGTGTGTAGCTTCGTTTGCTTGCTAGCCAGCCAGCCAGCCAGCCCATAGAGAGAGCACTGGATTGTGGGGTTTGTAGTCAACCTGAGCTGCAACAGATTTCCACAACGATTTTCACATGTTGCTAATCCACCTTATTATAATGACCGTGTTCACAAAAAATATAATCAACCCAAGATATTTGTCCTCACTGACAACATCTGTGGCAGAACCACAGGAGAAAATAAAGGTGTCCTAGGCACCAAGTTCCTATAAGTGTACTACCTAGTTTTGTCTACATTGGTATTCAGTTTCCATTGTTCACACCAGTTATTATTATTTTTTTTTACATTTAACTTTAATATCATCTGCATATAAAATAAGACACTCGTTCATTGTTTATACAGACACCTTTTCCAAGAGCTTTGAAGGCCAATGAGATCATTAATATACAGTGCCTTCAGAAAGTATTCATACCCCTTTACTTATTCCACATTTTGTTGTGTTACAGCCTGAATTCAAAATTAATTAAATAGATTTTTATCTCACCCATTTACACACAATACCTCATAATGACCAATTGAAAACATGTTTTTAGAAACGTTTGCACATTTATTGAAAATGAAATACACTAGGCTTTGGCTGGGCCATTCAAGGACTTGTTCTGAAGCCATTCCAGCGATGCTTTGGCTGTACGCTTGGGGTCAATGTCCTGTTGGAATGTAAATCTTTGCTCCAGTCTAAGGTTGTTTGTACTCTGAAGCAGGTTCTCATCAAGGATTCATTGTTCTCTCTATCCTTACCAGTCTCCCAGTCCCTGATAAGCATCCCCATAGCATGATGCTGCCACCACCATGCTTTACGGTAGGGATGGTGTTAGACGGGTGATGAGCTGTGCCTGGTTTTCTCCAGACCGCGCTTTGCATTCAGGCCAAAGAGCTACATTTTTGTCTCATCAGACCACAGAATCTTTTGCCTTATGCTTTCAGATTCTTTAATGTGTATTTTTGCAAACTACAGGCGTGCTGTCATGTGCCTTTTTCTCAGGAGTGGCTTCCGTCTGGCCACTCTCCCATAAAGCCCAGATTGGTGAAGTGCTGTAGAGACTATTGTCCTTCTGGCAGGTTCTCACATCTCAGCCAAGGATCTCTGTAATTCTGTCAGAGTGGTCATTGGGTTCTTGGTCACCTCCCTGACCAAGGTCCTTCTTGCCCGGTTGCTCAGTTTGGTCGGACAACCAGCTCTAGGCAGACTCGGATAGTTCCATATTTTTTGAATTTCCTAATGATGGAGTCCACTGTGCTATTGGAAACTTTCAACACTCTATGAATTGTTTTATACCCTTCCACAAATATATGCCTCATCACAATTCTATCTCAGAGATCAAATGACATTTCCTTGGACTTCATGGGATAATTTCTGCTCTGACATGCACTGTCAACTGTGGAACCTTATATAGACAGGTGTGTTTCTTTGAAGTTTTCAAGATATGTAACTTTCAAAATATAGAAATCAACCCCCTATGATGCATTTTGCATTATATGGGGAGGATTTCTGTATTTTGAAAGTTACATATCTTGAAAACTTGATTGCTGACAAGCAAAACATTTTGGGACTATGTCAACAATGGACTAATGAAACAAATACCAAAAGATTGTTTTGGGGTGGAGTTTTCCACCCCAAAATCAATGAAAAAACAAAGTGGACTTTTTTCCCCCCTTGAATCTATGATTATGATTAAGGCAGCTCTGTTTCTTTCTGAACCTATTTTGCTCATCTGCTATGATATTGTTGTTTTCAACCCAGTGTTTAAGTGCGGTTAAACAGAACATAACAAAATAGTTTATACACAGCAGAGGTCAGGGCTATACCACGATAGTTTATTGGAATCCTTTTGCCTTCTGAATTGGGTATAGTGTTGATAATGCCGTATTTCCACATCTCTGGGATGACAATAAAAAAAATAAAGTTCCTTGAGCCACTAACACTGGCTTTGTTGTACTGCGATGGGCTGTTTGGAACAGGCTTGCAATGTAATTTCTCTATCTAGTATAGTGTGCTTATCGGGCTCCATCGGGCCCTAGGACTTCCCAGGAGATTAACTGTCAGCGTTCACTAGCCCGACCAAGTTAGTTTAAATGCCAGAAAGCCTTTGGGTCAGATGTCTCTAGTTCTTGAATGTTTTCTTTTGTTTATGACACCAGGGCTGCCGTTTAGCAGTCTGGACTGAGCGGTCAAACTGTCCCTGATTTGAGGCCTTAGTTCACACCTTCAGTGGGCTAGGTGGGCAGGCTTTCCATTCGTCCTCTGCAGAGCACAGGCAGTGTTTTCATCTGACCGCCAGGCTTTTTCTTCCCCTTCCTTCTCTTATTAGACCTGTCAGACTTAATCACAATGTCCCTGTGAGCGATCTGGTCCCACATCTCCTGCTTTAAAGCCGACTTATGGTAAATCCAGCGTCTGTATTGGCCGTATAGCATTTACTGCGATGCAGCCTCTGCAGAAGTCAGGGCATTCATACTTATTGCGCTTCGCAAAGCAGAGCTGTTGTGAAGAAAATTGTCAAGGAAGTGAGTTTGTGTTTATACAGTACGTTCTACCGCCACCTACCGTCAACCAATCACGTCAGTGTGGGGCTACTGTATAGTAGGTTGGGTAGATCTGTAGGAAAGCATCTTATTGAATCGCTTTTTTAATTTAATTTTAACCTCTACGGGATCGGTGTCTCTAAACCGGGACAGTTGTTGCTTAATATGCGATAATGTGACTAGAAAACGTTGTATACAACAGCCAACTTTCCGGGACATAGACATGTCTTATATGGGCAGAAAGCTTAAATTCTTGGTAATCTAACTGCAGTGTCAAATTTACAGTAGCTATTACAGAAAAAAACATGCTATTGTTTGAGGATAGTGCACAACAACTAAACACTTATCATGACAACTGGTTTGATACATTAATCTCTGAAGGTACATAATGTACTTACATTCAGTAATCTTGCTCTGATTTGTCATCCTGAGGGTCCCAGAGATGGAATATAGTGTAGTTTTGTTTGATAAAATCCATTTTTATATTCAAATGTAGGAACGGGGTGTTCTACAGTTTGACCCCACTGCTGTCTCTGGCTCCACACCCAGCCCACCCGGCCATCTAGATGTGTGTGTGAAGGTTAGTGTATAAGCTAATGATCCATCATGTTTGACATTCCTGGGAGTGTGTAAACGTAATATTTTTATTAGCATAGCATTGTTGTATGTTCTCTGTAGTTATGCACTTGAACATGTATAAATTGACCATTTGTGCAAACTCCTGGCAGACTTGATGCAAAATATTGTGTAATGAGGTAATTCTTCACTGGATCAGTCTGACACTTTGCACAGACACTGCTGCCATCTTGTGGGCAAAATTTAAATTACTCCTAGGATCCTATTTTAATGTATGGCCTTTCTCTTGCATTTCAAAGATGATCTGAAAATGCATGTTTTTTGGGTTTGTATTATCTTTTACCAGATCTAATGTGTTATTTTCTTCTACATTAATTTTACATTTCCACAAACTTCAAAGTGTTTCCTTTCAATTGATATCAAGAATATGCATATCCTTGAAAAAGTGTCCGATCCTTAAGAGGCAGCAAAATGTGAAAAAAGGTTTAAAGGGGTGGACTTTCTATAGGCACTGTATCGTGTGCAGATGTTGCTCCTTTACTTTCCAAGGAGATATTTTTGAATTGTCTAAAGTTGTTATTTTGAAGGAAGAAACACTGATTTCTCAAAGGATACACATCTCCTCTGGACAACTGTTCAGATTCTCCCTCACTCTCCTCTCCCCGCATGCATCACTCTTCTCACATTGAAATTCTATTCATTTCTGTAGAGCAAGAAAAATTGTCTCCTCAGACAAATTCAGCAGTTTGCAGTTCAAATCCAAGAGCTCCAAACCTGCCAGCTATCTCTCCCTGTGTCAGTTATATTTCTACAGCCAGGCTGTCAGATCTGTTTCCATTTTCCTTAGTAGATTAATTTCTGCAGATAATAACTTTAATTATACAACCAAAGGCTGCGACAGGAGCCTATCTTATTAATCTCTTAATTGAGGAGTAAACTCGGAGCAGTGTTGGTTATAAATAATTCAATGAGATTTTAAACCCTCAATTAAGTCAAACAGCAGGGAGAGAGGAACTCCCTTGGTGGCAGATTCATTAGTAATAATGGGTAATAATGGGTGACATTTTTACCACCGCACAAAATGAAGGCATTAGCCATAAAGCTCTCGGAGAGCCTCAGTGGCGACCACAATTACCAACACAAAGACATTTAATTTAGCAACGAGGGGGTCGTGACGTGGACTCAAACATATGTAGAGAAGCTTGTAAGGTATGGCGGATGAGTCGTGAGGGCTAGAGTATAGAATACCTTTCATGTTTCAAGGGAGCATGCCAAGTAGTATAGTGTTGAAATGAACACTACCTCGATTCCAAAGTGGTCATTTGCGGTGTGCTCAATTTGATCTTCTTATCACTATGGCATGAAAGTAGCTTGAGAAAATGATGCACTAAATAGAGGCGAAGTCATTTGGTTTTCGGGTTTGAGTTGGCCAAAGACAGTACAGTATAACCAGTTCATGTGATCGCATTTGTCAATTTCAATGTGTAAACAACATCCCAACTCCCTCTCCTCGAATTCCTCCAGCTCTGGATCAAACTCTTTTAGAGATGCTTATGGATGCTTCCCACCCAGATGGGGTGCTAGGTGGTTTGACAGTGGATCTGGGGTTAGTGGGTAGTCTCATCAACCAGGGATCCACGGTATGGGATCAGGAGTGGGTTTGGCAAGGCCCTGCTGAGTGACACTTCAGGGGTCATGACAAGGCTGACCTTTTTTGGATGCCCCCTGCCCCATAACACACACATTACATTCGTATCCCAGGTGAACAAGGCAATTATCTGGAACACCCATCAAGATAACGAGTGTCTTTATCAGTTAGCTTCTCCATGAGTCACTGAACCATGGAGTATTTTTGTAGGGCTTCTATTTTTGTTTATAACATAATGTGCACATTGTGTTCAATTAAGACCTAACCAGGTGAGGGGGGGTTCCTACTAATCAATCAAATACAAGGGAAAACCCTTAAGCCTTGTTTAAACTGCAGGCCGTAATGCTTAAATCAGTTTTGCTTTTCAAATCCGTTTTGGAATATTGACTGTCCCAAACAGGAAGTTACAGGTGACCAAATCGGATTTCTGTGTGTTCAGACAGCAGTCATTTGCTGATATTTAAAATGTAACTAGGCAAGTCAGTTAAGAACAAATTCTTATTTACAATGACAGCCTACCAGGGAACATTGGGTTATAACTGCCTTGTTCAGAGGCAGAACAACAGATTTTTACCTTGTCAGCTCGGGGATTCTATTCAGCAACCTCTCGGTTACTGGCCCAACGCTCTAACCACTAGGCTATCTGCCGACATGGCTACACTAGTTGTCATAGTAATGAAGGATGTGTGCGCAGTGATGTAGGGTGATTAGTGGTGGTGCTCATGCGTCCTATCACTCAGAAGTTATGTAGCAGGCTAAGGTGGCAACAATGCCGGCCACGGATGTTTCCCAGTTGCTTTAAATGTTCAAAATCATAGTGTTGGAACACTTTTTAAAGCCTCAAAGGATAAGATTATCCAACTTTCATAATGAGTCATTTTGACCAGCCACAGCAGTCAACTAGCTAGCTAGCCACAGCAGTCAACTAGCTAGCTATCCACAGCAGTCAACTAGCTAGCTAGGTAGGTAGCTGTTTAGCTTTCTAGCACATTCACTAATTTGTTTAATAAGCTAGTTAGCTACAACATGTTATTGTCAAACTGTCAACAGAGTAGCTAGCAAGCAACAAGATATGCCAAATAACAGTCTAAAAACGACTTGAGTGCAAGTAAATCCGATTTGACTGTTCAGACACAAGCCGTCTGGCCAGGAATCAGATTTGTATTTGACTTCAAACCACCTACGAAGGTAGTTTCCACTGTGGCTTGAAAAATCTGACTGACATTAGGTTTTTGGCTATTTAGACTTCAGGAAAAGGAGTCGCTTCAAACTGCCAATATGAACAAGGCTTAAGATACTCAGCCTTCCAGAAATTGCGTTTGACGCCCCTGCAATTGAGGCATGACATAAGTTGACATGAGTTAACATAAGTTCCCCCCACATGCTTTCTTTGAGTCACTGAACAATTTGCTAAACTCACCTCACTGCACCAGTGTTGCCTAGCGCTGCATCGCACCTGGCTAACAAAATAAGATTGAACTCAAGCCAATCAGTTGTTGATAGCAGAGCAGGAGGCTGTTAGTCTACCTCCTCCATCTTTGTCTAGCAAACTCTAGTTTTTCCTGCTTTGCAATTTGCCATCACTCTTTATGTGGTGGACTGTTATTTCTTTCTCCTTACTGCAGTTCAAAGGAACACGTCTTGGCTGTTCTTGCCCCGTTAGTACATGCCAGTGGCAGCTACATCTGTCACCACATCTTTATCTAGTTAACTCTGGCCAATTTCCATTTATCTTCATAAAGCCTGGCTCTCTCTTTCTAACTGCAGTTCAGAGAAACTTGGCCTAGAGAGTTGGCAGCCCGTCAGCAGCCGTGTTACCCCCCGATGTGCTGAAATCTCACTCTGGCTCAGGAATTGGCTTTGCTCTCGACACAAACTCATTTGTTTTGTTGATTTGTGGTTTCCTCCCTCCCAGAGACTCTCCGACGCAAAATGCTTTTGTTCCGCACCATTACTCCCCACGAGGAGCCACGACTCTTCTCCATCTGCTGTTCATGCACTAGTAGCTCTCTGTACCCCAAGATGCCTTTGCATCGTCCCTCCAAAACGGAATCAAACACAATCGCGTTGTCTATACCGGCTCCACTGTTTGTCTGTCTGTCTGTCTCTTAGTCAGTCAGTTAGTCAATGTCTTTCTCCAGTCTCTCTAAACTACTGTCTACCCTAAATATTTAGATCCCTACTCCCTTTGAGCACTTCAGCTCCAGTAAGCATTTTTCCCCTTTCAGATGTCGTCAGGAAGTCGTTTCTTGATAAAAGTAGCTAATGTCTGTTTTGCTGGAATCCAATACCCCCTGTGCTTTAGATGGTCCAATAATATCATGTCGCTTTCAACATTCTCAGATCGTGCCTTATTTTATCTGTCCATCCAAAAGCCTACACGTCACGGAACATCATGCCATGTGCAGGCTTTCTTTCATAGTGGTCCTTACTAGCCTATGAAAGTTTGTGATGTGCGTATCACTCATACACCGTGTGAAGAGTCTGGGGATTCTTTGAGGCAGAGAGGCCAGTACAACCCCCTCACAGATCTTGACCCTGTACACAGGTGTAAACCGAACCCAATTATCTTCTCTCTCCCTGAGGAGTATTAGGCAAGCTAGCTAACCCGTTATACTGAGGGACCAAATAAAAGATTAGCTTCCACTAATAGGAAACGCTACATCCAGATGAGACCTTTGAGTGAGGCTAAAAACCTGGACTTCATGTACCATCATCCTCCTCTCCCAGACGTCATGACTACCAGCAGACAGAATCTGAGTGAGTCTGTAGTTAAAGCTCTGAGGAAGAAACATCCATTCTGTGTAATTATAGAGGTTAATAGCGGCTGCCTGCCCTGAGCTGGGCATAACACCTGCATGTTTAATACAACTGGAGCCCATGTAAGGAGATTACCACGAGCTGAATCAACCTATATCGTTTAATTTCTTGATTTACGTGGGTTCCATTTTGCGTTTTTCGGTATGTTATATCAACTTTATCATTTTCATGGTTGTATCTACTTTTCCCAGAGATGCAAAGGCGAGATTAGACTCTGGGGTCATGGGTCATTGGTAAGTTTATCAGGAACTATGACAAAGTGCAATGACGGTAACCAACTGCATTAATTAGCTACATTAACTTAGCAGCACTACATTAGTTGTATTTTCTTCCCGGTCCTTATGATCCCTGGTTTCCACTTGCACAGGGCTTCCTGAAGAGCGAGCGGGTGTCCAGGATGGTGCAGAGCGGCGGCTGCTCGGCCTGCGACTTCCGGGATGTCTTCAAAAAGAACATTGAGCGACGGGTGCGCAGCTTGCCCAAAATCGACGGCCTGAGCAAAGAGACAGTGCTGAGCTCCTGGATTGCCAAGTATGACACCATCTACAGGGGGGATGAGGACCAGCGGCGCCAGCCCCAGAGGATGCACCTCAGTGCTGTTTCAGAGATGATCCTCAGCAAGGAGCAACTGTACGAGATGTTCCAGCAGATTCTGGGCATCAAGAAGTTTGAGCACCAGCTGCTGTACAACGCCTGTCAGGTGAGCGATGGACCACATGCACGAACACACACACACACACACACACAAATACCTTCCCCCCCCCTAAATGTTTATTGTTATTTATTTCTAGATTGTTGGAGGTGTTGCCTAGGTAACCATGCAAGGATACATTGTATAATTACGATGCAATGCGCCCAATGCCCAAGTAATATACTATTGGGGATGTTGGAGTCAAATGTCCTTTAAAACTTCTTATGGCTGCAATCCCGTTAACGGGATTGATATGACAACAGCCAGTGAAAGTGCAGGGCGCCAAATTCAAACAACAGAAATCTCATAATTAAAATTCCTCAAACATACAAGTATCTTATACCATTTTAAAGGTAATCTTGTTGTTAATCCCACCACAGTGTCTGATTCCAAAAAGGCTTTACAGCGAAAGCACCACAAACGATTATGTTTGGTCACCGCCAAATCACAGAAAAACACAGCCATTTTTCCAGCCGAAGACAGGAGTCACAAAAAGCAGAAGTAGAGATAAAATGAATCACTAACCTTTGATGATCTTCATCAGATGACACTCATAGGACTTCATGTTACACAATACATGTATGTTTTGTTCGGTAAAGTTCACATTTATATAAAAAAAATCTCAGTATACATTGGCGCGTTATGTTCAGTAGTTCCAAAAACATCCGGTGATTTTGCAGAGAGCCACATCAATTTCCAGAAATACTCATAATAAACGTTGATCAAAGATACAAGTGTTATACATGGAATTTTAGATCCACTTCTCCTTAATGCAACCGCTGTGTCACATTTCGAAAAAGCAAAACCATGCAATAATCTGAGGTCGGCGCTCAGAGCCCAATTAAGACAAAAAGATATCCGCCATATTTTGCAGTCAACAGAAGTCAGAAATAACATTATAAATATTCACTTACCTTTGATCTTCATCAGAATGCACTCCCAGGAATCCCTGTTCCACAATAAATGTTTGATTTGTTCGATAATGTCCATAATTTATGTCCAAATAGCTACTTTTGTTAGCGCGTTTAGTAAACAAATCCAAAATCACGAAGCGCGTTCACTTAAAGCAGACGAAATGTCAAAGTTCCGTTACAATCAGTAGAAACATGTCAAACGTTGTATAGAATTAATCTTTAGGATGTTTTTAACATAAATCTTCAATAATGTTCCAAACAGAGAATTCCTTTGTCTTCAGAAATGCGATAGAACAGAGCTCGCTCTCACATGAACGCGCATGGTCAGTGCATGTTCAGCACATGGTAGACCTTACTCAATCCCCTCTCATTCGGCCCCACTTCACAGTAGAAGCATCAGACAAGGTTCTAAAGACTGTTGACATCTAATGGAAACCTTAGGAAGTGCAAAATGAACAATATCCCACTGTATCTTCAATAGGGGCTGAGTTGAAAACCGACCAACCTCAGATTTGCCATTTCCTGGTTGGATTTTTCTCAGGTTTTTGCCTGCCATATGAGTTCTGTTATACTCACAGACATCATTCAAACAGTTTTAGAAACTTTTGAGTATTTCTATCCAAATAGACTAATAATATGTATATATTAGCAACGGTGACTGAGTTGCATGCCGCTTACTCTTATTCATCCAAGCTACTCAATACTGCCCCCAGCCATAAGAAGTTATTAATCACCAGCTAATCACAGGTCTCTTTGAAGACATGTCTTTAAGGTCAGTGGCTGATGAGACTTTTTAATCAGAGTGCTCTCCCTCACCATGGCTCTGTCAACTAAGGCAGGGGTGTCTTTCCTCCCCTTTGCCTTTTACCAGGGGGTCTTCCATGGCCACCAATTAGTAGTAAGAGATGGCTGTAACTAGTTGGCATATGTTGGTGTGATCAGTGATTACAGTCAGTTGTAAACTCTAAACGGTTTGGGCTCATTCATCTAAAGGGTATATTTAAATACATGCCATTGCTGTCCAAAGTTTTTACTGTTAGTGTATATTATTATTATTTTTATTATCATCCATAATGTGCTGTGAAGAACACATGTTACTATCAGTGTCACTCTGCAGTGAAATGTGCATTAAAATGTGTTGTTATACAGTTCCTCCCATAAATTAGATTTAGGCATTTAAATGTCAGTCCTAATGGCTTTAGTAATGACAGGAATGGAGGAGGTCTTTATTCTAGTGAGATTGCTAAGGCGAACACCACCATGTTTAGTTTTGCCCAACCTAGGTCGAGGCACAGACACGGTCTCCTGCACCCTATTTCATTGTGGAGCTAGGGGAGTTAGAGCCCTGTCTATGTTCGCAGATAAGATGAGAGCACCCGTCCAGCTAGGATGGATTCCGTCACTCCTCAACAGCCCAGGCTTGGTCCTGTTTGTGGGTGAGTCCCAAAAAGAAAGCCAATTATCTACAAATTCTATCTTTTGGGAGGGGCGGAAAACAGTTTTCAACCAGCGATTGAGTTGTGAGACTCTGCTGTAGAGCTCATCACTCCCCCTTACTGGGAGGGGGCCAGAGACAATTACTCGATGCCAACACATCTTTTTAGCTGATTTACACGCTGAAGCTATGTTGCGCTTGGTGACCTCTGACTGTTTCATCCTAACATCGTTAGTGCCGACGTGGATAACAATATCCCTATTCTCTCTACACTTGCCAGTTTTAGCTTTATCCAGCACCATCTTCAGATTAGCCTTAACGTCGGTAGCCCTGCCCCCTGGTAAACAGTGTATGATCGCTGGGTGATTCGTTTTAAGTCTAATACTGCGGGTAGTGGAGTCGCCAATGACTAGGGTTTTCAATTTGTCAGAGCTAATGGTGGGGGCCTTCGGCGTCTCAGACCCCGTAACGGGAGGAGTAGAGACCAGAGAAGGCTCGGCCTCAGACTCCGACTCGCTGCTTAATGTGGAGAACCGGTTGAAAGTTTCTGTCGGCTGAGTGAGCGACACCGGTTGAGCATTCCTACAGCATTTCCCTCCAGAAGCAATGAGAAAGTTGTCCGGCTGCATGGACCGTGCGAGGGGATTTATACTACTATCTGTACTTACTGGTGGCAAAGATGCTGTTTCATCCTTTCCTACACTGAAGTTACCCTTGCCTAACCATTGCGTCTGAAGCTGGGCTTGCAGCACAGCTATTCACGCTGTAAGGCGATCGTTCTCCTCTGTATTATGAGTACAGCGACTGCAATTTGAAGGCATCATGTTAATGTTACTACTTAGCTTCGGCTGGTGGAGGTCCTGACAAATATGTCCAGATAAAGTGTCCGGAGTGAAAAAGTTGAGTGAGGGAAATACTAAAAATATAAACGGTAATTAAAAAGTAAAAAATGTAAAGTTGTCAGGTAGCAAAGTAAGGTTAGCAACAAAACGCACAGCAGCACGTGAACAAGTCTGCTAGTGATTTATTGATACAACTGGCGCGTGCCGGCAGTCAATCACGTAACCTCTCATTCCCACTCTGAGCCATTCAGTGTTGTTGTTTATGTATATAGCTAGTGAGATAAGCTGTAGCATTAGTAATGTCTTTTCAAAAGGAGACAACTCACAAATGCATCATTTGCATCATATGCATCATATCTATCTCCCGGGTGGCGCAGTGGTCTAGGGCACTGCATCGCAGTGCTAGCTGCGCCACCAGAGTCTCTGGGTTCGCGCCCAGGCTGGGCTGGGTTCGCGCCCAGGCTCTGTCGCAGCCGGCCGCAACCGGGAGATCCGTATCTATCTCCCGGGTGGCGCAGTGGTCTAGGGCACTGCATCGCAGTGCTAGCTGCGCCACCAGAGTCTCTGGGTTCGCGCCCAGGCTGGGCTGGGTTCGCGCCCAGGCTCTGTCGCAGCCGGCCGCAACCGGGAGATCCGTGGGGCGATGCACAATTGGCATAGCGTCGTCCGGGTTAGCCGGTAGGGAGGGTTTGGCCGGTAGGGAGGGTTTGGCCGGTAGGGATATCCTTGTCTCAGTATGTAATAAAAAATGTATGCACTCTACTGTAAGTCGCTCTGGATAAGAGCGTCTGCTCTTGGCCGGTAGGGATATCCTTGTCTCAGTATGTAAAAAATGTAATAAAATGTATGCACTCTACTGTAAGTCGCTCTGGATAAGAGCGTCTGCTAAATGACTAAAATGTAAAATGTAAAATGTATTTCTGGAGATTTTTTAAAATTCTGACAATGAGTCTGAGTATGAAAGTCAGGAATTAGATTCTGACAGTGACAGTGAGGAGCTGCCCCCCAACCTTGTAGCCATTGAGAACCCTAAATCTGAGGACTCCTTGTCCACTGACAAAGTCCCAGGTCCCTTTGAAAATGGTGGTGATGGAGGCAGACCGACAGTGGATGAAGAACAGGAGTTCTGTGGTAGCTGGAAGGCCGCCAGCCATTTCACACCCTACTGGCCCTGCTGTTTGCTTTGATGAGCTCCAGTCTGGAGTGCATCGTCGCTTGCCATTTCCATCTGAGGCAGAGTGCTTCAAGTTGTTTCTGACAGAGGAGCTGGTGCGAGACATAGTAGAGGAGACCAATCGCTATGCCTTGGAGCTAACCCAGCTAGCTAACAGTACTCTTTAACTTGCAATTAAAACAACTTTCTGACAATTTGAAACGTATAATATCTGAAAATGTAGCTAGCGAGACTCATGTCACAGATGCCACGGTTGCCCTTAGTTTGAAGATGTAATCAGGAGACAGGGGTTTTGTACAACAGCCTTCTGTGTTCTCTTTTCAAATCTCTTTGCATATATGCAATCAAATGCCAGAGTTTTCTCCATCTCCTTAGCTATCATACTCTGCTTCCACCAGGCATTCCACTGATTTCAAAACATGGTCAACTTCTTCTGTGACAACAACACTGTTGATCTCCGTTTCTTCCCCATCACTGTCATTAGAAGACTACAATGTCTGGTTGAATGAAAATTATTTGGCTTGAATTATGGATTTCCTCATCTGATTCATTTTCAGAGTCAGTGAGAGTCAGCATAGCACGATCGTCCTCTATAAAGTGGAGAGTAGTAGCAACACTTTTGCAGTTTTTCATGATATCTTTCAAGACATATGTGGTAGAAAGGATTATCTACACTTACTGAGCAGCTCATGTAGCATGCGTCTGTCTATAACATGGCAGACCAATCCGAACTCATCTCTCGGCATGTCTAACCCATCCATTATCTCAGCCAATCATGGCTAGCGGGAAGGTTCCTGTTTTTTCTGTGGCTAAACCAACTAGGCTTGTAATTTTAACAATTTTATTTGTATTTACAGATGGCATACAGGTTTGTTATTTAAGTTTGTTGTTTACGTTTAAATGCTCCTCTCCTGTGAAGTAGTGACTTGCGACATATGCCTAGTTTCCTGAAACAAGTCACATTTTGCACATATTTTCTGAAAATACCTCAAGTTCCACTCGAGAAAACCCTTTGTTCACCTCTAAACAGATAGCAGAGAATGATGCACTTCCAGGCGTTCACTTTCTATGTCAATTGTGTATTAAGTGAATTGCAAAAAAAGGCACTTAAAAGGTACTAAATCCACAGGAGTTGATGCGCTTGATCCCTTTCTACTGCAGCTTTCTGCCCCGAAGGCCTTTAATACTGTAGACCATCCTCTACTCATTCAAAGGTTGTCTGAAATGGGCCTCGACCAGGCGTCTTGCAAGTGGTTTGGGAACTATTTGTCTGACTTAGGCACAATGTGCGCTTTCTGACGGTATCAAGTCAAGTTACCTCAATATTACTAAAGGTGTCCTACATGGGTCGATTTTGGGACCTGTCCTCTTTATTATTTATATAAATAATATTGGTCTATCTGCAAAAACCTGTAAAACTCATCGGTATGCAGATGACACTGTTGTGTACGCTATTGCCCCTACCAGGCTATGTTGGAGCTGCAATCTGATTTTGTCGCCTTGCAGGAAGTCCTTGTTGACTGAACATTTGTACTTAATGTTGGAACAACTAAATGTATGCTGTTTTCTAATTCTCGTATAAATATTTCAGAAGGCTTACTTACACACTTACACATTGGATGGTTCTTTCATCGAGCAGGTTCACACCTATAAATATCTGGGCTTTTGGATTGACAATAATTTGATGTTTAAAAAAATATACAGATGAGCTAGTTAAGAAGCTGAGATTCAAAGTAGGCTTCTTGTTATGGCTGCATCCCTTGTTCTCAATTTCTGCCTGAAGACATACCCTAATCTAACTGCCTGTAGCTCAGCCCCAGAGGCAAGGATATGCATATTATTGGTATCATTTGAATGGAAACATTCTGAAGTTTGTGGAAATGTTAATTGAATGTAGGAGAATATAACACAGTAGATCTGGTGGAAGAAAAGAGAAAGAAAGAGCATACGTTTTCTGTTTTTTATTGTTGTAGCATCATCTTTCACATGTACTATAATAGCCACACAGTCAGATAGGATGCTGGAGATAATTTTGATGGATAACACAAGAGGGCAACTATAGGTGTTCAAAGTTTCAGACTGATAACTTCAGGAATGGGTGAGCTATGTGACATTTAGCATGAAGTCACCCAGGTGTCCCACACAAGTTGCCCAAATGTACCCAAGTGGCCGAATTGGTGAAATGACCTATAACTATATACAACAGTGCAAATAACTATATACAACATATCAAAAAGCAATTCTAACACACACATTTTTTTTTTCAATGTTTAAAAAAATATTAGAAAAAAAAATAAAAAAACGGGTAGACCCTTTGGAAGTCCTCTACACAATATTTTGCTGCCTGTGCCATGTCCCATAGAGTCTCTTTCTGATGTAAAGCAGAGGCAAACTGAACAAGTGGTGCAGGTGATGGGGGACTTCATGCGACACAGAACACAACGACGCCTCCATGCTTTGCCCTTTTGGCCCTGAGGCACAGTCATGCCTGCAGTAATGAACTGTGGCATATGAACACCACTGGAGGCAGGAGTAGAGCTGGCAGAGGTAGAGGGGGCAGAATGTGATGCAGTGGACTTTTTGCTATAGCCAGCAAGCTCCCGGATGAGCAGCTCCCTGAAGGCTAGCTGTGAGATGGGGGGCTGTCCACAGCTCTTCGCCATTTCYTTCTGCAGGATGAAGGAATTCACCACAGCAATGTCAATGAAATGGTAAAACAATGTCTTGGATGAACCCGCTTCAGTGGGGGATGGGCACCTTGCAAACAGAAAAAATATTTGTATTGTATGAGCCTTTTATCATCACAAAAATAAACATATGTATTGTATAGAGCAGAGGGACAGTCACTAGGTGAAGTGCTGTTCCATTCAACTCCGGCCATTGTTGTGGGCCTGCCCTCCCCCAACAGCACCCAATGGCTATTTCATAGGAAATGGTGTGGGGGGGGGGTAGCAGGCGCAGTGGCCATGTGTGTGTTTGCTGTTTACTCCATTCATTTGAATAAAACATGGAAAATATATATATCTGACATATGGAATATATATATATATATATTATATAATACACACACACACCAAACAAACACACACACACACACACCCAAACAAACCAACAAAACAACACACACACACAGAAGTTATGGGTCGTACACATTACATTACACACACACACACACACTATAGCCAATCTGTACTTTACACATTTCATTGCAAATTGCAAATTGCAAAAAAAAAAAAATGCAAAAATATATATTATATATCTATTTATATTTCATAAAACGACATTAGCACTTACCAGTCCAGAAGTACGTCGGCTCCTCAATGTTTGAATCATAACGGTTTCACTCAAAGATTCCTCAAACAAAAATCTGTCTCATTTCCCGATCAATCTCTTCTATAATTTGGTGCAAATCTGTATACTTAGACTTGGACTCGCTTTTCCTGATTTATTCGCCATGATGTCTTCAATGAAATCGTTGAAAAACACTTTCCAAAATACTGCTTCCAAAATACTACTTTCAAAACACTGCTGTGCGTTAACAAGCGTGACTGCAACTAGTCTGATGGTCCAATGGCGAGAATGAAGTTCGTTACGCGTGCGTTTACAAACGAGGGATGGTGGTCCAACCCATAACCATCACATACTGGCGTTTACCTCAGCTCATTGGCTATCTACCCAGCTAGATTTCAAGAAGATCAGTGGTCATTGGGCAGAAATACAGTCAATCAACGAAGCTTCACTAATTTATTTGTGCGCAATGAAGTCATTGCCGTTGTCTTCAAATCAGTTCACTTCGGTCAATACTCCCCGCAAAAAAAACAATAAAGTTTGGCTATGTTGCAAACATCCAGAGGATTGCAATGAAACCAACTATGAGTAGATAAACGATTGTTTAGTGTGTGTAATTACGTCGAATGCTCCGTAAAAAAGTTGATAGAGATGAATTCGCGACACAAACTGTTTACAAAATGTTTTCGTTTTTAGGCTATAAAATGGATTTTATCAAAGAAACGACACTTCATTTGATCACTCAGGAAGAGAAATAAGAGCAAGATATCAGAATGTAAGTCATAATTTTACCTTCAAATGTGAATGTGTCAAAACTGTCATGGCGGAAAATGTTTGTTGTTGTTGATCGCTCTTCTCAAACAAAAGCATAGCATTTTGTTCTCTGTAATAGCTATTTTACATCGGAAAGCTTAGTTTGATTACCAAGATTCTAATCTTTTGAAGGATGTAAGACACTTGCATTTTCAAGAATGTTTAATGTTACGACGTTGTATTTTTAGTTAGTCACTCTGAAATTTCCCCGGATGTTGATCCCTGTACGGGGATCGCAGCCATAAGAGGTTTTAAGAAGCTGAGATTCAAAGTAGGCTTATTTTTTATAGAAATAGAACATGCCTTCCTAAACAGCAGGAAGCAGATTGTACAGTCAACTTTCCTGCCAGTTCTTGAAACCATTTATCGGAATGCAGCAGCCACTACTCTTAAATCTTTGGATGCCGTCTACCATAGCGCCCGTCGCTTTATCACAGGTGACAGTTTTAATACACATCACTCCATCCTGTATCAAAAGGGTGGCTGGTCCTAATTAAAGTCCCGTAGATCACTTCATTACTCCCTTTTTGTTTTCAAAGCTCTACTATACAAGCTTCTGATCTACCTAACTTCACTGTTAAAATAAAGAAATATGAGACACCAAACCCATTCACAGGAATGGTTAACTCTCAAGGTTCCACTAGTACGTACCAATCTAGGTAAATGATTTAACGAGAACTGTTTAGATTGAATGTAAATAATTGTATTTGTGGTGTTTGAAGCTGTAGTGTTAATTCTGTAATTTGTAGTTTATTTTATTTTGATTGATCATTTTGAATGTGTTTTATTGTTGTCCTCGGGGCACCATTGTAAATTAGACCCTGATCTCAGTGGGTTCCCCTGAATATATCAGAGTTAAATAAAACATTTAGAAATACAGCTGTTAATCTTAATTTGACCAGTATTCTCGCAGCAAAATAATCCTGCAGCAACAGGATTTGATTGTTTAGTCCATAATGTTACTTGATCTTTGGTTAGGCTATTAACTAGCCAAAATAGCCTATATGAAAAAAAGTGAAATCCTGTTAATATAATCTTGTTTTAGTGCAGATTTTCAGTGAATGTATGTAAATCATGAAGCTCATCTGCATTCCTATGGTGCAGGAAAATTCTCAGCAAAAAAAATTGATCAAATTAAGATTCTACATCTGAACACACACCTACAGTACCTCAACTTTATTTATTCTTCTTGCAGTGCTCCCATTACTTGTTTCCTCTTACACAGCCTTTCTAATTTGCACCATTTATGTGACAACAAGGCATATGAAGCTATTAATCAAAGCCTTCAGACAGGTTTGACGTCGACACATCTAAACTTTTGATCCCTTCTGTCAAGGACTCGGCAGAGACTCCACGGAAATGTACAATCCTGGGAACGATCCTGAGGTCCCGTCTTTAAATCATATTCGGCCTGGGATGCCAATCCTGTCTCTGAAGGTACTTTCTGAACTCAAAAGGTGGACTGTAGGAAGAGGGAGTTAGGCCAAGGGCCTTGATGGAGGAAGGCTTTGGATATTACTCTGGGTTTGATTACGTTGGCTGACCGGCTGTATGTATGTCTGGGCAGCTTCATGGTGCCTGAGAGGCACATGAGGAGAGGGAGAGAGAAAATTATAAGCAGAATGGAATCAGGAAAAATAGTGAGTGAATAAGAGGATGAAGAAGAAAAAGAGGGCTATCTAAAAACAGAGAAAGATGCAGAGAGAGAAAGCAAGAGCGAATGAGGGATGAAAATAACAGAAAGCAGTGAGAAAGAGAGCTGACTAGCGGCGGCTGTCTCGGCGAGGCAGCACTTTTCCAGCGTGTGGTAATTTATTAGCCTTTACAGACAGCTCACCTACTCGCCCGCCTCCGACCACTAACGAGAGACGACAGTGGTGAACACGGCCAAACACAAGGATGTGATCATTAGAGATGGGGGGGGGGAATTGTCAAGCTATCTGTTCACACACTCCCTCCCGCTCACTCGCTCTCTATCTCACACACACACACGTCCTCCTGCTGTCTGTCACTTCACCGGGGGTTGCCACCCACTCAGAGCAACTGCAGTCCTCCACCTACCCACCTGAGTAATCTCATCCCTTTGTTTCGCTCTCCCTCCATTTCTTTCTTTCACTCCACTGTCTTTTTCACTGTCCCTCAATAGATATTTGGCTTAAGTCTTATGGCTTATGTCATTGTCTTTATTGAGGTCCCTCTCTGGCTTTAGATTATTACTGAGACACATCAGAGGTACAGTATCTCAGAGATACTATAGGCATTTCAGTCTTCATACAGCTTGTGCAAAACACTCCAAAAACAGACTTGCGTATAAACGGAATGCCTCCTGAATTAATGTGTGAATATGGAGGGAAGGTAAGCCTATGAGGGAGAGAATGAGAGAGAGAGTAAGCGAGAGAAAGAGGCTCAATTATAGGCAGTCAAACAAATCGAACGTATTATAGAATGTACAAGTCCCTCACACCCATATCAAATCCTTAATCAGGTTATTGTCACCCAGACCAATCTCTGCCCATTCCAAACACATCAGAGCTCTCGCCTCTCTTGCTCCATTTCCACACATTAATGCAGGGTTGCCAGATCAATAGCTGGGAGAGCCTAATCAATGGGTCTCTATACAGAGCATTGATCAAGAGAGAGGCATCCAGAAATAGCTGTGCTGAGTCTAAGATGACGCTAGGATGCATAGCCGTCGTTTTACAGGTTCCTGACCAATTCTGCTATTTATATGTTTTTTTTGTTGTGCTGATCACTTTTTTTACCTGACCGAAAAAAGCTTCTGGACATCAGAACAGCAATCATTCACCTTGATCTGAACTTCTACTTTTACTACAGTGAGTCTTCGGCACAGGATATACTGCTCACCTCGGACTAGGCCCTAATCCCGACACTCAGAAGAGGAAAAGATGTCGCTATAGACGTCGCCGTGCAGGCACATTGATGAGACTACGGCGACGATTGAATAAGCCACCCCTACCCTCTGTTCTATTGGCGTATGTGTAATCGCTGGAGAACAAACTAGACGAGATTCGTTCGAGACTATCCTATCAACGGGACATTAAAACCTTTTACTGCAGTGGGCTAAATAAGAGTCACACAGTGTTTGAAACAAATCTACTTTGAAACAAAAGTATACACCTCACACACATGGTTATGGGTTTAAAAAAGAAGACACCTGTCACGATCGTCGTAGTGAGGAGAAGAAGTGGACCAAGGCGCAGCGTGTGAGAAATACATCTTCCTTTTATTTTGATGACGAAGACGTAACACGAAAAGAAACACTCTTACAAAAACTAACAAAACAAACAAACGACTGTGAAGCTATAAACGTAGTGCACACACAGGCTACAAACGTATAACATAGACAATTACCCACATAAACCTAGTGCCTATGGCTGCCTTAAATATGGCTCCCAATCAGAGACAATTAATGACATCTGTCTCTGATTGAGAACCATTCAGGCAACCATAGACACAGCTAGATACCTATACTAAACACAAATCTATCTACTCTATTTAACCCCCTAAACCATACAACCACCTTAGACACTACAAAAAACACATACATTCCCCATGTCACACCCTGACCTAGCTAAAATAATAAAGAAAACAAAGAATACTAAGGCCAGGGTGTGACAACACCTGTACCAGGTGTCAGATATAGAGTTGAAATGTATTCAATTTTGAGTTTGCATCCCAATATTACACTTTATATACAGTACCAGTCAAAAGTTTGGACACACCTACTCATTCAAGGGTTTTTCTTTATTTTGACTATTTTCTACATTGTAGAATAATAGTGAAGACATCAAAACTATGAAATAACACATATATGTAGTTACCAAAGTAGTCACCCTTTGCCTTGATGACAGCTTTGCCCCCTCTTGGCATTCTCTCAACCAGCTTCATGAGGTAGTCACCTGGAATTAATTTAAATGAACAGGTGTGCTTTGTTAAAAGTTAATTTGTGGAATTTCTTTCCTTCTTTCCTATTTTGCGTTTGAGCCAATCAGTTGTGTTGTGACAAGGTAGGGTTGTTATACAGAAAATATCCCTATTTGGTAAAAGACCAAGTCCATATTATGGCAAGAACAGCTCAAATAAGCAAAAAGAAAGGACAGTCCATCATTACTTTAAGACATGAAGCTCAGTCAATCTGGAAAAAGGCAGCCAGGACTGCGGTAGATTGAACTGCACTGTCCCTTAGCGGTCATACGCACGACCATATCTGAATTGTGAATTCATGAATTGTGTGGTTTTTTATAAACTTTTAAATGTAAAAAATCTAAATAACTGTTTCAATGTTAAGAAATGTTTTACATTTGTCACATCCCTAGCTTGCAGTGCATAATACCAGTGCCTTTTGAAGTAGATCCCAGTAAGGCATAGGTATTTTAAGGCTGTAAATTATGTTCTGTCAGATAGGAGTGCTGACGGAAACCCAAAAACCAAAGAGAAAAGTGGAACTCTCCAAGCTGATAAGATAACACAATGAGGTGATGACAGTGAAGAGTTAGATAAGCCTCCCAATTGAACCTAGTTTTAAAATGGATACAACACCACTTAAGTCAGCCCTAGGTGGATTTGTAAAGAAAGAGAGAAACAGTGGGAACGTGTTGGCACTAGAACACCTGTAATCACATTACAGCTGTGTTTTAGAGGAAGTGTGACCTCACACAGGACAAACTTTTAACATTGTCAAACCTCAAGTTCAAACCAATTTTGGTCAAAGGAACCTATTTATTGACTTACTGGTCATGAACTCAGGAACCACGTGTGAACGGAGCATACAGTACTGCAGTGAAACTGTGTTTTTTGTTGTATTATGGCTGTAATTCACTTTAAGTGATCTTTTCCATAATTATTTATTGCAACCCCAGGTGCCTCAGTTACCATGTTGGATTTAAACTGTGTGTGCACCAATGCCTGTCCTTCTGCCTGTGTTATTTAGTCAACCGTTATTCACAGCCATCCCCACCCCTGTAACCCGAGGATTTAGCCATGCAGCCAAAAGGGAAATGACTGCTTAAAATCTTGCCTTTCTATCTGATGTTTCTTGTTTTGTTGGAATTGACCGATGCCAGAAGCAACATGTAATTGAATTAGAAATATATACGTTTTTCATGCTGAAGGTTAAAACTTCTTATGGCTGCAGGGGCAGTATTGAGTAGCTTGGATGAAAGGTGCACAGAGGTGCCCATAGTAAACTGCCTGCTCCTCAGTCCCAGTTGCTAATATATGCATATTATTATTCGTATTGGATAAAAAACACTCTGAAGTTTCTAAAACTGTTTGAATTATGTCTGTGAGTATAACAGAACTCATATGACAGGCAAAAACCTGAGAAGTTCCACTTCCTGTTTGAATTGTTTCTGAGGTGGCAGATTTTCAACCAAGCTCTCATTGAAATTACAGCGAGATATTGATAAGTTTTCACTTCCTATGGCTTCCACTAGATGTCAACAGTCAATAGAACTTTGTCTGATGACTCTAATGTGAAGAGGGGCCGAAGGAGACAGGAATGAGTAATCACTGCCACGAGCTGACCATGCTTTCACATGTGCCTTCACATGAAGAGGACCTCCGTTCCACCGCTCTTCTGAAGTCAATCTAATTCTCCGGTTGGAACGTTATTCAAGATGTATGTTAACAACATTCTAAAGATTGATTAAGTACATCGTTTGCATGTTTCTACTGACTGTTACAGAACTTTTGGACATTTCGTCACGTTATAGTGGATGCGCTTTGTGACTTTGGAATTGTTTACTGCTAACGCGCTAACCAAAGCAGCTAATTGGACATAAATAACGGACATTATCGAACAAATCAAGCATTTATTGTGGACCTGGGATTTCTAGGACTGCATTCTGATGAAGTTCATCAAAGGTAAGGAAACATTTATCATGTATTTTCTGGTTTCTGTTGACCCCAACATGGCTGCTAATTTGGCTATTGTTCTGAGCTCCGTCTCAGATTATTGCATGATTTGCTTTTTCCGTAAAGTTTTTTTGAAATCTGACACAGCGGTTGCATTAAGGAGAGGTATATCTATAATTCCATGTGTATAACTTGTATTATCATCTACATTTATGATGAGTATTTCTGTTGAAACGATGTGGCTATGCAAAATCAMTKGATGTTTTTGGAACTAGTGAATGTAACGCGYCAATGTAAACTCWGATTTTTTGTTATAAATATGAACTTTATCAAACAAAACATGCATGTATTGTGTAACATGAAGTCCTATGAGTGTCATCTGATGAAGATAATCAAAGGTTAGTGATTTAATTTTATCTCTATTTCTGCTTTTTGTGAAAGCTATCTTTCGCTGGGAAAATGGCTGTGCTTATTGTGGTTTGGTGGTGACCTAACATAATCGTTTGTAGTGCTTTCGCTGGAAAGCATATTTGAAATCGGACACTTTGGTGGGATTAACAACAAGAATACCTTTTAAAATGATATAAGACACATGTATGTTTGAGGAATTTTAATTATGAGTATTCTGTTGTTTGAATTTGGCGCCCTGCACTTTCACTGGCTGCTGTCATATCGATCCCGGTAGCGGGATGCAGCCATAAGAAGTTAATTACAGACAGAGACCATATATCCTTCTCGTTTGTATGCCATCTTTATGGGGGGCTGTTGAAATTTTGGGATGTTTTGTGTCAAGACTAGTACTTGTAAATTAATGTCATTATGTATGGCTGAGTTTTACATCTGAAGCTACTAATTAGAGAATCCCTTTCAGATGAATGGGCAAATTGCATATCATTGGTTGCAAACAGTACGATGTGTTCAGTTTTCGTAATTAAGCCATATTTATGCTGTGCCGCTTTACATGACAAGTTATTGTGACGATTACATTTCCTGGATGGAATGAAAATACAACTGCCTTATTTACTAATTAGCCATACATTATCAATGAGACCTGTTGATTTTCTGTTTTATATGTCTAATTACATATCAGGCATGGATATACAGTGGGGAGAACAAGTATTTGATACACTGCCGATTTTGCAGGTTTTCCTACTTACAAAGCATCTAGAGGTCTGTAATTTTTATCATAGGTACACTTCAACTGTGAGAGACACAAATCACATTGTATGATTTTTAAGTAACCCGCCCGAGTTTCCCCTGACCTGCACTCCATCTTCCCCCTGTGTTTCAATAAATACCTTAGTTACTTCATCCCAGTCTCCTCGTCTGAGTCTGCTCTTGGGTTCCCTGTTCCACTCCGTGTAACAAGCCCAGCATTTGTTGAACAACTAAAGTTACATAAATAACCCTAAATTAAGCATATAGGAGTACCTATTTCTTTGATAACCGCTCGACACAGAAAAGCCACATGTGCGCACTCCCTCAAATCGTTTGGAGATCATATCCTTTCTATTTTATTCAACTTTGTTCAATTGTATTCTTCATACTGTAAAATAATGGTACGGAATTCTAAGCAAATCCTGTCTGCTAAATGAACTAGTGTGGCCCACAGCCATAAGGCATAGCCAGATCAGCACCTAACGTAAGGACAACTCAGAGTATGCTATTCTGTTCTTCTGAAATAGACTACATTTTCCTCATATCATGTTTCTTTAGACCTGTCTAATATAAATAATGGATTTATTGTGAAGGTGTAGGCTATATTACATGGATTTATTAGACTTTTTAAAATGTAGTTGTTCCAAAGGTCTGCATCAGTGACTTGTAGAAACCCAGGAGATGCTAAATGTGTTTATGTTAATTAACGGTCAATTACCATGAGACTGACAGTTATTTGCTTGACAATCACCGGCTGATGAAATGCTGTGACAGCCACAGCCCTTGTCATGGCTCTATTTAATACTGTGTGTTTCACAGCCTCTGTTCTGGACCTGCATGTCTTGAGTTGTACCGATGAGTGTCTGAACTGTGTGCCAACTGCTTGAACAGACAGTTGGGTACCTTCAACACATCAATACCTCACACAAAGACCAATAGTGATGCAGTCAATCTCTCCTCAACTTTGAACCAGTAGAGACTGACATGCATGTTACTGACACTTACCCTCCGTGTACATCGAAGTGTGATATGTGCATTTTTGTTCTGGACCAACTGCAATTTTCCTATGTCCTTCTTTGCTGCACATGGCCACACAGCTGGGCAGTAGTCCAGGTGCGACAAAACTAGGGCCTGTAGGACCTGTCTGGTTGATTGAGATGTCATGAATGCAGAGCAATTCCCTATTATGGACAGACTACTTCCCATTTTAGCAACCATTGAGTTTATCAGCGGAGGCTGCTGAGGGGAGGACGGCTCATAATAATAGCTTGGACGGAAACCATGTGTTTGATGTGTT
Organism: Salvelinus sp. IW2-2015; assembly: GCF_002910315.2. Lineage (NCBI taxonomy): Eukaryota > Metazoa > Chordata > Actinopteri > Salmoniformes > Salmonidae > Salvelinus > Salvelinus sp. IW2-2015. The sequence goes on from NC_036842.1 coordinate 55,122,478, forward strand.
TCAAATCAAATACATTTTTATTATTCACATGCGCCGAATACAACAGGTGTAGACCTTACAGTGAAACGCTTACTTTCGAGCCCCTAGCCGACCGTGCAGTTTAAAAAAATAAAAAATAAGGATAAGAATAAGAGATAAAATGAACAAGTAATTAAAGAGGAGCAGTAAAAAAATAACAATATATACATGGGGGTGCCGGTACAGAGTCAATGTGCGGGGGCACCGGTTAGTTGAGGTAGTATGTACATGTAGGTAGCGTTAATTGCATAGATGACAACAGAGAGTGGCAGTGGTGTGGGGTTGGGGGGGGGGGGGCAATGCGAATAGTCTGGGTAGCCATTTGACTAGATGTTCAGGAGTCTTATGGCTTGCGGGTAGAAGCTGTTTAGAAACCTCTTGGACCTGGACTTGGCGCTCCGGTACCGCTTGCCGTGTGGTAGCAGAGAGGGTGGCTGGAGTCTTTGACAATTTTTAGGTCCTTCCTCTGACACTGCCTGGTATTGAGGTCCTGGATGGCAGGAAGCTTGACCCCGGTGATGTACTGGGCTGTTCGCACTACCCTCTGTAGTGCCTTGCGGTCGGAGGCCGAGCAGTTGGCATACCAGGCAGTGATGTAATCAGTCAGGATGCTCTCGATGGTGCATCTGTAGAACCTTTTGAGGATCTGAGGACCCATGCCAAATCTTTTCAGTCTCCTGAGGGGGAATAGGTTTTGTCGTGCCCGCTTCACGACTGTCATGGTGTGCTTGGACCATGTTCGTTTGTTGGTGATGTAGACACCAAGGAACTTGAAGCTCTCAACCTGCTCCACTGCAACCCCATCGATGAGAATGGGGGCATGCTCGGTCCTCTGTTTCCTGTAGTCCACAATCATCTCCTTTGTCTTGATCACGTTGAGGCAGAGGTTGTTGTCCTGGCACCTCATGGCCAGGTCTCTGACCTCCTCCCTATAGGCTGTCTTGTCGGTGATCAGGCCTACCACTGTTGTGTCATCGGCAAATGTAATGATGGTGTTGGAGTCATGCCTGGCCGTGCAGTCATGAGTGAACAGGGAGTATAGGAGGGGGCTGAGCACGCACCCCTGAGGGGCCCCTGTGTTGTGGATCAGCGTGGCGGATGTGTTGTTACCTACCCTTTACACCTGGGAGCGGCCCGTCAGGAGGTCCAGGATCCAGTTGCAGAGGGAGGTGTTGAGTCCCAGGGTCCTTAGCTTATTGATGAGCTTTGAGGGCACTATGGTGTTGAATGCTGAGCTGTAGTTTATGAATACCATTCTCACATAGGTGTTCCTTTTGTCCAGGTGGGAAAGGGCAGTGTGGAGTGCAATAGAGACTGCATCATCTGTGGATCTGTTGGGGGGCGGTATGCAAATTAGAGTGGTTCTAGGGTTTCTGGGATGATGGTGGTGATGTGAGCCATGACCAGCATTTCAAAGCACTTCATGGCTACAGACGTGAGTGATATGTGTCGATAGTCATTTAGGCAGGTTACCTTAGTGTTATTTGGCACAGGCACTATGGTGGTCTGCTTAAAACATGTTGGTATTACAGACTCGGACAGGGATAGGTTGAAAATGTCAGTGAAGACACTTGCCAGTTGGTCAGCGCATGCTCGCAGTACACGTCCTGGTAATCCGTCTGGCCCTGTGGCCTTGTGAATGTTGACCTGTTTAAAGGTCTTACTCACATCGGCTGCGGAGAACGTGATCACACAGTCTTCCTGTACAGCTGGTGCTCTCATGCATGTTTCAGTGTTATTTGCCTCGAAGCGAGCATAGAAGTAGTTTAGTTCGTCCGGTAGGCTCGTGTCACTGGGCAGCTCTTGGCTGTGCTTCCCTTTGTTGTCTGTTATGGTTTGAAGGCCCTGCCACATCCGACGAGTGTTAGAGCCGGTGTAGTACAACTCGATCTTAGTCCTGTATTGATGCTTTTTCTGTTTGATGGTTCGTCGGAGGGCATAGCGGGATTTATTATAAGCTTCCGGGTTAGAGTCCTGCTATTCTTGAAAGCGACAGCTCTAGCCTTTATCTCAGTGCGGATGCTGCTTGTAATCCATGGTTTCTTGTTGGGGTATGTACGGTCACTGTGGGGACGACGTCATCGATGCACTTATTGATGAAGCCAGTGATAGATGTGGTGTACTCCTCAATGCCATTGGATGAATCCTGGAACATATTCCAGTCTGTGCTAGCAAAACAGTCCTGTAGCTTAGCATCTGCTTTATCTGACCACTTTTTTTATTGATCTAGTCACTGGTGCTTCCTGCTTTAATTGTTGCTTGTAAGCAGGAATCAGGAGGATAGAATTCTTCAGATGTGCCAAATGGAGGGCGAGCTTTGTAAGCATCTCTGTGTGTGTGGAGTATAGGTGATCCAGAGTTATTTTCCCTCTGGTTGCACATTTAACATGTTGATAGAAATGCGGTAAAACGGATTTAAGTTTCCCTGCATTAAAGTCCCCGGCTACTAGGAGCGCCGCCTCTGGGTGAGTTTTTTCTTGTTTGCTTATGGTGGAATACAGCTCATTCAATGCTATCTTAGTGCCAGCCTCTGACTGTGGTGGTATGTACACAGCTACAAAGAATATAGATGAAAACTCTCTCGGTAGGTAGTGTGGTCTGCAGCTTATCATGAGAAACTCTTCCTCAGGCGAACAGTAGCTCGAGACTTCCTTAGATATCGTGCACCAGCTGTTGTTTGATACCATTCCACTCATTCCATTACCACAAGCCCATCTTCCCCAATTAAGGTGCCACCAATCTCCTGTGGAGTCCATATATTTTGACCATCACAGCTTGCTATTTTAAGTTATTATGGATCCCCATTAGCTGCTGCCAAGACAGCAGCTACTCTTCCTGGGGTCCAGCAAAATGAAGGCAGTTATACATTTGAAGAACATTACAAGAACATTCACAACAGATTTCACAACATATTAAGTGTGTGCCCTCAGGCCTCTACTCTACTACCACATATCTATAGCACTAAATCCATGTGTACATGTGTGCATAGTGCATTCGTTATTGTATGTTTGTATGCATGTGTCTGTTTGTGTTGCTTCACTGTTTGATAGGCTTCCATTAAAGAACACCTTCTGTGTTCTGTTAGGCAGGTAACTCTTTAGCCACAGTATAGCAGGGGGTGTAAAGCCATAACGCATATGTTTTTCCAGCAACACACAGTGATCGATAATATCAACATTCGTAATAAAGTCTAACAAAACAGCCCCCGCGATCTTTTTATCATAAATTTCTGTCAGCCAATCATCAGTCATTTTTGTAAGTGCTGTGCTTGTTGAATGTTCTATCCCTATAAGCATTCTGATATTCTGTTGTCAATTTGTTTACTGTAAAATAACATTTTATCTGGCCAAACACAATTTTTTCCAAAAGTTTACTAAGGGTTGGTAGCAAGCTGATTGGTTGGTTGTTTGAGCCAGTTAAGTGGGCTTTACTATTCTTAGGTAGGGGAATAACTTTTGCTTCCCTCCAGGCGTGAGGGCACACACTTTCTAGTAGGCTTAAATTGAAGATATGGTAAATGGGAGTGGCAATATCATCTGCTATTATCCTTAGTAATTTTCCATTCAAGTTGTCAGACCCCGGTGGTTTGGCATTGTTGATCGACAATGAAAAAAATTAGCCTCTCCCATAGTATGTAGAGTTACACCCAGCAGTTTAGTCTCCTCAACTTGCTCAATAGCCACATTATTCAATAATATATCTAAACAAGGTTTAGCGTTGAGCGAGTGATTTGTCCCAAAAATTATGCTTTTCAATTTTGAGATATCTTTTGGCAATAATTGTGCGAAAGATCAGAATTGGGCTGCCTGTGTAAACGCAGCCAATCAGGGTTGATCAGGCGACGGGGGGTCAGCCACTATGGAGGAGCTACGCTACCAATACAAGTCTCTAGATGACCAGACACCATAACAACCTAATTGGGGGTAACTGACCTCTTTGTGGCGCCCGTATGCAGCGACAGCCACCACATTAGGACTTCAAGATTTTGAGTTATTCCATATTTTTTCGCCGATATCCTGTGGGGAGATGTTTTTGGTTGTCAAAGGAAACGTGTGGCTAATGATGACTTTGTGGGCGGTTTCAGCTGATTCAGTCAGTACACACAGCAACATACTGGAAAGGATGTTCCATGAAATTAGCTTTGTGTGATTAGCTTTGATTAGCTTTGTGTGTTTCTCTGCTTGGATCAAACTCCACCTTTCCGATCCAGATTTTTCCTGCAATAAGTACATGAAATGACCGTTGGACTGCACCTTAAAAATGTCACTTGTTAAGTTTGAAGCAGTTGTGCCACTCTTTAAAATCACATTAGAGCTCGGAGTTAAGACTTATCGAGTGGAAACAGCATTGTGGTGTGAGTGTGTGTGTGTAATGGTTTATGTCTGCATGTGTGTTTGTGAGTGGGTAATGAAAATCCTGGCCAGTGAATGCCCCAGTTGCACATATTTCTGTGTGTCTGTGCCAGCCATTCCCCCGTCTCTAGAGAAGAAGTTTACCTTAGAATATCAATGAATGTGCGCTTGGGAAACTGCCTGGTGCATGCACATTTCTGTCAGTCCACAAAAGGAAATCCTATCATGTGTGCTTAGACCTATACATTTTATTTGCCAAATTACAAAACACCCCATATCTTTTCATTTATTGTCTTACTTTCTTGATCAATATGTTGATTGGTACTCAGCAATATGTTGATTGGTTGATTAACACTCGCCTTCCTGGTCTGTGGTTTGTAGCTGGACAATGTGGACGAACAGGCAGCCCAGATCCGCCGGGAGCTGGATGGAAGACTACAGCTTGCAGACAAGATCGCCAGGGTAAGTCCTACACCTATAGCCCTCAAACTAACAATGCGGTGTAAGCCACGCACAGTGGTAATCAGCTCTGGTCATGAGGGCTACCAGGTGTCCAGATGTTTTTTTTTCTTCTTCAGCCAGGTACTTTCACACCTGAATCAACTAGTCAACTACACATTGATTAGTTAAATCAACTTTGTTAAAGTTGGATGGACACCGTGTAGCTCACTGGGCCGGTGATTGTTGACAACTGTTTCAGAATACTTAAAATAATATATTGTGGTCACTGTAGTTATAAACTGCCACAACGATGGATGCACAACTCTTCCTCTAACACTGACTCCCTCTCAGGAGAGGATTTACCCCAAGTTTGTGTCTAAAGACATGGAGACCATGTACATTGAGGAGACGCGCTCGTCTGTCAATCTGCTCATGGCTAACCTGGAGAGCCTACCTGTGTCCAAGGGAGGCCCCGACTTCAAACAGAAGCTAAAACGCTCCTCCATGAACAACTCCTTCCTGGACATGGGCGACGAGACAGAATTCCTTTCCAAGTCCGACGTGGTCCTCTCCTTCACACTGGAGGTGTGTGTGGTGATTTCATCTTGTAATCTTGCCCAGTAAATGTTTTGCGGTACGCTCAGATTGCTTGCTCTGTCAAGATAATTGATGTGTTAATTGTTCTGGTTGACTTTTGAAAGAAAGATCAATGTGTATTTCACATTTTATTTACATTAGTCTGGTAGTAGTTTTATCTATTCTGGGGTCAGCTTGAGGGTTATTCTGTCTACTAAGGGGCCAGACAAAAGAAACAAGAATTATCTGCTCTTTGGTGTGTGTGTGGTGTGTGTGTGTTGTGTGTGTGTGTGTGTGTGTGTGTGTGTGTGTGTGTGTGTGTGTGTGTGTGTGTGTGTGTGTGTGTGTGTGTGTGTGTGTGTGGTGTGTGTGTGTGTGTGTGTGTGTGTGTGTGTGTGTGTGTGTGTGTGTGTGGTGTGTGTGTGTGTGTGTTCTACATGCCTGTGAATGTTCCCGCTGTGGCTGCAGGTTGGCATTGTGATAGTGCCTCGACTGGACTTACACGACCCAGTGACTCCACGTCTAATGCTGCATACAGTGGGGCAAAAAAAGTATTTAGTCAGCCACCAATTGTGCAAGTTCTCCCACTTAAAAAGATGAGAGAGGCCTGTAATTTTCATCATAGGTACACTTCAACTATGACAGACAAAATGAGAAAAAAAATCCAGACAATCACATTGTAGGATTTTTTATGAATTTATTTGCAAATTATGGTGGAAAATAAGTATTTGGTCACCTAATTACAGGCCTCTCTCGTCTTTTTATGTGGGAGAACTTGCACAATTGGTGGCTGACTAAATACCTTTTTGCCCCACTGTAAGTGTGGAGCTGACCATGTCCTCTCTCTGTTGCTGTTTGCAGATAGTGATAGTGGAAGTGCAGGGCCTGAAGTCGGTGGCGCCTAACAGGATTGTGTACTGCACCATGGAGGTGGAGGGAGGAGAAAAACTGCAGACAGACCAGGCAGAAGCCTCCAGACCACAGTAAGTCAACAACAAGGTTGCGTGTTCAATCGCTGCAGCAGCCACATCATTTATTGACTCTGTTCACTGTTGTTCACTCCAGATAAGAGTGTCTGTTTAATAATGACTGTTCAGGCCGTGTCTTGAAAAAACCTTCCAAGAAACCTTTTCAGGAACCGAGTAATACGTTGTTTTTATTTTTTATTTATTGCCATATATTAATGGAAGTTCACAATGCATTTTGAGGAACTTATTTTAGTCCTAGAGTCATGAAACTTCACAGAATCAATAAATCAATCAATAAAATGTATTTCTAAAGCTCTTTTATCATCAGCTGATGTTACAAAGTGCTGTACAGAAACACAGCCTAAAACCCAAAACAGCAAGCAATGCAGATGTAGAAGCACGTTGGCTAGGAAAAAATCCCTAGAAAGGCAGGGACCTAGGAAGAAACCTAGAGAGGAACCAGGCTCTGAGGGGTGATCAGTCCTCTTCTGGCTGTGCTGGGTGGAGATTATAACAGTACATAGCCAAGATGTTCAAATGTTCATAGATGACCAGCAGGGTCAAATAATAATAATAATCACAGTGGCTGTAGAGGGTGCAACATGTCAGCACCTCATGAGTAAATGTCAGTTGGCTTTTCATAGCCGAGCATTCAGAGTTAGAGACAGCAGGTGCGGTAGAGAGAGAGAGAGAGAGAGAGTCGAAAACAACAGGTCCGGGACAAGGTAGCACGTCCGGTGAACAGGTCTGGGTTCCATAGCCGCAGACAGAACAGTTGAAACTGGAGCAGCAGCACGGCCAGGTGGAATAACAGACTGACTCTAGCCCCCCGACACATAAACTACTGCAGCAGAAATACTGGAGGCTGAGACAGGAGGGGTCAGGAGACACTGTGGCCCCATCCGATGATACCCATGATCACAGGTAAAACCTTGCTGAGATGATCAATGTATTTGTTGCATTGTTGTATCGTCAATTTCTCTAGACAAAACCTCTTGATGGCCTGGACCAGTTCATCTTTGCTTGTCGTCTTGGCAGAGTTGCAGATGAATGTTCTCAGTTGATGCCAAACAAGTTTGATCGGGTTTAAATCATGTAGAGATGAAAAAATACATTTTTAGATATACTGTAGGCCTACCGAAGGTGTTGTAGGTCTTTTATTTTTTTATTTTTTATTTTACTACATAAAGGTCTAATTACTTTTAGATTTTCCGATTTTCCGTTCCTCCTGAAAGCCTTAATCTGCTCACTTAAATGAATAGAGATCATGGTCATGGTGCTACAATATAATCAAAGTGAGGAAAATCGTCAATCTTCTGTATACTTATAGCCTATTGTAACCTTAAAGTCACGCCTTTCCTCACCCCGCCCAAAACTCCACCCTTAACACAGTTACCATTCAAAAATGAGCTGTTAATGAAAAATAAAAAATAAATAAAAATTTGTTATGGGTCTATAACGAATTACTCGTTCAAATATGCCAGGATATTCTTGAGATATGTGTTGACTGAATATAAGCAAGTGATGTCTGCTTTTTTGCCTTTCTCTCGCTCACTCTAGGTTAAATGAAACGAAATCTCCAAAATATCGTTACTTTTTAAACAAAGTGATTATTATTAATTCATTTAGAATTATATAAAAGCCCCTTAGGATCTGTGAGAATATCTAACGGAAAATGCCCCTTGGATATTAATTTAGAGTCCTCCAATCCTCTAAATGTAATTATTGGCGGAGAGTCTCTCATCATTTGAAGAAAATGTTTTTTTTCGATATACTGTAGGCCTACCGTAGGCGAATTGAGTCTCACTAGTGTTGAGTAATGTGCTGATGAAGGCAAACAATTTAGAATCCTCCAATCCTGTAGCCTACTCCCGACGTCACATTGTACTGGCTTTATTTAGAAATTAGTGAGAATGTCTCAACCCATGTTCAAGAATGGCCTATTTCTCGCTCACTCTAGGTTAAATGAAAACAAAATCTCCAAAATATTGTTACTTTTTAAACAAAGCGATTGTTATTAATTCATTTAGAATTATATTTTTTTTTAACGTAGATATTCTCACAGATCCCAACGGAAAATGCCCCTTAGATATTAATTTAGAGTCCTCCAAATCTCTAAATGTAATTATTGGCGGAGAGTCACATCATTGAATAAAATCTTTTTCGATATACTGTAGGCCTACCATAGGCGAAAAGAGTCTCGCTAGTGTTGAGTAATGTCTACTACAGAATTAGACAGACATCACAACTATGAAATGACACATATGGAATCACATTGTACAGCGCCATATTTTCAGTTCCATTCTAACAGAACCCCAGAGGGTATTTCATTTTTCATGGAATAGTATTAATCATCATAATATTAATCTTATGAATTAAGCAAGTACCAGTCAAAAGTTTGGACACACCTACTCATTCCAGGATTTTTCTTTATTTTGACAATTTTCTACATTGTAGAATAATAGTGAAGACATCACAACTATGAAATAACGCATGCCCTGCATTCTGTAGTACAGACATGGCCTGCTCTCCATTATGTAAGGAATTAGGCACTTTCCCATGTTTACTACAGTATTTATTGTAGACTGCACAGTAGCCTAATAAACAAATAAACACATTTCGTTAATAAAATAATGATACAAAATACTCTTTCAAAATGCACATGTTGATTTAGTTATGGATCCATAACGAATTACTGTGGGAATAAATATCACTGATTTACCGAATATTGTAACTAAGTTGTCTAATAAAGGCAAACAATTTAGAATCCTCCAATCCGGTAGCCTACTCCCGACGTCACGTTGTACAGCGCCATAGAAACTGAGAGGGCTTCCTTTTTCCTTTTTCTCTGAATAGAAACACCACAGTAGTAATCAAATGAATTAAGCCAAATTTCTTACAATCAATCCCATATACTATATTATTACAAAAAAGGTTTTAAATTCTCTGGTAATGCCAATACAGAATACTATCAAATGCTTCTCAAAGATGCCCTCTGGTTGTCAAACTAGCAATAACTTGCAGTAACAGAAAAAATGGCTGAGAATTAAACTACGTGCCACAGAATGCCGAGGCAGCACGCAAGGTGTGCCACAGTATGACGCAACTTTTAAAGGAGGAACCACTGTAGCTGTGTGCTCGATTTTATACACCTGTCAGCAACGGGTGTGGCTGAAATAGCCAAATCCACCAATTTGAACGGGCGTCCACATACTAGTTTTGTATATATAATGTAGATGTGTGTGGACATTTCAGATGCAGCTTTTTTTCGACTTTAATAGGAACCTGAGTGTTTACAGCAGAGAGAACAGTGCCTGTTTAGGTCTAATTGGATTATCCCTGGTCTTGGCATGTCATCTTTTGAAGATTAAATAAACGTACCCACGCGTACACATGGCAACCATACCTGATGGTAATATACTGATGATGGTAATACACTCAGACCTTAGCTTTGAAATGCTAACAATGTGCTGCATTTCTGAGCTAATGAGAGTAAAACACAGACGTTCCATGTAACACAGACTCCTAGTTTTAACATCTAAGGCTATAGAGCACCGCTGCTTGACCAGAGCATTGTTTAATGTTGCGGATGGCGCCTATTAAAGCTTTGCTTTGCTTTGTTATGTAATGCAAGGGAGGTTGGATGGTAGTGAGCACCCTTGATAGCTCTGCAGTCTTCTCCCATCTGAATCATCATGACACAGTGCCAACGACAGTTCTGGATCCACAGAGTAAAGCCTCGCCAACTCTTAACTTCCTTTTCGAGTGGTGAGTTTTCTTCTGCTTTCCACTTCACTTGTTTTTCAGCATAGGTGAATAGACAGCACAGCACACTGCCCACTGCTCTGAGGCTAGGAAACACTGTCACCACCGATAAATCCACTATAATTGAGAATTTCAATAAGCATTTCTCTACGGCTGGCCATGCTTTCCACCTGGCTACCCCTACCCTGGTCAACTGCCCGGCACCCTCCACAGCAACCCACCAAAGCCTCCACCATTTCTACTTAACCCAAATCCAGATAGCTGATGTTCTGAAAGAGTTGCAAAATCTGGACCCCTACAAATCAGCCGGGCTAGACAATCTGGACCCTCTCTTTCTAAAATTATCTGCCGAAATTGTTGCAACCCCTATTACTAGCCTGTTCAACCTCTCTTTCGTATCGTCTGAGATTCCCAAAGATTGGAAAGCTGCCGCGGTCATCCCCCCCTTCAAAGGGGGTGACACTCTAGACCCAAACTGCTACAGACCTATATCTATCCTACCCTGTCTTTCTAAGGTCTTTGAAAGCCAAGTTAACAAACAGATTACCGACCATTTCGATTCCCACCGTACCTTCTCCGCTATGCAATCTGGTTTCAGAGCTGGTCATCGGTGCACCTCAGCCACACTCAAGGTCCTAAACAACATCATAACTGCCATCGATAAGAGACATTACTGTGCAGCCGTATTCATCGACCTGGCCAAGGCTTTCGACTCTGTCAATCACCACATTCTTATTGGCAGACTCGACAGCCTTGGTTTCTCAAATGATTGTCTCGTCTGGTTTACCAACTACTTCTCTAATAGAGTTCAGTGTGTCAAATCGGAGGGACTGTTGTCCGGACCTCTGGCAGTCTCTATGGGGGTGCCACAGGGTTCAATCCTCGGGCCGACTCTCTTCTCTGTAAACATCAATGATGTTGCTCTTGCTGCTGGTGATTCTCTGATACACCTCTACGCAGACGACACCATTCTGTATACTTCTGGCCCCTCTTTGGACACTGTGTTAACTAACCTCCAGACGAGTTTCAATCCCATAACTCTCCTTCCGTGGCCTCCAACTGCTCTTAACCTGTCTAGGACTGGGGTTCCGCTAGCAGGGCGCCAAATTCAATCAACAGAAATCTCATAATTCAATTTTCTCAAACATACAAGTATTAGACACAATTTTAAAGATAAATATCTCGTTAATCCAACCACAGTGTCCGATTTCAAAAAAGCTTTTCGGTGAAAGCAGAACATATCATTATGTTAGGTCAGCAACTAGTCACAGAAAGCATACAGCGATATTCCAAGCAAAGAGAGGAGTCACAAAAAGCAGAAATACTGATAAAATGAATCACTAACTTTTGATATTCTTCATCAGAATGCACTCCCAGGAATCCCAGTTCCACAATAAATGTTTGATTTGTTCCATAAAGTCCATCATTTATGTCTAAATTCCTCCTTGTTGTCCGTGCAGGTCCAGGCAAAAGTTCAGATGAAAAGTCATATTACAGTCAGTAGAAACATGTAAAAAGAAGATAATAATCAATCTTTAGGATGTTTTTAACATAAATCGTCAATAATGTTCCAACCGGAGAATTCCTTTGTCTGTAGAAAAGCTATGGAACAGAGCTCGCTCTCACGTGAACGAGCGTCACGAGCTCAAAGCATTCTGCCAGACCTCTGACTCATTCCCCTCTCATTCGGCCCCACTTCACAGCAGAAGCATCAGACAAGGTTCTAAAGACTGGTTACATCTAGTGGAAGCATTAGGAAGTGCAACATGTCCCATATCCCACTGTATCTTTAATAGGGAATGAGTTGAAAAATGACCAACCTCAGATTACCCACTTCCTGGTTGGATTTTTTTCTCGGGTTTTTGCCTGCCATATGAGTTCTGTTATACTCACAGACATCTTTCAAACAGTTTTAGAAACGTCAGAGTGTTTTCTATCCAATACTACTAATAATATGCATATATTAGCAACTGTGCCTGAGTAGCAGGCAGTTTACTCTTGGCACGCTTTTCATCCAAACGTGAGAAGGCTGCCCCCTATGCATAACAAGTTAATGACTGTAATGACTGACGCGCTTGCTGCTGGTGATTCTCTGTATACTTCTGGCCCTTCTTTGGACACTGTGTTAACAAACCTCCAGACGAGCTTCAATGCCATATAACACTCCTTCCGTGGCCTCCAACTGCTCTTAAATGCAAGTAAAACTAAATGCATGCTCTTCAACCGATCGCTGTCCGCACCCGCCCGCCCGACTATCATCACTACTCTGGACGGTTCTGACTTAGAATATGTGTACATCTACAAATACCTAGGTGTCTGGTTAGACTGTAAACTCTCCTTCCAGACTCACATTAAGCATCTCCAATCCAAAATGAAATCTAGAATTGGCTTCCTATTTCGCAACAAAGCATCCTTCACGCATGCTGCCAAACATACCCTCGTAAAACTGAGTATCCTACCGATCCTTGACTTCGGAATGTTATTTACAAATTAGCCTCCAACACTCTACTCAGCAAATTGGATGTATTCTATCACAGTGCCATCCGTGTCACCAAAGCCCCATATACTACCCACCACTGCGACCTGTATGCTCTCGTTGGCTGGCCCTCGCTTCATATTCATCGCCAAACCCACTGGATCCAGGTCATCTATAAATAAGTCTTTGCTAGGTTTAGCCCCTTATCTCAGCTCACTGGTCACCGTAGCAGCACCCACCCGTAGCAAGTGCTCCAGCAGGTATATTTCACTGGTCATCCCCAAAGCCAACTCCTCCTTTGGCTGCCTTTCCTTCCAGTTCTCTGCTGCCAATGACTGGAACGAATTGCAAAAATCACTGAAGCTGGAGTCTTATACATCTCCCTCCAATAACTTTAAGCATCAGCTGTCAGAGCAGCTTACCGATCATTGCACCTGTACACAGCCCATCTGTAAATAGCCCATCCAACTACCTCATCCCCCTATTGTTATTTTTTGTTTTGCTCCTTTGCACCCCAGTATCTCTACTTGCACATTCATCTTCTGCACATCTATCACTCCAGTGTTAATTGCTAAATTGTAATTCTTTACCACTATGGCCTATTTGCCTTACCTCCCTAATCTTACTACATTTGCACACACTGTATATAGATTTTTAAATTGTGTTATTGACTGTACGTTTGTTTATCCCACGTGTAACTCTGTGTTGTTTGTGGCGCACTGCTTTGCTTTATCTTGGCCAGGTCGCGGTTGTAAATGAGAACTTGTTCTCAACTGGCCTACCTGGTTAAATAAATAAAGGTGAAATTAAAAAATAATAAAAAAGTGACATTTTCTGTTCTTTTTCCTTACCATTGGAGGCTCCATTCAATTTGAAGTCATTACACGCCTTTGTGTAGGCTGACTGCAAGACCAATGATTGTCATCGTCTTGCATCTTAGTTGGATTAGAGGGTAGTTACTTGACTGAATTAATCAGTGCATTTCTAAGTATTTTATGCATAGACAGACAATACTTGTCCTTCAGCAGAGATGGGAAAGACCTTCCTTCCCACACACTCACTCTCTTGTCAAGGAAGAAATTAAGTAAATGTTTTGCTTCAGCCAGGTAGGTATTTGTTGCTATTCTATACCTTGTCAGATAATGTATCTAAGACAGAAAACACCTTTGGAAAATACACCACACATATTAACTTCCCTACCTCACATGACATCCTTAACTGTTGACTTTCTTAAGAGAGGTAAACAAAGACAGGTCAGTGTTGGGTAAAGTCTGCTAAGGGTTATCTCCAGTGTCCATTCTCTTGGTGTACCGTGATAAAAATAACACGAGGCAAACAATAGACACTTCTTGTTTGAACTGATCTTTTCCTTTACCCTCCTCTGTGAATTAGTTCATATTTCTTTTGTCTCTCGCAATTTAAAGGAACAGACAGTTTTGAATGCAATCCACACGTTGTCTTGGCAACTGGGAAATAATAAATACACACACACACTAGCACACACGTGTGACCTGTCATGCAGGTGTTATCCCACTGGGCACAGACATCAGTTCAATGCTAGTTTTAATTCAATTTGATTGTAAAACCAACAAATATTTTAACCATCTCATTGGTTTTAGGGTAACGGTGGATTTAGGTGAAGAAAGTACAGACATTCCCGAAATCCCTTTACGTTGATGACTTTTTGCAAATCCTATCAGTTTTCCACACTGATTTAACATAATCACATACATTTATTTTGTTGAAATGACAATGAATAAACATTGTTTCCAACAATCCGTTTGTGCCTAGTGGGATAAATGAACCACCCACCATGCTCATCCTCCACCTTAAACTCAAATCAGAAGCTTCCAGGAGAGTACAGACCTAGAGGTCTTCACGGGTCCACCCAAAACTGAAATTCTGTAGGTGACTCTGGGTCAGATCTGATTGTCTCGAGGATGTGTAATTATAACTGATTTGCCGGTAAGGACCTATACAGACCTGAACGTGACTGCTGCAGTAGAGAAAGAGAGAAAGTATCTAATTACATTTCGCGAGAGTGGTGCGTGTTGCTTGTTGTTGTTAGCCAATTACAAGTCATCAAAGCGGCACTAGCCTCTGGTTCTATGTGTGCAAATTAGGAGAACAATGGAAGATGGAATTAAAATAAGACTTTAATGAGAAGGATAGGCTACAACGACCAAGAGCCAACAGCAACAGGAAGGCTGCTACTGTGACAAATACAATTTGATTTGATTTACTTAATACTCTAAATTGAGTTGTTGTTGTAATTGTGTAGGATGGGGTAAAGAGCAGCCTATGCTGCCTCTCTCTCTCCTGCCCGCTTCTTGCACGTAGCGCCACTCACACACACCGCACGGCCCCTTCCCCGCCTAATGCTAGAGCTCATCCGTTCCTCTCCCTCGGCTCATGCATTAACAGCTTCAGTTAATAATGTAGCTAGCTAAAGAAAAAATGCTTTTCTGCTGCTTCCCTCACTCGGATCGGATCAGACCTGGTCTGGACCAGACCGGGTCTATATGGGGACGGGTCTGGTTGTCCTCGGGTCCTTTCAGACTGGGTCTCAATTATTTTTACAGTAATTATTTGGGTTAGGCTCCGGGGGGGGGGGAGCCCTGGGTCCATTTCGGGACTAGTCTAACGTTTTGGCCACGATAAGACCTCTACCCACAATGTGTTATTGGCATAGATATATTGAAATTGTATATGAGTGATTTTACAGAAGTGTTGCAATTTGCAACCCCACCCCCAAAAAACTATTTTAAAACATTGTTAAGTCTTCAAACTTAGGACATGTATTTTCATTTTATTCAATCCAAGGCAATAACAAACATTGTTAAATTAATATACTACAAAGCCCTCAATAGGAATGTCTATACTAAAACGAGTTATATCCATCTACAGTGCCTTGCAAAAGTATTCAGACCCTTTGGATTTCTGGGATTAAAATTATGTATTTAAAAAAAAATCTAGACAATATACTCGTGTCAAAGCGGAAGAATATTATTATTATTTTTTAAAGATAAATAACAAATTCATAACTAATATATAGTTGTTGCATAAGTATTCAGCCCCTTTGTTTAGGCAAGCCTAAATTAGTTCAGGAGTAAAATTTTACTTTAAAAAATCACATAAGTGACATGGACTCACTCTGTGTGAAATAATAGGGGTTGACATGATTTTTGAATGACTAACCCTTCCTTTGTACCCCATACATACAACACATGTAAGGTCCCTCAGTCAAGTATTGAATTTCAAGCACAGATTCAACTACAAAGACCATGGAGCTCTTTGAAAGCCTCATGAAGAAGGGCAGTGATTGGTAGATGGATAACAATAATACATCAGACATTGAATATATCTTTAAGCATGGTCAGGTTAATAATTATGCTGTGGATTATGTATTAAAACACCCAGACACATCAAAGATACAGGCGTCCTTCTGAACTGAGCTGCAGAACAGGAATTCAACTGCTCAGGGATGTCACCATGAGGTCATTGGTGATTTTTTTTAAAAAGCTACAGAATTCAATGGCTGTGATGGGAGAACTGTGGATAGATCAACAACATTTTATTGACTAAAGAATAATGATCTAAATGACAGAGTGAAAAGAGGAATACAAATATACAGAATAACAATATTCCAAAACATGCATCTTGTATGCAAAAAGGCACTAAAGTAATACTGCAACAAAGAAAAAGCACTTTTTTACCTAAATACAAAGCCTTATGTTTGGGGTAAGTGCAACATATCACTAAGTAACTGCCTCCTTATTTTCTATGTAATGTGGTGGCTGCATCATGGTATGGGTATGCTTCACATTGGCAAGTACTGGGGAGTTTTTCAGGATAAAAAGTAATGGTATGGAGCGAAGTACAGGGAAACTCCTGGCCGCCAGTGTGGCGGTAATATGGTCACCATAACAGCCCTAAACTGGTACTGACCTTGTATATAGTGCACATTCTTGTTTGTTTTATTTCTCGTGTGTTTTTCATTTTGTTTCCCCGACCTAATATTGATTCTGTGCTCTTTGAAAGCTACAATCCTTAGTTGCTACGTCTATTTTTTGGATTATAAATGTATGATATATACTCATTGATTCTTGAAGAATATAACTTATAAATGCCTCATGAGCTTAGTTTAACTGTCATATCAGAACAGAATATAAGCTTGTTTTACTCCAATGTTTGTAAACAATGTAAATGTGAACAAACACTATATAACCTCCAAACATGGTTAAAACTATAATTCGTATATCATGGATGGTCAGTCCTTGCATCCATGGCTCTGTCTATGAATATGAGAGTGGTTACATTTCTCCAGTCCCATCCCTCAGCTTTTTACCAAAACAGAGGCGGGGGTGGGGGGCGCTTTGTTATTGTCTCATTTAAAGACGCACTCCATCTATTTGAACTTTTCCTGTAGATAAACAATAGCTCACGTATAAATACACAAATGTAAACACAATTAAGGGTAAAAAATATGTTTTGCAAAAATGTGTGTTTTTTTAGACTACTGCAAACTTCAAGGAGTAGACCATTCAAGGAGTTGATCTGATGGTGCCCTCTGATGTCATCGGACTCCCTCCTTGCATGCAGTAACAATAGAGGAGCAATAGAGAACAAAAGAGAAATGGCCCACCCCCCTACTTGTGCCATGTCATGAGGATACCTGGACCACCTATGTGCCTTTTGTTCAGTAAATTAGGTGATGAATGAAGTGAAAAGGAGCCTGGAGTAGGACTTTAAGGACTCTAGCTTTAAGATCCTATTCTGGATTCTCTATGTCTTAACTTTGATATTGAACACTGCATTGTTGAGGAAGAGCTTGCAAAGAAGCATTTCACTGTACTGTTTACACCTGTTGTATCCTGTGCATGTGACAAATACACTTTGATTTGATGTTTAATCCTGAGGGTTGGAACCTATGTGTCTTTCAGGTGGGGCACTCAGGGGGACTTCACTACGACGCACCCGTTACCCATGGTCAAAGTGAAGCTGTTTACAGAGAGCACGGGGGTACTGGCCCTTGAAGACAAGGAGCTGGGGAGGGTAAGACACCAGTACATACTGTACATAAACCTATTAAGATTGATATAATTCACTATCAATATCAGCCACTTGATATCAGTTAGTATTTATATCAGATACTAGCAATTAGAATGACCCAATCATTCATTGGCTTGGCAATGTAACAATGTAGGCCAAACAGTAATGTACCTAGGCTAGTTTTTCCCATGACATGGATGCCATTGAAATATTTGAGACATGCATTGTATAGAATGTGCAAGAGCTGGAGCTGTTATCCTACCGGAAGAGCCCCCTCTCTCTTCTCCCCATCACTATCTCTTCCTCTTCTTCTCTCTGAGAAACAGATGGAGACTCCCTTTGAGACACTGATAACACTGCGACACTAACAAAACAATGAGCACCACTAAGATCTCTCTCCCAGTCAGTGTTAGTGGGTGTGCCACACGCATGCAACAAACATACTGTGTACACACACACATGCGGAATACAAACAAGTGACAGCGTGCATACACACACATTCTGCCAACTTATTGTCTTTCATTTTTCCTCTTTCATTCTCCATTCATTCTCCAAGTAATTGCTCTAAAAAGTCTGTCCCCCTCCATTAATCCTGTTTTTCTCCTTCTCTCTCGTTTTCCTCACCCTCTCTAATCTCTGTTTCTGCCTCCTTCTCTATCTCTCTCCCTGCCCCCCTCTTTCTCTCTGTCTATTTCTCTCTCTCACACACACAAACGCACAAACAAACACACACTTGTGTCTAACAACTCAAAGCACTCTTTGTCCCTAAAAGTAATTGAAGCATGGTGAGTATGTCTATGGAGTCTATATACAGATGAGGATTTCATTGCCACAGATTTAGTCTCTACCTGAATACAGTTCTGAAACCGATCAGGGTCGTTCTATTTGATTTCAATCACTTTTTGACCTTTTGATTTGAACAAAACTTTCCATACATGGTAGAAGTGGTCAGAAAATTACTTTTTGGATTCGAATGCCAAAACATTTAGGAGACAGATGCTTAAAGTTGACCCGTTTTGCATACCCCACCCTAGTATGAGACGTATCTATCAGTGGAAAAGATCAACGGTGGAGTTTGATATCATTTAAAAGCATACAGTGTTCTCAAACTACTTTAGGATTTCTTGAATATATATATTTTTATTGCCATTGTTTATCCTTTATCGTAAATGATCTATAAATACAGTATTTGTGCATATGTTGAGGCTTAGAACCTATTTTACATCATCTGAGGTGTTTATGTTATGCCCGCCATCACATTTTTTGGTAATTGACATGAAAGGTTTTTGAGCAAAATGTCTATGTTAAAAAAAAATCTCAAGAAATTATAAAATAGTTTCACAACCCTGTTTGTAAGCCTTTAAATTATATCAAACTCAACCGTTTACCCTTTCCATTGATGAAGACATGGATGTCTTATGGTAGGGTGGAGTATGCAAAATGGGTAAACTGTGAGCACACCTCGATCTCCTAAATGTTTTGGCATTCAGGTCCAAAAAGTTACATTCTGACTACTTCTACAATGGGCAAATATGTTGCTGCTGCCCCCTGGGGGTTGATGCCTCCTGGGAGATGGTGTAGTGGTAGCGAGCGGTCTAAACCAGTGGTTCTCAAACCTCCCCTCGGAGATCTCCAACTGTTTCATGCATTTGAACTATTCCACCACTAGCACCCCTAAGGCAACTAATCATCAAGTCCTTGACTAGGTGAATCAGGTGAGCAAGTTCAGGGCTAAAACTAAATTGTGAAACTTCTGGGGGTCCCCGAGGAAAGGTTTGAGAAACTAGTCTGAACTACCTAACCTTTTCCATAACAATATGGAGCAACTACAGAGGGGGTTGTGATATGAAAAGAAAGTCTGACTTGTTTGTGTCTTCCCCAGACAGCCATGGTTTTGTGATGTCCTTCACCTGTCTGTTCCCATCAAAGTCACAAAGTATGAGGATGTGTACGTCTGTCTGTCACTGACTAACTGTCTGATGAGAGAGACTGTTTGTATATTTTGGTGGTGGAGAAGCCAGAAGCCATCATTACTTCACCTTCTGTAAAATAGTTTATTATCTCTCCTGTGCACTCTCCCTTTGTCACCCCATCCTTTCCTTTCCCTCTCTCCCATTCCCAGGTGATCCTGAACCCCACCACCAACGGACCCAAGCAGGCTGAGCTCCACAAGATGGTGGTGTCCAAGAACAGTCAGGACGTAGAGCTAAAGATCCAACTTGCTGTCCGCATGGACAAACCCCCCAACATGAAGCACAGCGGGTAAGAACTACACTACCCAGTCATACCTACCCAGTCAGACTGAGGGTAAGAACTCCACTACCCAGTCATACTGAGGGTAAGAACTACACTACCCAGTCATACTGAGGGTAAGAACTACACTACCCAGTCATACTGGGGGTAAGAACTACACTACCCAGTCATACTGGGGGTAAGAACTACACTACCCAGTCATACTGAGGGTATGAACCACACTACCCAGTTATACTGAGGGTATGAACTACACTACCCAGTCATACTGAGGGTATGAACTACACTACCCAGTCATACTGAGGGTATGAAATACACTACCAAGTCATACTGAGGGTATGAACTACACTACCAAGTCATACTGAGGGTATGAACTACACTACCCAGTCTATACTGAGGGTATGAACTACACTACCCAGTCATACTGAGGGTATGAAATACACTACCCAAGTCATACTGAGGGTATGAACTACACTACCAAGTCATACTGAGGGTATGAACTACACTACCCAAGTCATACTGAGGGTATAAATACACTACCAAGTCATACTGAGGGTATGAAATACACTACCACGTCATACTGAGGTATGAAATACACTACCAACGTCATACTGAGGGTATGAAATACACTACCAAGTCATACTGAGGGTATGAAATACACTACCAAGTCATACTGAGGGTATGAAATACACTACCAAGTCATACTGAGGGTATGAAATACACTACCAAGTCATACTGAGGGTATGAAATACACTACCAATCATCTACTGAGGGTATGAATACACTACCAAGTCATACTGAGGGTATGAAATACACTACCAAGTCATACGAGGGTATGAACTACACTACCAAGTCATCTACGAGGGTATGAAATACACTACCAAGTCATACTGAGGGTATGAAACTACACTACCAGTCATACTGAGGGTATGAAACACACTACAAGTCATACTGAGGGTATGAAATACACTACCAAGTCATACTGAGGGTATGAAATACACTACCAAGTCATACTGAGGGTATGAAATACACTACCCAGTCATACTGAGGGTAGTGAAATACACTACCCAGTCATACTGAGGGTATGAACTATACTACCAAGTCATACTGAGGGTATGAAATACACTACCAAGTCATACTGAGGGTATGAAATACACTACCCAGTTGGTATGATGTTAGGTGACAGTGGAGGTCAGGAAGAGCAGGCAAGCTTAGGTCACACTATAAATAATTTTATAGGACCCTAGAGTTTACTAGGATTTATTTGTATGGGATATGTATGTTTTGTATGGAGATATAATGAAAAACAGCAAAGTGACTAACGTTTAAGGGTCAGGCTGTAATAGAAACTGTCATTAGAACACAAGGCAAAGAAAGGATAGCAGCACCCCCTAGCGGTGGCTGATAGAGGTGATGGAGAGAAAGAAAGGGGTAGAGAGGAGGATGATGAGCTAAGGAGCAGAGGCACGGGTAACTTCTGTCTGTCAGTATGCGGACAGAATTTTTTTTTTATATGAGAAGTATGTGTGTGTTCAAGTCATTCTGCCTTGTCTATTTGATTGGAATGCATTATTTCAGGTACATTTTGATGATATTGAATGTATTTCATGTTGGGCTTCCTTCACTCCAACAGAGGGCAGCCCAGCTCCATTTTTAAACCCAATGACATTCATGCCATCAGTCAAATCAGTGGAATAGCAAGACTGGCCTTATCTGGCTAGAAAATGTCTAGGGATACTCAATCTAAGCCTAATTGAACCAATCCTTCTACTTTTCAGTGAAAAAAATCAAATTCCAGTTTGTTCTTCAGTTCATGCACCATGGACTGCAAAGTAACAAGTTGACCTTTTGACTTTGCATTGCTTCTGAACAGATAGAAAACCAACAGACTTCTGAAATTATCCATGTACTATACTTTGGTGGATCATGGCACTCCACTGTCAGTGCAAGGTAGAGGTCTTCACGGATCCACCTGTACCCGAATACCCGAGTGGGTCTGGATCCAGAATTGTAAATAATGTCACAGGTCTGGGTCGGATCTGATATGATTGTCACAGGTCTCGGGTATGTGTCATTTTAAATGACTTGTCTGGAAAGTCCCTACAGATCCAAACACGACTGCTGCAGTAAAGAGAGAGAGAGATTTCTCGTACTTTTCACGAGAGTGGCGAATGTAGCTTGTTGTTGTTGTTGGCCAATCATAAGTTATCAAATCGACAATAGGCTACAGTCATAGAGCGTCCGTGTGTGGCAAGAATTAGGATATATCTAATCAATGGATGGTGAAATTAAAAGGTAAAGGAGAAGGATAGGCTACAATGACCAAAAGAGAGGAGTTTCCATAGCCATAATGTTATCGAGCCAGTTAAGGAGGACTCATAGTAACTTGTAACGACATTAGAAGCTAAATTCAGGTTTCCTCAAAATAATAATTCTTGCTAGATATGATATTACATAATAAAGGACATTTTGAATATGTGGCAAGAGAAAAGATCATTTGCCCTTATTAAATTCACCATATCATGTTCCATCAATGGATGTCGATTTAACTCGCTTGACTCCTTTGATTAAGCAATAAGGCACAGGTTATGGTATATGGCCAATATACCACGGCTAAGGGATGTTCTCGGCACGACGCAAAGCAGAGTGCCTGAATACAGCTGTTAGCCGTGGTATATTGGCCATATACCACAAACCCCCAGGGGGCGTTATTGCTATTATAAACTGATTACCAACGTAATTAGAACAGTAAAAAGTTATGTTTTGTCATATCCATGGTATATGGTCTGATATACCACGGCTTTCAGCCAATCAGCATTCTGGGTTCGAACCAGGTTTATAATTAAGCAATAAGGCCTGAGGAGGTGTGGTATATCGCCAATATACCACAAACCCCAGAGGTGCCTTATTGCTATTATAAACTGGTTACCAACATAATTAGAGCAGTGCAAGTAAATGTTTTGTCATACCTGTGGTATGCAGTCTGATATACCCCGGCTGTCAGCCAATCAGCATTCAGGGCTCGACCCAACCAGTTTATAATTGTAAATAAATCCACTTTGTGCATGTGCATAACTATAGATAAATCTGACAGCAGAGTTTGAGTGATAAAAGTTGGACAGAGGACCTCAAACTCTGAGCAAGAAACACTTGGATGAACATAAAAAAAACTGTTAGGCCATTTTCTGGTAATTGTGCTGTTATTATGTGCCAGATGTTAAGACTACAAACCGTGATAAATTGCCCATTTGCGAGATTGGCTTGTCTTTTCAATAGACATAGGCTACTGTCAAAAATCTGGGTTTATGATTCTAATAAAATTTGCCATAGTTTTCTTGGATAAAGGCAGGTAGCCTATAGCCCCTGATAGGTCAACATCTCATTTAATATAGTCTACAGTAGCCTAGACAAGATGTAGGCTAGATGTAAACAGAACAATTTAGCAGCTTGCTTAGTTCAAATTAACAGACTAATTTATTCAACATGAATAGCGAGGTGATTTCGCAATAAGAAGTGCTTGTGTTTCCCATTACCCCGCTGGAATAGGCTACTGAGGATGTGGTCATAATTTCAATCACTGAATTAAATATTAATAATATGTATATGAACTGAATATGCTTGTCAACAACAGTCAGTGTTTATTTTTTAGAATTAGTTTTACCTGTAGCCTAATCTGACTACTGTTACCGTCAATCTAATGCGTTCATAATAACACAAGGCTACAACATCTATAAACTGAAGTTATAGGTTATTTATTAAATTGGTTTGCTAGCTCCAGGTAGGCTACACAAGTGGCACAAATTGATTTGCAATGAGTCCAGTGATATCGTCATTTCAACATATTTATTGTATCAAATGGTAGCCTGCAATGGCATATCAATTAATAAACTACTTGATGGCCAACAGATGCAAATGTATTACTCTCCACATTTAGCCTAATGTCAGTTTCAAAGAACCACGCGAGGGAGTTCCATAACTTCCATTTCAAATGTCTACTCCAGACCCAAGAACTGAGCACGCATAAAGCACTTCGCTTGATACCGTTTACTATAAGCAGTTCAACATTAGAATGCAGTTTAAACCACCTCCGAGCGTATTTATGTAATACGCTCTAGTGCGCCCAAAGTCGTTTTCCAGTGCATTGTCCGCATTATTTATTGATGTGCATCAGTTCTAGCATATTAATGTTTTATGGAAAAAGGGTTGAAAATAGGTGTCTTCACAATCTAAATTGCCTACCTACAACTGGTAAAAAGTTACCACAACGTGCGTGCTGCTCTGTCTCCTCTCGCTCACGTGACTCAGCCAATAACTATTGTGCTCTCTCAACACACACACACACACATTCACACACACACTCCTCCTCACTCAGCAACAGCCTGCCTGACAGTCAGCAGCAGGTCACAGTGAAATATATATTTTTTAAGAGAAATGCCATGGCGGCCGCGGTGCAACTTAGAATTAGCCCAAAAACCCGCAACCAATATATTATCACCCGGGACATCGTTTTCAAAGTGGCCCAATTCAGCTCGAAAACCGCAAACATGGCAACATTGCTGCTCCCTAGATCACAGTACGGCCCCTCCCCCACTGACTAGAGTGGCACCTCTCCATTTATCAGCTCCGGTTAATAAAGTAGCTTAAAACATATATTTTCTTCTGCTTCCCTCACTCGGATTGGGTCTGTATCCGCCCAGGTCTGTACGGAACTGGTCTAGTTGTCCTCGGGTCCATTTGGAAGGACTCGATATAATAAAAACAGGTTTTATGTATATCGGATCCCAGTAGGAAAGCCCCAGGTCCATCTTTTTAGACCTGTGAAGACCTCTCGTGCAATTCCCCTGGGAGGATTGGCTGAGGTCTACAACAGTGTCCCCACCTCCCTGGTGGGCAGCATTGTGAGATCACCTCATAACTATGGCGCTGCTAATTAAGGAAGAGAATCGGGGTGCTGAGTGAAGTGTGTGCTCGCATTTGCGCATGCACACTCTTGCAAGTGTGTGTGTGTGTCAGTCTATCTGGTTGGTAAGTGGCTCCCCCTAATTGGCTAGTGCCTTCAAAAGTTTATTACGATCTCAGCTGACCCTTGGAGTGTCAAGGAGGACACCAAGGCATACACACACACACACACACACATGCACGCACACACGCACACGCACGCACACACACACATAAACACACTAGGCACACCTGAGGTTTGTCCATTCTAGGAAATAAGAAAGAAAGCGAGCAAAGGGGGAGAGAGAGACTGAGAGGAGGGGGAGAAAGTGAGGCAGACTGACAGACATACAGAGAGATGGAGAGGTTGCATTTTCAGGTTGAGTGCTTCACCATTAAAAGCAGCCATCTGTTGATGGGAGCTGAAGAGACAGAGAAGAGAAGATGGAGCTCTGTCTCAGCTCTCCCAAAGACTGCAATCTGCCACCACCTCCAACCTACCAGAAAAAGGGGAGAAGGGGGAAGTGCGAGGGAGTGAGTGAGTTAAAGAGAGGGGGAGAGAGAGAAGAGACACTGGGAGAACTGAGCCAGAACCCACCCTAAGACTGAAAGACTGCAATCTGACACCAACATCAGCGAGAGAGAGAGTTGGCCACACCCCACAGGAAGCAGAATTTGAATTGAAGGAAGTATAATTTAATTCAAAGAAATTCAAAGCCATTCAACCAAGACATAAAACATGAAGTCTCATTCATTTGACAAATCGGACACTTATTAATGCAAAGAATACAAATACCATTTCAAATATTTGTTTGATTATATCTCAGATGTCAAACAGTATTTTTCATTGTCAAAATAAATGTATTTGTTTCTGATATTTGAAACATTGAGGGAATTATAGACAACCCACATATCCTTAGAATATTTAGAGACCACTGTAATTATTTAAAATAGTTTTAGGGACGGATCGAAATTCAGTGGGGGGTGGGGCTGGTCCATCTCAAAGTGTTATAAAAAAGAATGCACCCCCCTCCCCAACGTTAATAATATTTTCACATGACCCTCCCCTTGTACTGTAAAATATATCGAACAACCTCCCCCCTCATAGAATTAACTCAGATAATGTTTACGACCACAAATAACAATAACTGTAGCGACCCTGTGTTTCTAAATGTGTATATCGACTTTGCCACTTCAGCATGCTTTTGTGGCACAGTCGATGCCACGCAAGGCTACAGGCCACAAGGTTGAGGGTTCACCGACCACCACGGACGAGCTCAGTCTCCCTGCCTGTTTCATTACACAACAATCAGAGCCGGCTGCAGACAATGATCAGCTAGGGGGAAATCATATTCCCAACATTTTTGATGCCATATTTATAAATATATAAAATATAGTACCAGTCAAAGTTTGGACACACCTACTCATTCCATTTTTGAATTTTTTACTATTTTCTACATTGTAGAATAATAGTGAAGACATCAAAACTATGAAATAACACATATGGAATCATGTATTACCCAAAAAAGTGTTAAACAAATCAAAATATCTTCTATATTTGAGATTCTTCAAAGTAGCCACCCTTTGCCCAGCTTTGCACACTCTTGGCATTCTCTCAACCAGCTTCATGAGGTAGTCACCTGGAATGGATTTCAATTAACAGGTGTTCCTTGTTAAAAGTGAATTTGTGGAATTTCTTTCCTTCTTAATGCGTTTGAGCCAATCAGTTGTGTTGTGACAAGGTAGGGATGGTATACAGAAGATAGCCCTATTTGGTAAAAGACTTAAGGTCAGTCAATACGGAACATTTCAAGAACCTTTTGGTTGGTCAAGTGCAGTCGCAAAAACCATCAAGCACTATGATGAAACTGACTCTCATAAGGACCGCCACAGGAAAGGAAGACCCAGAGTTACCTCTTCTGCAAAAGATAGTCACAGAGTTCAAGTAACAGACACATCTCCACTTCAACTTTTCAGAGGAGACTGCGTGAATCAGGTCTACGTGGTTGAATTGCTGCAAAGAAACCATTACTAATGGACACCGATAATAAGAAGAGACTTGCTTGGGCGGATTATATCCGCATGTGTGGTTCTCACCATGAAGCATAGAGGAGGAGGTGTGGGGGTGTGTTGCTGGTGACAATGTCAGTGATTTATTTAGAATTCAAGGCACACTTAACCAGCATGGCTACCACATCATTCTGTATCAATATGCCATCCCATCTGGTTTGCGCTTAGTGGGACTATCATTTGTTTTTCAACGGGACAATGACCCAAAACACACCTCAAGGCTGTGTAAAGGCTATTTGACCAATAAGGAGAGGGATGGAGTGCAGCATCAGATGACATGGCCTCCACAATCAACCGACTCAATTTGCGATATTTTGGGGTGAGTTGGACCACAGAGGGAAGGAAAAGCAGCCAACACATGCTCAGCAAAATGTGGGAACTCATTCAAGACTGTTGGATAAGCATTCCAGGTGAAGCTGGTTGAGAGAATGCGAAGAGTGTGCAAAGCTGTCATCAAGGCAAAGGGTGGCTACTTTGAAGAATCTCAAATATGAAATATGTTTTTATATGTTTAACAATATTTTTGGTTACTACATGATTCCATATCTTATTCATAGTTTTGATGTCTTCACTATTATTGCAAAGTGTACAACACCTACCTCTGCAACATCTATCAGAGGTCAGAATATAGAGATTGTAGAGGAATACAAATACCTGGGTGTCCTCTTGGACAATAAGCTTCAGTGGAGTAAATGTACAGACCTGATCTACAAAAAGAGCCGACAGAGACTGTGCTTTCTCAAAAAGCTGGAATCTTTTAATGTAGACTGTACTACTGACTCTGTTTTACAAATCTTTCATTGAGAGTATTTTAACTTTTTGTATTGTTTGTTGGTTTGGCAATGCCACTGTCAGCCAGAGAAATATGCTGAGAAGGATTATCACCACAGCAAGCAAGGTACTTGAAGTCAAACAGACTGGCCTGGATGAGATCTTTAAGGTCAGGGCACTCCACAAGGCTCACAAAATAATTTTAGACCCAAGCCACCCTCTGTACCCGGACTTTGAACTACTCCCCTCTGGGCACAGGTATAGGGCACCCCTCAGCAGGAAAAACAGAACAAGACAATAATTTCTGCCAGGTGTGATATCCCTCCTAAATAGCTTGGTCTAATGTTCCTATCGACTCAGTAAGGCCAACAGGCTAGTCTTTTTTTCTTTCATTTAAAATAAAAATGTTTTATTGGTATGTAACTGTTATGAAAGTTCTATTGTTTTGTATTTAAACACCACTTTAAACGTGTACATGACACTACAACAACATTTCCCCATGGGGAGAATAAAGTCAGTAATTTTCCACCAACAGGTTTCTGTACCGATGCACCACACTACCAATAATCAGTGCATTCTGACTTCGGGCACTTCAATATCATGGTTTGCGTTTCCAACACGACAATAAATAAACTATGTCTAGTATGTCACACTTTTTGGTGTTTTGAAACAGATGTCTCTTTCCCGTCATCAATTGGCCACTGCACAGTTTGGATTGATTGATTGGTTGCTAGATTTTTATTTGTCGGAAAAAACAATACATATATACACAAAGATTTTTTAAAGGGATGGGAATTGCACAATAAAGTCGGGGACTTATGTCCATCGTGGTCCCTATTTTTTTAACATAAATACACATACAATTACATAAATACAGACACATTACAGAGATAGAGACGGAAAAATGCTCAACCTCCAGATGAGTATAAAGGTAGTTTTAAGTACAATTCTTACAAGCTTGTTTGGCTGGTAGCTTATTCTTTAGATGCCTGGGGCTGCTGGTGAACCATGATGTGCAGGCATAATCAAAGTGACACTGGACAAGCGCACTTGAGACTTTATGGTGTCTGTAGCTAGGTTTCCATTGAATTGACGACAGATTTTTGTGTGAATTTTCAAAAATCTTAATTAAAAACAATATACAATTTCAGAGTTTCCTTCAGTACAATTTGGCGCTGGACAACATGACAGTGAAGATTTTAATTTACCGGACATTTGAGAAATTTCAGATCCAACATGGCGCAGCCAGCGCCATCAATAAACAAGGGAAATTGGACATTTTATGTGTCCTTAAAAACAGCCTATAACAAATGACATAAACACTATTCCTTGTGTTTCGATGTGTAGAATATGCAAAACTTTATAGCCTATTTAAAATTTTTATTTCACCTTTATTTAACCAGGTAGGCCAGTTGAGAACAAGTTCTCATTTACAACTACGACCTGGCCAAGATAAAGCAAAGCAGTGCGACAAAAATAACAACACAGATTTACACATGGGATAAACAAACGTACAGTCAATAACACAATAGAGAAATCTGTACACGTTGTGTGCAAATGAAGTAAGGAGGTAAAGCAATAAATAGGCCAACAGTGGCGAAGTAATTCCAATTTAGAAATTTACACTGGAGTGAAATATGTGCAGATGAGGATGTGCAAGTAGAAATACTGGTGTGCAAAAGAGCAGAAAAACAAATATGCGGATGAGGTAGGTAGTTGGTTGGATGGGCTATTTACAGATGGGCTGTGTACAGCTGCAGCGATTGGTAAGCTGCTCTGACAGATGACACTTAAAGTTAGTGAGGGAGATACACAAGTCTTCAACTTCAGTGATTTTTGCAATTCATTCCAGTCATTGGCAGCAGAGAACTGGAAGGAAAGGCGGCCAAAGAGGAGATGGCTTTGGGGATGACCAGTGAAATATACCTGCTGGAGCGTGTGCTACGGGTGGGTGTTGCTATGGTGACCATTGAGCTGAGATAAGGCGGAGCTATACCTAGCAAAGACTTATAGATAACCTGGAGCCAGTGGGTTTGGCGATGAATATGTAGCAAGGATCAGCCAACGAGAGCATACAGGTCTCAGTGGTGGGTGGTATATGTGGCTTTGGTGACAAAACAGATGGCACTGTGATAGACTGCATCCATTTTGTGGAGGAGTGTTGGAGGCTAATTTGTAAATGGCATTGCCGAAGTCAAGGATCGGTAGGATAGTCAGTTTTACGAGGGTAAGTTTGGCAGCATGACAAAGCATGAAGGAGGCTGATTCTAGATCTAACTTTGGATTGGAGATGCTTAATGTGAGTCTGGAAGGAGAGTTTACAGTCTAGCCAGACACCTAGGTATTTATAGTTGTCGGGCGGGTGGGTGCGGGGCAGCGATCGGTTTAAGACCATGCATTTAGTTTTACTAGCATTTAAGAGCAGTTGAAGGCCACTGAAGGAGTGTTGTATGGCGTTGAAGCTCATCTGGAGGTTTGTTAACACAGTGTCCTAAGAAGGGCCAGATGTATACAGAATGGTGTCGTCTGCGTAGAGGTGGATTAGGGAATCACCCGCAGCAAGAGCGACGACATTGATATATACAGAGAAGAGAATCGGCCCGAGAATTGAACCCTGTGGCACCCCCATAGACACCGTCAGAGGTCCGGACAATATATTTTGTTCTGTTTAATTGTTTTTGGTGACTACATGATTCCATATGTGTTATTTCATAGTTTTGATATCCTCACTATTATTCTACAATGTAGAAAATAATAAAAATAAAGAAAAACCCTTGAATGAGTAGGTGTTCTAAAACTTTTGACTGGTTGTGTGTGTGTGTGTGTGTGTGTGTGTGTGTGTGTGTGTGTGTGTGTGTGTGTGTGTGTGTGTGTGGTGTGTGTGTGGTGTGTGTGTGTGTGTGTGTGTGTGTGTGTGTGTGTGTGTGTGTGTGTGTGTGTGTGTGTGTGTGTGTGTGTGTGTGTGTGTGTGTGTGTGTGGGTGTGTACAACCTACTCATTCAAGGGTTTTTCTTTATTTTGATTATTTTCTACATTGTAGAATAATAGTGAAGATATCAAAACTATGAAATAACACACATGGAATCATGGAGTCACCAAAAACAATTAAACAGAACAAAATATATTTTATAATTGAGATTCTTAAAAGTAGCCACCCCTGGCCTTGATGACAGCTTTGCACACTTGGCATTCTCTCAACCACCTTCATTAGGTAGTCACCTGGAATGTTTTTCCAACAGTCTTGAATGAGTTCCCACATATGCTGAGCACTTCTTGCCTGCTTTTCCTTTACTCTGCGGTCTAACTCATCCCAAACCATCTCAATTGGGTTGTGGTCGGGTGATTGTGGAGGCCAGGTCATCTGATTCAGCACTCCATCACTCTCCTTATTGGTCAAATAGCCCTTACACAGCCTGGAGGTGTGTTTTGGTTCATTGTCCTGAGACAAGGCCGAGTATAGCCCACAAAGATCTCCGCCACGGCACAACCCAAGGGGGGGTGCAAACCCAGACAGGAAGACCACGTCAGTGACTCAACCCACTCAAGTGACGCACCCCTCCTAAGGACGGCATGGAAGAGCACCAGTAAGCCAGTGACTCAGCCCATGTAATAGGGTTAGAGGCAGAGAATCCCAGTGGAGAGAGGGGAACCGGCTAGGCAGAGACAGTAAGGGCGGTTTGCTGCTCCAGTGCCTTTCCGTTCACCGTCACACTCCTGGGCCAGACTACACTCAATCATAGGACCTACTGAAGAGATGAGTCTTCAATAAAGACTTAAAGGTTGAGACCAAGTCTGCGTCTCTCACATGGGTAGGCAGACCATTCCATAAAAATGGAGCTCTATAGGAGAAAGCCCTGACTCCAGCTGTTTGCTTAGAAATTCTAGGGACAATTAGGAGACCTGCGTCTCGTGACCATAGCGTACGTGTAGGTATGTACGGCAGGACCAAATCGGAAAGATAGRTAGGAGCAAGCCCATGTAATGCTTGTAGGTTAGCAGTAAAACCTTGATATCAGCCCTTGCCTTAACAGGAAGCCAGTGTAGGGAGGCTAACACTGGAGTAATATGATCAAATGTTTTGGTTCTAGTCAGGATTCTAGCAGCCGTATTTAGCACTAACTGAAGTTTATTTAGTGCTTTATCCGGGTAGCCGGAAAGTAGAGCATTGCAGTAGTCTAACCTAGAAGTAACAAAAGCATGGATACATTTTTCTGCATCAATTTTGGACAGAAAATGTCTGATTTTTCAATGTTACGTAGATGGAAAAAAGCTGTCCTTGTAACAATCTTGATATGTTCGTCAAAAGAGAGATCAGGGTCCAGAGTAACGCCGAGGTCCTTCACAGTTTTATTTGAGACAACTGTACAACCATAATAATGCATTATGGTTTTAAGGAGGTAGCATTGAATTGGGTACAGTCATATCTAACTGACAGGAAACAGTCCACATATATCAATGGTTCATTTTCTTCCCCTCGTGTTAAACTGTGGAATACCGCAGGACAGCTGCCTTGGGCCACTTCTCTATTTAATATATACCAACGACCTTCCCTAAGCCTTAGCTGAAACTCAAGCTACTATATTTGCAGATGATACTACAATTTATGCAGCAAGACAATCGGTTCAACAGGTACAGCAAGCTTTACAAGGAGATTTGGAGAATTTTAGGGAGTGGGTTTGCCAAAACAAACTTGTTTTAAACACCAAGAAAACCAAAGTTATGTTGGTCTGTTCCACTAGGAAAAGGCCAAAACAGCATGGGATACAATTTAGTATGGGAGGAGTACAAATTGAAGAAGTGGCAGAAACCAAACTATTGGGAGTGCAGCTAGACAACTGCTTATCATGGTCGTCTCAAATAACTAATCTATGTAAAAAAAAATATTAAAACAGCATGCATAATCAGAAGGATAGCTAAATATTTACCAGGAAAATTATTCAGCAAATAACACAAGCATTAATTGAGAGTCAGGTGAACTACTGTTCTGTRGTCTGGGGAAATGCATCATCAAGTAAAGTTAGGAGGCTGCAGAATGTACAGAACAAAGCAGCAAGGATTGTTTTAAGGTGGAGATATGGTTCTTCTGTTGCAGTTATGCGCAATGTTCTTGGTTGGTCATCAATCGATAAGATAATTGAAAGATATTATTTTCTTATTTTATTTCATAATATACATCATTTAAAACGGCCAAGTTCTATTCACAACGGTATTCAGTTGGTAAGAGACAGACATTCCGTAAATACTAGGAATAGATTGTCCACCATCTATGCGTTGTCTAGACAGAAAAGAGAAATAGGCATAAGAACATTTCGATTTAGAGCAATAAAGAAATTGAATAAATTAACTGAGCAAACCAGAAACCTTTCAATATATAAATTATTTTAAAACGATTTAAATATAATACATAGAAATGTTGTGGGACTATAGTAGATGAAGAATCAATATTTTATTAGATTGACTATTTATTGGGTCATTATGTTAGTATATTATGTATGTTTGTAATAGTGTGTTATATGTGGAAATGTGTTTATAAATTGTATTTTAATGTTTAAGGACTCTTGGAAGATTAGTCCAAATGGGGACTAAAAGAGATCCAAATAAAATCAAGATTAATTGTCAGATTCAACAGAAGATCTCTTTGTTTCTTGGGACCTAGAACAAGCATCTCTGTTTTGTCCGAGTTTAAAAGTAGAACGTTTTCAGCCATCCACTTCCTTATGTCTGAAACACAGGCTTCTAGCGAGGGCAATTTTGGGGCTTCACCATGTTTCATTGAAATGTACAGCTGTGTGTCATCCTCATAGCAGTGAAAGTAAACATTATGTTTTCGAATGACATCCCCAAGAGGTAAAATATATAGTGAAAACAATAGTGCTCCTAAAATGGAACCTTGAGGAACACCAACATTTACAGTTGATTTGTCAGAGGACAAACCATTCACAGAGACAAACTGATATCTTTCCGACAGATAAGATCTAAACCAGGCCAGAACTTGTCCGTGTAGACCAATTTGGGTTTCCAGTCTCTCCAAAAGAATGTGGTGAACGATGGTGTCAAAGGCAGCACTAAGTTCTAGTAGCACGAGGACAGATGCAGAGCCTCGGTCTGACGCCGTTAAAAGGTCATTTACCACCTTCACAAGTGCAGTCTCAGTGCTATGATGGGGTCTAAAACCAGACTGAAGCATTTCGTATACATGTTTGTCTTCAGGAAGGCAGTGAGTTGCTGCGCAACAGCTTTTTCTAACATTTTTGAGAGGAATGGGAGATTCGATATAGGCCGATAGTTTTTTATATTTTAGGGTCAAGGTTTGGCTTTTTCAAGAGAGGCTTTATTACTGCCACTTTTACTGAGTTTGGTACACATCCGGTGGATAGAGAGCCGTTTATTATGTTCAACATAGGAGGGCCAAGCACAAGAAGCAGCTCTTTCAGTAGTTTAGTTGGAATATGGTCCAGTATGCAGCTTGAAGGTTTAGAGGCCATGATTATTTTCATCATTGTGTCAAGAGATTTAGTACTAAAACACTTAAATGTGTCTCCCTTAATCCTAGGTCCTGGCAGAGTTGTGCAGACTCAGGACAACTGAGCTTTGGAGGAATACGCAGATTTACAGAGGAATCCGTAATTTGCTTTCTAATAATCATGATCTTTTCCTTAAAGAAGTTCATGAATTTATTACTGCTGAATTGAAAGCCTTCCTCTCTTGGGGAATGATGCTTTTTAGTTTGCTTTGCGACAGTATCAAAAAGACATTTCGGATTGATCTTATATTCCTCAATTAGGTTGGAAAAATAGGATGATCGAGTAGCAGTGAGGGCTCTTCGATACTGCACGGTACTGTCTTTCCAAGCTTGTCAGAAGACTTCCAGTTTGGTGTGGCGCCATTTCCGTTCCAATTTTCTGGAAGCTTGCTTTAGAGCTCGGGTATTTTCTGTATACCAGGGAGATAGTTTTTTATGACAAATGTTTTTAGGGGTGCGACTGCATCTAGGGTATTGCGCAAGGTTAAATTGAGTTCCTCAGTTAGGTGGTAACTGATTTTTGTAGGCAGAGGGTAGGCAGAGGGAGTCTGGAAGGGCATCAAGGAATCTTTGGGTTGTCTGAGAATTTATAGCACGACTTTTGATGCTCCTTGTTTGGGGTCTGAGTGGGTCTGTGGACTTTTCCATGTGAATATTAAAGTCACCAAAAATTAGAACATTATCTGCTATGACTACAAGGTCCGATAGGAATTCAGGGAACTCAGTGAGGAACGCTGTATATGGCCCAGGAGGCCTGTAAACAGTAGCTATAATAAAGTGATTGAGTAGGCTTCATAGATTTCATGACTCGAAAATTTGCTATCGTAAATGTTAGCAACACCTCCGCCTTTGCGGGATGTGCGGGGGATATGGTCACTAATGTAACCAGGAGGTGAGGCCTCATTTAACACAGTAAATTCATCAGGCTTAAGCCATGTTTCAGTCAGGCCAATCACATCAAGATTATGATCAGTGATTAGTTCATTGACTCTAACTCCCTTGGAAGTGAGGGATCTAACATTAAGTAGCCCTATTTTGAGATGTGAGGTATCACGATCTCTTTCAATAATGGCAGGAATGGAGTAGGTCTTTATTCTAGTGAGATTGCTAAGGCGAACACCGCCATGTTTAGTTTTGCCCAACCTAGGTCGAGGCACAGACACGGTCTCAATGGGGATAGCTGAGCTGACTACACTCACTGTGCTAGTGGCTGACTCCACTAAGATGGCAGGCTGGCTAACAGCCTGCTGCCTGACCTGCACCCTATTTCATTGTGGAGCTAAGGGAGTTAGAGCCCTGTCTATGTTCGTAGATAAGATGAGAGCACCCCTCCAGCTAGGATGGATTCCGTCACTCCTCAACAGCCCAGGCTTGGTCCTGTTTGTGGGTGAGTCCCAGAAAGAGGGCCAATTATCTACAAATTCTATCTTTTGGGAGGGGCAGAAAACAGTTTTCAACCAGCGATTGAGTTGTGAGACTCTGCTGTATAGCTCATCACTCCCCCTTACTGGGAGGGGGCCAGAGACAATTACTCGATGCCGACACATCTTTCTCGCTGATTTACACGCTGAAGTTATGTTGTGCTTGGTGACCTCTGACTGTTTCATCCTAATATCGTTGGTGCCGACGTGGATAACAATATCCCTATACTCTCTACACTCGCCAGTTTTAGCCAGCACCATCTTCAGATTAGCCTTAACGTCGGTTGCCCTGCCCCCTGGTAAACAGTGTATGATCGCTGGATGATTCGTTTTAAGTCTAATACTGTGGGTAATGGAGTCGCCAATGACTAGGGTTTTCAATTTGTCATAGCTAATGGTGGGAGCCTTCGGCGTCTCAGACCCCGTAACGGGAGGAGTAGAGACCAGAGAAGGCTCGGCCTCAGACTCCGACTCGCTGCTTTATGGGGAGAACCGGTTGAAAGTTTCTGTCTGCTGAATGAGCGACACTGGTTGAGCATTCCTACAGCATTTCCCTCCAGAAGCCATGAGAAAGTTGTCTTGCTGCGGGGACCGTGCGAGGGGATTTATACTACTATCTGTACTTTCTGGTGGCACAGACACTGTTTCATCCTTTCCTACACTGAAATAACCCTTGCCTAACGATTGCGTGTGAAGCTGGGCTTACAACACAGCTATCTTCGCCGTAAGGCGATCGTTCTCCTGTATATTTTGAGTACAGCGACTGCAATTAGAAGGCATCATGTTAATGTTACTACTTAGCTTCGGCTGTTGGAGGTCTTGACGAATCATGTCCAGATAAAGCATCCGGAGTGAAAAAATTGAGTGAAGGAAAAACAAAAAATATAAACGGTAATTAAAAACCGTAAAGTTGTCAGGTAGCAAAGTAAGGTTAGCAACAAAACGCACAGCAGCACGTAAACAAGTCTGCAAGTTGTGACCGGAAAGGACAGCCTACAGCCTACTTTCTTTATTTCAAATTCAATTCAAGTTATGCTTCCTGTGGGGTGTGACCAATGCAATTCAAATTCCAAAATTCAATTGGAATTAAAGATCAATTCACAACTCAATTCAGAATTGACCACAACCCTGATATACAGTACATACATACACAGAGGAGCGCTTTCATGCTCGCTCTGTCTCCTCTCTCTTTCTCTCTACTCTTCACTTAAAACAAAGTTGTGATTTATGGTCATTCAGCCCATTTACTCTCTCTCCCTCTGTGTCTGCCTTCCTCCCCATCTCTGTCTACCTCCTTGCTCACCTCTCCTATCTATGTCTCTCGATCCCTCTCTCTTCATCCTCTCTCACACTCTTTCAATTCACTAAGTCGGAAAGAGTTAAGATCTCTTGCTCTCCTCTTCTCCCACCCCTCCCTTTTCTCAGTCCCTTGCATTCAGACACCCCCTCCTTTTTCTGCCTCTCTCTCTCTCTCTTCACCTCCTTTATTTCTCTTTGGGTACAAATGTGTGAGTGAATGGGCTCCATCCACTCTGGTCTTACTGTTGTTGTTCCTGTGTTTTTCTCCCCCCTCTCACTCTCAATTTAAATTATATTTAATTTGCTTTATTGGCATGACGTAACAATGTACATATTGTCAAAGCGCGTACTGTACATTGATACATTTACAATATTAACATAATTAAAATAATAATAATCCATATTGTCAATGGGACAATCAGTAACAACAATAATCAAGGGTAAAAATAACCATGCAGTCGGCAATAACAATGGCATAGAGGACATGTGCAGGTTGGTTGGTCTGTCAGACACTGTCCCTCATTTTATGGCAGGCAGCAATGTAGTGCGCTGCCAACCCACAGCTCCCTGCGTCTTCCCCCAACAGAACGGGTAGCCTATTTTCATCAGAGAGTCTTTGAAAACTTAAATAAGGGTTTCAAATTTGGGGAAATGACACATTTCTAATTGTTTTATATATATTTTAAAGTTTTGTCAGGAAATGCAGCTCTGTCTCAGGTTCTGCTGTGATTGCACAACCTTTCTTCTACAGAGAGCCAGGTTTTCCTGTATCTACCTTTCTCAATGGCAAACCTGTGCTCAGAAAAACCTTGACAAAGTACAGACTCTCAAAGGTTTTGATCAGTAACCATGTTCAAATAGTTTGCCATGGTGTACTGTTGATTTAGGGCCAGATAGCACTGCATTTTGCTTTGTTCTTGTTTGCCAATAAGTAATGTAGTTTTGTTTTGACTGTGTTGTAATTTGGTGCTCTGGTCCTGAGGCTTTAGTGTGTTAGTTAAACAGGTTTGTGAACTCAGCCCCAGGACCAGCTGGATGAGGGGATTCTTTTTTGTTTGTTGCTCAGCTCTTGTAGTTTTCCCCCAGACATGTAGAAGAATCTTACAAAATGTCTGTCTGTCTGTCTGTCTGTCTGTCTGTCTGTCTGTCTGTCTGTCTGTCTGTCTGTCTGTGTCTGTCTGTGTCTGTCTGTCGCAGTGGTCTAAGGCACTGCACCTCAGTGCTTGAGGCGTCACTACAGTCATTGTAAATAAGAATGTGTTCTTAACTGACTTGCCTAGTTAAATAAAGGTTCAATTTGAATAAAACAATCTCTACTGGTGTTAAGAGCCTTTTGAAGGGGGCCGAGGGGCTACTAATAATGACCGGAAGACAATGGAGTCAGGACAGACACCACCAGGGTGTATGTGCGTGTGTGTTTTTGGCTAAGGGGATTGTGTGGACATTGAGAAAGCTTGAGAATGTAAAACGTGCATAGTACTTCGCAACATCTAGGTGCAGTTCTAACAAATGTCCACACAGGTGCATTGTTACTCCAAAACTTGAAGTAGCTGCAGGGTTGATGTTGCAGCCTGTTTCTTTAGTTATTGTCCAGTTTTAGTCTTTTTCAATACCTATTTACTTACTTATCTGAATGTTCAAATAATTAATATACTGTCTTTAACATTTTAAACAATTGGGAAGATTGGTAGATGGTAACTATTAGGACAAATCTGAAAAAATGCTTGATTGAATACAATTTGACCTCACTTTAATTTATTTGTTTCTTTTTTATCTAGAGATCTCTGACCATTCTTGATAGAAAATACTGCCCTGTAAGCCCGTCTAGTTGCCTTGTTATCCCTTTTGATTATAACCTTCTTTTAATGTAAACTTAAACTCCTTTTGACAATGTCATTTCTGAAGATATTTTGTTTATCACTTATTATGTTTTATTTGGTTCACCCTAGCAATCTCCATCAATGGCTCTCTTTGCCCTGGTAAGCACTTGCTTTTCTCATACAAGTGACAGTTTAATCTACTGTGGCTGCTCTCTCTTTGTTGAGTTAATTTGATTAATTAAAAAATTGCCTAAGCGTTGCTTGAATATATGTAACTGCTGTTCTAATTTTGTATAGACTAGACCTACTAATGAAAACGTAAACGCGTGTACTTGGCTTTAGGAAGTGCATGATCAGCATGCATTGTATCAAGGACAGAAAATGTTCCTGCGGCCGCGTGTTTATTGGTCCGCACCTCTGGGGTCGCAAATGGGATCATGAGTGGCTGAAAGGTATTTGAGTAGGAACAGAAAATAATTCTCACAAGTGGATGATTACTTCTGCCACATGTTAACCCAACTCCCGGAGAATGGCCCAGACTTTCAGATCCGCATTCACGAGGGCTCCCAACCTGGACTGGAGGCCTTTTCGTAAAGGGCAGCCCCTCTCCTCGTTATAGTGTTTTCACAATCTATGGATTTCCCCCTTCCACTTTCCCATATCCCACACGTGTTATTCCCCATTGTTTGACTTCCCTGAATTGGCGATTTGATTATGGAGCTTCCAGATTTTAATCATTCGATTTCTGACAATGGTAAAGTTTTCCAAGGGAAGAGACTCAGAGAGAACATTTGCTTGGTTGTGTCATGGCCGTAATTATTATCAATCACGAGGCAATATGCTTCTACAATTTGCCCTATCACAGTTGGTATTTGCAATTCATAAATTAGGCCTACCCTTTGTCACAATATTTGCAGCATAAACCTCAATAAAATGTTGTAAACCTATAATTTCTCACTGTGCTGGTAATAATGTATTTTTTTATAAGAACATTTCTTATGTTCTCAGTGAATGATAAAATAGTCTATATTCTTGGAAATAATTTTGTAAAAGAGCTGCTCATTGACTCCACGATGACCCAAAAATGTAGCATATACTGGAGCTGTGTCTTGTTGTGTCATTTTTAGATGCAACTCGTGTTTTATAAATATTATATTACATTTATATTCAATTGAATTTGCTTTGGGTTAATAGTTCTTCAAATCTATAATCCCAACAGTGGTAAATGAGTTTGAGTTCCAGCGTCACGGTACTAAAACACAGTTAGCATTAGATGTTTCAATTAAGACTCTTGATCTTTCTGTATTTGTAGGTACCTTTATGCGTTGGGACAGAGAGTTTGGAAACGTTGGAAAAGAAGATATTTCGTTCTTGTCCAGGTAGGCTAAATGTCATGATTCATTGACACGTGTTTCATTGAGAACAATACAATATTTTAAGGTATACTCGCCAAATGTATAACTTCTAACAGATTGTTTCCTCCTAGTGGACTTTTCTTTGCACAGTGGTTTTTCTTGGTTGTGTTTTATACATTTTTGTTGACCCTCCTTTGCACTTCATACCTTTTGAGTCTTTTCACAAAATGTTTGAATCATGAAGCAACACATGTTGACCATGTAGAGAAATATG
The DNA here is from genome assembly GCF_002910315.2 of Salvelinus sp. IW2-2015. Lineage (NCBI taxonomy): Eukaryota > Metazoa > Chordata > Actinopteri > Salmoniformes > Salmonidae > Salvelinus > Salvelinus sp. IW2-2015. The sequence goes on from NC_036842.1 coordinate 55,162,847, forward strand.
CAGCAATCTATAAAAGGGAGACGAAAAAAACGGTTGTGTAATGCAAAGATATTTTCTGGAAATTACAATCTCTTATACTATATCACCTGATTCCCATATTTAAAAAAACATAGCGTAATATTTGTTTTTACTAATTATAATGCCATTTTATACAGAGTGTGTGAACCCTTGATAACTGTTGCAGGTCAGCCAATACACCTTTGCAATGTGCAGCTATAGAGAGAAGAAGTCTGAGCCCCATGAACTGATGCAACTAGAAGGTTACACTGTGGACTACTCCGACCCCCAGCCTGGTACACACACACACACAGGTAACTCACTTCTTACAACACTCACACTAACGTTGTGTTAAGACACTATACCAGGGGTGTCAAAGTCAAATGGACGGAGGGCCAAATAAAAAATTTAGCTACAAGCCGAGGGCCGGACTGTTCGAATGTTCATTGAAAAAATTTTAAATGACGCATATAGTCTAGTGAACCTAATTGAACCTACTGAAAACCTAACAAATATATTCCAATATGATCAGATAAATAAAGCAATATTTTCTTATGCATCTGGGCGTCTCCCACAGAGTTTTCAGTTTGGTTTTTAATGCCTTCATTGTACTGTACTAATCAAGAGATGACATGATCCGCGAACCCTGCAGCTGCAAGTTCATTGCATTCAGAATGACTTTCGTAATGTCACAGAATCAGAAGGCCATTCACACAGAAACATTTCGTCTCGGAGTTGTGTTGTGTCTTTTCCCTTTGCTGTCCAGAACAAGATCAAATCTCCTTCACGAAGCTTCGAACATCTTTGAAGCACCTTTCCTGGCTTAGCTCGCACTCTGTGTGATAAGGAAAATCACCACTGCTCCGTTCTAACTCCGTCAGAAATGCCTTGAACTGGGGTGATTCAAACCTTTGGCTCTGATAAAGTTTAACTGTGGCGGTGATGATGCCTCATTACATGCTCCAATTCTTCAAAGGCCTTTAAAACCGCAAAGCGCTTTCCTGGTGTATGATAAATGACTAAGCTGTCAGCTCACCTGTCGCGTTTTTCCTCTTGCATCTTTTCGCGTATCTTCGGCCACAGTTCCGCTCGCTGTGTTCCACACATCGGCAGGTGCTCCGTCGGTTTTGTCAAACCCAACGAGTTTTTCCCGCAAGGCAGTCCCATCTCATTACACATCTTGACACTCCTCTTCATACAATATGCCCGTAGTTGGTGCATGCACCACCCAAAAATTAAGCGAGGGGGGCATTCGAGGACGGGGTAAAGCCAAAAACTCCTCTGTCACGCTTAGGCTGGAGTCCACTCCGCGGATGAAAATTGACAACTGGGCCAATGTCAGAAATGTCGTGCTCTCATCCACAGCCAAGGAATATGCAATGAAATCTTTTCCCTTTTTCACAAGCTGCTCTTTTAGATTGATGGACAACTGGTCTACTCTCTCGGCAATGGTGTTTCTGCTCAGACTCACATTTAAAAAGAGTTGCCTTTTTTCTGGGCAAACTTCGTCACAAACTTTAATCATGCAGTTTTTGATGAAATCCCCCTCCGTAAATGGCCGGGCTGATTTAGCGATCTCTTCTGCAAAATAAAACTGCCTTGACAGCAGCCTGGCCTTGTGATTTGGCTTTTTTTTGAACAGAGGCCTGTCGAGATTTGAGGCCTCGTTTTAATTCTTCTCTGCCTTTTGTAGCCTTTGTTCCATGTCTATTCTTGTTTATATGTCGCGTGTTTGTTTCTAAATGTCGTCTCAGATTATACTCTTTCAGTACCGACTAACATTTCTCCACACAGAAGACACACAGGTTTTCAGCTACCTCCGTGAACATATACTCCGACTCCCACTTGTTTGAAACCCCCGGTTCTCAGTGTCCACCTTCCGTTTTGCCATTTTTGATGGGTATCTGAAAGTTAATTTTACTGTGATGCTGACGACTGCTGTGCCAATAAATATTGAAATGAAGCAGCCTACTGCTCGGTGCGTCACCGTTGCATTGTGGGAAATGTAGTATTGGTGCGTGTAAAAGATCTGCGGGCTGCCGGCTTGCTGCGGTCTGCGGGCCGGTTCTAATAATAAATCAAGATCATCCCAGGGGCCGTAAAAAACCTTCTCGCGGGCCGGATGTGGCCCGCGGGCCTTGACTCTGACATATGTGCACTATACCATACCTTATCTATCCATCCATCTTGTCTCTTCTGTTATGACCATCTGCACCACATACCTCGTCTCTCTCTCTCTCTCTCTCTCTCTCTCTCTCTCTCTCTCTCTCTCTCTCTCTCAGGTCTCCAGGGTGGTCGAGTGTTCTTCAATGCGGTCAAGGAGGGTGACCTGGTCGTGTTTGCCAATGATGACGAGCAGGACCGGATGCTGTGGGTTCAGGCCATGTACCGCGCTACAGGCCAATCATACAAACCAATTCCACCCACCCAGAACTGCAGAGCAGGGAACTCCCAGCCATTCGCACCAATCTCACTGCTCAGTAGGTTCACTTCAACAGCATTTATTCCTTTATTCTTGAAAAATAAGATCATATAAATGGTCATTTGGCTGACATTTTTTACTTACAATTAAACGAATGTTCAGTTTACAGTTGACACCAAAATTATTGACACCCTTGCAAGATTCAGTATTTCATCTAAAATATGTTGAAATTGAATGTTCACACATTTGATTGATTGAACTGCACAGGACCATCCAATATTAAAATGAATTTGGTTGGAGGCAAGTTATCTGGTTTACTGTGTAATTTATCTCTCCTGTGGTAAGTTGCAGGTGTACACAGGGTAAAAATAGCCATTCAACCAGTTTTGAAAAGAGAAAACGGGACATTCTGCTCCATTGCACTCCATTGTAAAGTTCAAGGCTGATAATATATTTGACCGCATACAGGTCTTCAAATTGAATCAAACCCACAACTGTAGCAAGTCCCAAGGTCCAACCAACTGAGACATCGGTATTGTGCGCTCACCTTGTGTATAAGCATCACCAAAATAAGATTGCGGTGATGTGAAACATTTCCTTTTTTTTTTTTTTTTTTTTTTTACATCAATTGTTCACAGAAAGAAAATAAATAAAGGCAATGAGTGACTGAACAAATTCAAACAGATGAATGTCTAACCCACTCACTTGACTGGAGAGGAGATGAGAGTCTATGACAAGGCAAAGTGTTCAGTGCTGTAGCCAGAGATAGGACATTGATCGACTGAGCGCTCGCTGGAACACACACGCCAGCGTGGGGCTGATTGAGACCGTTAGCATGAGGATGTCGAGCCGCTGTGTGTGTGTGGCAACACACTTTTCTCCCATCAGCTGAGAGAAAGAGAGATAGAGAGAGAGTGTGGTTTCTGACACCAGAATCATTTTGATAATTAAAATGCACGTACGTTCGTGGGGTTTATTGAGTCTGTTCTGTATTTTTATACTGTCATTTTTTTTCTCTCTTTTTGTCAGCATTACGCTATGGAATTTGAAGGGCTCTTTGAAATAGCTCTTCAGCTGGGAACAATCAGAAGTGCTAAGTGTTGTTATGATTGTGTGTGTGCGTGTACATGTGTGTGTGCAGTCCTCTCTAATGATGGTGTCTCAGAGCTCATGTCTCTCCACGCACCCTGGAAGAATTTTCCTGTAGTGTGAATTAAAGGTTAAAAAACGAGCTAATAATCACACACACACAGTAAAATTACACTGTATACCAGTCTTCCTTGTCATCTTCGCACTCCTTCTCTCAGACACACACACACACACACAAACCTACACACACACACAGCATAGGTGTTTTGCAACGTGGGTGTTTGTTGAAGGTCAGCGTTATCCTCAAGGAGATTTGAGCCCATTAGAGAATGCCAGGTTTCTACACCATTAATAATATCCTTGCGTTGCCTTGAAATGCTGCATTTGAGCATTAGTTTCAGTAAATGAACACTCTAAGACACTGTAGTAAACATGTTTTTGTTTAGCTGGCCTTCAATCATTCACTCATCGTTTGCGTGAAACAACACCATTTTAATATGTATAGTCAGACGTTATTGACCGGGATTTAATGTTGTATGGAGATGTTATCGGTATATATGTTTTCGTCATAAAAAGGCCATGCTGACCATATAGATATAGTATAAGATCAGTTAAAAAGTGTTCGACCACTTTTGTTGTATGCATGAAGGTAGTTTTAACGGATTGTCATTTACAATAATGTATTGTGAACTTAGAAGAGAAGTCGCTCTTGACTCGCATATCTTTTCCCTTCCGTGATTCACTGATTTGTGACACATTCATCATGCTGATCTCTGTCAAGGTTCTTGTCAGTTTCTGTTTTGAAAAGCAAGTGTTTGAAGTTTAGGACTAAAGTCCAACCTGTCTCATAGTTTTAGCCTTTCTCATATTTTAATTGACAGCCAAGTCTACCAGGACAGCTGAGACCTCTGAGCAGAGTTCTACTTAAGGTGTCTGTGTGTGTGTGTGTGTGCATGTGTGGCAAGGAGCGATGCTGAGACTCCGATAACCTGTCCATCCGCATCTGTCACTCCCCTCAGTTCCCATGCCGGGCTCGCTCGAACAAATCAAATCACTCCGCCTGGTATACCTGAGATGTTAGCGCTCGGTGTCTCTCTTCGCCCACGTTGATAACCTGTCATCATCGTATCTGCCACCTCACTGGGAGACATGCCACATGGATATGACTGCTGCCGTGACAACGCTGATGGGGCTTCAAAGAGAGGGATATGAAGAGAATGAGCGCCAACCCCCTGCACCTCCCCCTGTATCCATATTCTCTTCCCTAGTACCACACCAGGCGTAAGGGATATACTCCTTCAGCTACAATTCAATAACTCCAGAGACACACATAAGTTTTTCTTTGTAACACACACACATCACAGTACATACCCCCTTCAACCTGTCTAGCCACATTCACCCAACACACACGCCAACATACCCCATTCATCCACATACCCCCCCACACACACACATTATACACACACTCTAACTGACCCGACTCCAACACTCCCTGTCTAGACACACACACACACACAACATATAGACACACAGACACAAACACATATTCTAACATCCTCATCTACAGATAATACTGTAGCTGGAAGTTAAAGATGACACGGATCAATAGGATTTCTCCTAGTGTCTGGATACATTAACATCCCCCCTCCCCTCATCTACAGATAATACTGTAGCTGGAAGTTAAAGATGACACGGATCAATAGGATTTCTCCTAGTGNGTCTGGATACATTAACATCCCCCCTCCCCTCATCTACAGATAATACTGTAGCTGGAAGTTAAAGATGACACGGATCAATAGGATTTCTCCTAGTGACTGGATAAATTAACATCACGCCTCCTCCTGCTGCCCCTAAATCAATAGTGTCTCTCCCTCCCCGTCTCATCATCAGCTTTAATCTATATCCCTTTGTCTTGTGTTCTTTAGAATCTTCTTGTTCCTCCCTTTCTCCACGCCTTAAACCAAATTACATTAAGGACACTCCGCATTTAGGGTAACAAATGTAAAATGACCTACATCAGAATTAAAGAAAAAGGGGGCCAAAGGGCAGGAGTACAGAAAAAGCAAGTGAAAGAAAGAAGGAAAGAAAAGGGAGAGCTTCGATTCCGAGTTGATTGTGGGGATTGCACTTCTGCTGCCTTTTTTTTTACAAAAGCGACAGAGGAGGGTGGAGGGGGAGACGCAAATGTCTGAGAGAGCGCTTGCAGGCAAAGCACGGGGCTTTTCTCCATTCATACAAGAGTGGTGGACGAGACAGAAATGGCAGCGTTAATAAAAAGCTATCACTATTGCTTGTCTCGGGTGTGAAGCCGCGGGCATTGGAGGCGTGGGGGCAAAGATTATTTTCTCTACAGCCTTGGTCTTTTGTGGGACCATGTGTCATGTGAAGAAAAGTCGGTCCCAAATGTATTTCTACAATATGGAAAAAGAGAGAGTGTTAGGCTTTTCATGGGGGTTGCTCGTTCTGCTCGACACCAGCCATTAACTGGGACGAGTCTGAAAGGACTGGAAGTGAACCTGGGCACATACAGGGCTGTCGTATCTGCCCTCATCCTCTCTTTATCTCTTTCACCTTCTCCTTTTTTCCTTTCAGTGTTTTTTCCTTATTTCTTTCTGTGACCTGGCATCATTGCTTCTAGCTGTTTATGGATGGTACAGTTGAAGTCGGAAGTTTACATACACCTTAGCCAAATACATTAAAACTCAGTTTTTCACAATTCCTGACATTTTAATCCTAGTAAAAATTCCCTGTCTTAGGTCAGTTAGTATCACCACTTTATTTTAAGAATGTGAAATGTCAGAATAATAGTAGAGAGAATGATTTATTTCCGTTTTAATTTCTTTCATCACATTCCCAGTGGGTCAGAAGTTACATACACTCAATTAGTATTTGGTAGCATTGCCTTTAGTGTTTCACTTGGGTCAAACATTTGGGTAGCCGTCACAAGCTTCCCACAATAAGTTTGTTGAATTTTGGCCCATTCCTCCTGACAGAGCTGGTGTAACTGAGTCAGGTTTGTAGGCTCCTTGCTCGCACACGCTTTTTCAGTTCTGCCCACAAATGTTCTATATGATGGAGGTCAGAGCTTTGTGACGGCCACTCCAATTCTTGATTTTGTTCTCCTTATGCCATTTTGCCACAACTTGGAAGTATACATGGAGTCATTGTCCATTTGGAATACCATTTGAGACCAAGTTTTAACTTCCTGACTGATGTCTTGGATGTTGCTCCAATATATCCACATCATTTTCCTGCCTCATGATGCCTATTTGTGACGTGCACCAGTCCCTCCTGCAGTAAAGTACTCCTCAACATGATGCTGCACCCCTGTGCTTCACAGTTGGGATGGTGTTCTTTGGCTTGCAAGCCTCCCCTTTTTCCCCAAAACATAAGATGGCCATTATGGCAGTTCTAACAGTTCTATTTTTGTTTCATCAGTCCAGAGACATTTCTCCAAAAGTACGATCTTTCTCCCCATGTGCAGTTGCAAACCGTAGTTTGGCTTTCTTTAAGGTGGTTTTGGAACAGTGGCTTCTTCCTTGCTGAGCGGCCTTTCAGGTTATGTCAATATAGGACTCGTTTTAACTGTGGATATAGATACTTTTTGTACCTGTTTCCTCCAGCATCTCACAGGTCCTTTGCTGTTGTTCTGGGATTGATTTGCACTTTTCGCACCAAAGTACGTCTAGGAGACGAACATGTCTCCTTCCTGAGCGGTATGACGGCTGCATGGTCCCATGGTGTTATACTTGCATACTATTGTTTGTACAGATGAACGTGGTACCTTCAGGCATTTGGAAATTGCTCCCAAGGATGAACCAGACTGTGGAGGTCTACCATTTCTTCTGAGGCTTGGCTGATTTCTTTTGATTTTCCATTATATCAAGCAAAGAGGCACTGAGTTTGAAGGTAGGCCTTGAAATACATCACAGGTAACACTCTAATTGACTCAAATTATGTCAATTCAGCCTATCAGAAGCTTCTAAAGCCATGACATAATTTTCTGGAATTTTCCAAGCTGTTTAAAGGCACAGTCAACTTAGTGTATGTACACTTCTGACCCACTGGAATTGTGATACAGTGAATTATAAGTGAAATAATCTGTCTGTAAACAATTGTTGGAAAAATTACTTGTGTCATGCACAAAGTAGATGTCCTAACCGACTTGCCAAAACTATAGTTTGTTAACAGGAAATTTGTGGAGTGGTTGAAAAACAAGTTTTAATGACTCCAACCTAAGTGTATATAAACTTCTGAATTCAACTGTATGTGGGTTGATGTGTTCTTTTCAACGATGTTTTCTCCCTTCCCTGTCCATTCACTGACTCTTTGTGTGACATTGAAAATATCCAGCCTTAGAGACAGACAATGAGATGTAGGACACAAACACACAAAAACACATACACAGGCTCTATGTAGGAACAGTCATTAGGAAGGTCCACTGAAAAGGTGACCCTTAAGTTTCATGTTCAGGGCTTTTCCACCACTGACCAAATTACTTACCTTTTTTCAAGTGGTGCTTTACCAAGACTAAGTATATCAGTGTTGTGACGAGACGCGTTACATGCTTGTGTTTGTGTCACTGTTTTTCCTCACATACTCCCGCTTGTTGCAAGAGTTTCTGTCAGTTTCTCATATTTACAGCTGAAATTTGGAAACTGGATTTCACAGAGTATCTCAAGCCAATGGAGGTGGGAACTAATAACCAAAGCAGCGAAAACTGATGATGCCAATGCAGTCGAATAGAGTTCCCTCCTTTTTACACTCCCGTTTCACGGTTGTACTCAAAGGTGTGAATTGCTGTGAGCAGATGTTCCATCATTCTGTCTGCCTGTATGCTGGGATTTGATTTGAACAGGAGGAGTCTGTGCTGTCGGGGCTTGCAAAGTTGCGCTCCATTGTTCAGTAAAATGATCTATTTTCATTGATGGAGATGCAGGATGGAATGGATTTTTTTGGTCAACCGTTTCTCTATAGCTCTTATACTCATTCGGCATCTTACCCTCTCTGTCTGCTTTTACTCTCTCTCTTTCACTCACACTCTCGCTCACTCTCTTTTTTCTCTCTCTCCTGCTCTCTCAGGTCTGGATTGCTCTCAGAGGCAGGGCGTAGAGGAGTTGATCTCTGCGGTGCCCTGTCGGTTCGACCACGCCGCCTTATTCCCTTTTCTGCAGAAACAGACCCTACAGCACCGGATGAATGACTCCTTCTCCTGCCTGGTGAGAGAAAGAGAGAGAGGGGCAGAGTAAGATTGTCCTTAATTGATAGTTTTTTTTTGTCTATATGCCAGACATTTCTGAAAAAAAGTAGACAGGCCTCCAATTTTGGGAGGGGGAGAGAGAGTGGGAGAGAAAGCCTCTGCTCGGCCTTGCTTTAGGACTCTGCGTGCAGCAAGAATCTCATGCCTCGGGGTTTTGGGAACTCTCACACTCAATGAAGGGGGATAAACGGTACTAATCAATACTTCCCAAATAGAAACATGACCCCCACAGACAACTGCTGGGCCTATTCAGTGGAAAGGAAGCCAAAAGCCATGCATGGCACAGAGAAGGGGGGGGTGTACTTGGCCATATGTGCGCTAGTGGTCAATTCCCTTTCAATTTCAGGAATTCAGCTATACGCAGATTTTGAATGTGAAATGTAATAGTGTAAATAGGCCATCTTTCAGATTCAAAATCAGATCCAATCCCTTTATATACTGCTATTGAGTTGAGATTAAAAAGAGTTTATGAGCATATGGTCCAACTAACGATTCCTCATTCAAATCAGACTAATGAGGGATGAGCTCCCTCCATACTGACACCTGTGCCTCTTTTATTTTCCTACCTGACTCATAAGGACTTCCCTTTATCTTCCACGAGAAGATAGTATTTAGACTTATATAGTCAACCTCAACCACCCTGTGTCTTTGCCATGTGAATGCCTTTGTTATTGACGAGGGCTTTGTGTATCAACTTGTAGTCCCCGTTGTTACCACATTCAGAATGACTTCTGTTAAGAAGTAGGGTTAGCCCTTTTGATGGTAAATCTGATTTGGGTTGTCAGAAGGTTGTGGTACTTATTGAGTTTTCCATATGCCCAGGATGTTGTTGGTTTTATTTGAAGTAAAATAGAATCCTACTGTACATCAACACTTTGATACAATCAAACAGTGTGGCTGCTATGTCCTGTCATCGAACAGCAGATGAACCAAGCAGAATCTTGGACTATAGCCAACCTGGAGTATATGCACACATGTAGGTCTTTAGAAAAAAGTCTGGATGGGTGTCAAGACATAAAATAATCCTGTGGTCAAGCTTTAACATAGGATCATATACTAACCACTAAACTGGATATTATGTGAAAAACTACAGTACCAGTCAAAAGTTTGGACACACCTACTCATTCCAGGGTTTTTCTTTATTTGTTACAACTTTCTACATTGTAGAATAATGGTGAAGACATCAAAACAATGAAATAACACATATGGAATCATGTAGTAACCAAAAAAGTGTTAAACAAATCAAGATATATTTTAGATTCTTCAAAGTAGACACCCTTTGCCTTGATAACACCTGCATACTCTTGGCATTCTCTCAATCAGCTTCATGGGGTAGTCAATTAACAGGTGTGCCTTGTTCCAAGTTAATTTGTGGAATTTCTTTCCTTCTTAATGCATTTGAGCCAATCAGTTGTGTTGTGACAAAGTAGGGGTGGTATACAGAAGATTGCCATATTTGGTAAAAGACCAAGTCCGTATTATGGCAAGATCAGCTCAAATCAGCAAAGAGAAATGACAGTCCATCGTTACTTTAAGACATGAAGGGCAGTCAATACGGAACATTTCAAAAACTTTGAAAGTTTCTTCAGTGCAGTCTCAAAAACCATAAAGCGCTATGTTGAAACTGGCTCTCATGAGGACCGCCACAGGAATGGAAGACCCAGAGTTACCTCTGCTGCAGACCATAAGTTCATTAGTGTTACCAGCCTCAGAAATTGCAGCCCAAATAAAACGCTTCATAGAGTTTAAGTAACAGACACATCTCAACATCCACTGTTCAGAGGAGACTGTGAATCAGGCCTTCATGGTCAAATTGCTGCAAAGAAACCAGTACTAAAGGACACTAATAAGAAGAAGAGACTTGCTTGGTCTGATAAGTCTAAATTTTAGATTTTTGGTTCCAACCGCCGTGTCTTTGTGAGACACAGAGTAGGTGAACGGATTATATCTGCATGTGTGGTTCTCACCATGAAGCATGCAGGAGGAGGTGTGATGGTGTGGGGGTGTGTTGCTGGTGACACTGTGATTTATTTAGAATTCAAGGCACACTTAACCAGCATGGCTACCCCAGCATTCTGCAGCGATACGCCATCCCATCTTGTTTGCGCTTAGTTGGATTATAATTTGTTTTTCAACAGGACAATGACCCAACACACCTCCAGTGTGTAAGGGGTGTGTAAGGGCTATTTGACCAAGAGCGAGAGTGATGGAGTGCTGCATCAGATGACCTGGCCTCCACAATCACCCAACCTCAACCCAGTTGAGATGGTTTAGGATGAATTGGACTGCTGAGTGAAGGAAAAGCAGCCAACAAGTGCTCAGCATATGTGGGAACCCCTTCAAGACTGTTGGAAAAGCATTCCAGGTGAAGCTGGTTGAGAGAATGCCAAGAGTGTGCAAAGCTGTCATCAATGCAAAGGGTCGCTACTTTGAAGAATCTCAAATATAAAATATATTTGATTTGTTTAACACTTTTTTTGGCTACTACATGATTCCATATGTGTTATTTCATAGTTTTGATGTCTTCACTATTATTCTACAATGTAGAAAACAGTCAAAATAAAGAAAAACCCTGGAATGAGTAGGTGAGTCCAAACTTTTGACTGGTACTGTATAACACGCGTTTTCTCGTCTGTGTGTTTGTATACATGTAAAGGCCACTCTTGAAAAGTGAGTCATGTTAAAAAGGTTAAGGTTGAGGCTTGTGACACCACACACACACACACACACACACACACACACATGCATGAAGACTCTCTAATACACATATACTAAGATTCTTCCTCATCAGTGTGAAAGTGTTGCCAAACTAGTAGGTGGAATGGCCAGTTATGCTGAAACCAAATTATTATTCAGACACACACACGCACACGCACCCTCCTCTCACCACGATAAACCTCCTCCTTAGCCCTAGCAAAGCAATTACGATCATTTTAATTAGAAATATCACAGCTGACGAATAGCTCTTAATTGCTTTGCGCTAGTCACATGAAAGAGAATACACTTGAATGAGGCCTTGAGAACAATGCTCAGAAAACAATTTGCTCTGTCAAAACCTCTGTTTGACAGAGCATATTGTGCCTTCAGAAAGTATGACTTATTACACATTTTGTTCTTACAGCCTGAATTCCAAATTGATTAAATTGTTTTTTCCCCTCACCCATCTACACACAGTACTCCATAATTACAAAGTGAAAATATGTTTTTAGACATTTTAGCAAATGTATTCACACCCCTGAGTCAATACATGTTAGATTCACCTTTGGCATTGATTACAGCTGTGAGTCTTTCTGGGTAAGTCTCTATGAGCTTTGCACACCTGGATTTTACCATATTTGCCCAATTTATCATTTTGAAAATGTTTCAAGATCTAACAAATTGGTTGAGGATCATTGCTAGACAACCATTTTCAAGTCTTGACATAGTTTTCCAATCAGATTTAATGTGAAAATCCAGCCAAAACCTCTAATTTACAGTGTTAACGCTGATATGTGAGAACAATATTTTTAGTGAACAAATGTTTAATTTTGGCATTATAATAAGGTTGGTAGCAACATGGAAAACCATAGTAGAAATCTGTTACAGCTCAAGTCAACATCAAAATCCACAATGCAATGCTCTCTCTATAGGCTGGCTAGCAAACGTAGCTATCACAATAATACCGAAGACAATTTTAACATGTAACGTAGATAGTTAGTGCATTTTGCTTAGGCAATTTTACAGCTATCAATTTAGGGTTGTTGTCCTTGTTGGAAGGTGAACCTTCGCTCCAGTCAGGCCAAATCGTTCAATCTTGGTTTTATCAGACAAGAGAATCTTGTTTGTCATGGTTTGAAAGTCCTTTAGGTGTCTTTTGGCAAATTCCAAGCGGGCTGTCATGTGCATTTTACTGAGGAGTGGCTTCTGTCTGGCCACTCTACCATAAAGGCTTGATTGGTAGAGTGCTGCAGAGATGGTTGTCGTTCTGGAAGGTTCTCCCATCTCCGTAGAGGAGCTCTGTCAGAGTGACCATCAGGTTCTTGGTCACATCCCTGATCAAGGCCCTTCCCCAGATCTGTGCCTTGACACAATCCTGTCTCAGAGCTCTACGGATAATTCCTTCGACCTCATGGCTTGGTTTTTTCTCTGACATACACTGTCAACTGTGGGACCTTATATAGACAGGTGTGTGCCTTTGCAAATCATATCCAATCAATTAAATTTACTACAGGTGGACTCTAATCAAGCTGTAGACACATCTCAAGGATGATCAATGGAAACAGGATGCACCTGAGCTCACCTGAGCTCATAGCAAAGGGTCTTAGTACCTACAGTTGAGGTTGGAAGTTTACATACACCTTAGCCAAATACATTTAAACTCCGTTTTTCACAATTCCTGACATTGAATCCAAGTAAAAATTCCCTGTCTTAGGTCAGTTAGGATCACCACTTTATTTTAAGAATGTGAAATGTCAGAATAATAGTAGAGATAATTATTTATTTCAGCTTCTTTTTCTTTCATCACATTCCCAGTGGGTCAGAAGTTTACATACACTCAATTAGTATTTGGTAGCATTGCCTGTAAATTGTTTAACTTGGGTCAAATGTTTCGGGTTGCCTTCCACAAGCTTCCCACAATAAGTTTGTTGAATTTTGGCCCATTCCTCCTGACAGAGCTGGTGTAACTGAGTCAGGTTTGTAGGCCTCCTTGCTCACACACGCTTTTTCAGTTCTGCCCACAAATTTTCTATAGGATTGAGGTCAGGTCTTTGTGATGGCCACTCCAATACTTTGAATTTGTTGTCCTTAAGCCATTTTGACACAACTTTGGAAGTATGCTTGGCGTCATGACGGCTGCATGGTCCCATGGTGTTTATACTTCATCTGTACAGATGTTTGTACAGATGAACGTGGTACCTTAAGGCATTTGGAAATTGCTCCCAAGGATGAATTTGTGGTCTACAAATTATTTTTATCTGAGGTCTTGGCTGATTTATTTTGATTTTCCCATGATATCAAGCAAAGAGGCACTGAGTTTGAAGGTAGGCCTTGAAATACATCCACAGGTACACCTCCAATTAACTCAAATGATGTCAATTAGCCTATCAGAAGCTTCTAAAGCCATGACATAATTTCTGGAATTTTCCAAGCTGTTGGAAAAAGTCTGAAAAAAGTCTGGTTCATCCTTGGGAGCAATTTCCAAACGCCTGAAGGTACCACGTTCATCTGTACAAACAATGCTTTCAGTCAATTTAGTGTATGTAACTTCTGACCCACTGGAATTGTGATACAGTGAAATAATCTGTCTGTAAACAGTTGTTGGAAAAATACCAAAACTATAGTTTGTTCACAAGAAATGTGTGGAGTGGTTGAAAAATTAGTTTTAATGACTCCAACCTAAGTGTATGTAAACTTCTGACATCAACTGTATGTAAATAAGGGATTTCTGTTTTTCTAAAAACCTATTTTCGCTTTGTATTTATGGGGTATTGTGTGTAGATTGATTTGGAGAATTAAAAAAAACACATCTTTAGAATGAGGGTGTAACGTAACAATATGTGGAAAAAGTCAAGGGGTCTGTATACTTTCCGAATACACCATATACACTGACTTTGAGAAGGGATTGAGTGACGATTAGCTTAGCAAACCGCGTGACGCGGCATGACAACATGAACGCGATTGGTCGACATTCTGCTGGGTGGGGCGTTATACGCTCCTTCATTCATTGGATTCATATCTCCTTTCTATAATATCTTTGGCAACGGCACCATGTAATGCACTCTGGACTAAAGAGAAAAATGTCCTAGACCCTCCGTTAAATTACACATTTCTCGAGGTCAGAATATTGCAAAAATATTATTAATGGCTTTCAAGAGAAGACATCCTCCCGAGTTATGACATCGGCCAGTATTGAAATCTGACATGTATGATAGACAATTTCGTGATCTAAAATGTATTTTCCTATTAACTTCCAGTGTAGTGAGAGTGACTTACCGTCCAGATTTCTGCCTGCTTAAACGGCAAGAAACTCAGATACTCCTGAAAACATTAAATGACCCAGGGAATCGATAGAACATCACTCAGAGATGCACAAAAAAATAACATTCAAAATAGGTGAAAATAGGTGTCCTTTAAGTCAAAATTGTAACTCGGCCACTCAGGAACATTCACTGTCTTCTTGGTAAGCAACTCTAGTGTAGATTTGGCTTTGTGTTTTGGGTTATTGTCCCGCTGAAAGGTGAATTAATCTCCCAGTGTCTGGTGGAAAGCAGACTGAACCAGGTTTTCCTCTAGGATTTTGCCTGTCCTTAGCTCCATTCCTTTACATTTTTATCCTGAAAAACTCCACAGTCCTTAAAACC
This sequence comes from Salvelinus sp. IW2-2015, assembly GCF_002910315.2. Taxonomy (NCBI): domain Eukaryota; kingdom Metazoa; phylum Chordata; class Actinopteri; order Salmoniformes; family Salmonidae; genus Salvelinus; species Salvelinus sp. IW2-2015. Next base: position 55,177,956 of record NC_036842.1, read on the forward strand.
TCTCTGGGAAATCGTCCCACATGGCCAACATCCAGTGAAAATGCAGAGGGCCAAATTCAAATAAATTACTATAGAAATTAAACTTTCATGAAATCACACATGCAATACACCAAATTAAAGCTACACTTGTTGTGAATCCAGCCAATGTGTCAGATTTCAAAAAGGCTTTATGACAAAAGCACACCAAACGATTATGTTAGGTAAGTACATAGTCACAGAAAAACACAGCCATTTTTCCAGCCAAAGAGAGGAGTCACAAAAAGCAGAAATAGAGATAAAATGAATCACTAACCTTTGATGATCTTCATCAGATGACACTCATAGGACTTCATGTTACACAATACATGTATGTTTTGTTCGATAAAGTAAACTCTCAGTTTACATTGGCGCGTTACGTTCAGTAATGTTTTACTTCCAAAACATCCGGTGATTTTGCAGAGAGCCACATCAATTTACAGAAATACTCATCATACATGTTGATGAAAATACAAGTGTTATGCATGGAACTTTAGATAAACTTCTCCTTAATACAACCGCTGTGTCAGATTTCAAAAAAGCTTTACCGAAAAAGCACACCATGCAATAATCTGAGTACAGCGCTCAGAGCCCAAATAAGCCATACAGATATCCGCCATGTTGTGGAGTCAAGAAAGTCAGAAATAGCATTATAAATATTCACGTACCTTTGATGATCTTCATCAGAATGCACTCCCAGGAATCCCAGTTCCACAATAAATGTTTGATTTGTTCGATAAAGTCCATCATTTATGTCCAAATACCTCCTTTTGTTTGCGCGTTTAGTACACAATCCAAACTCACGACGCGCGGGCAGGTCCAGGTGAAAGTTCAGACGAAAAGTCATATTACAGTTCGTAGAAACATGTCAAACTAAGTATAGAATCAATCTTTAGGATGTTTTTATCATAAATCTTCAATAATGTTCCAACCGGATAATTCCTTTGTCTCTAGAATTGCAATGGAACGCAAGCTACCTCTCACGTGAACGCGCGTGACAAGCTCATGCCACTCTGGCAGACCTCTGACTCATTCAAGCTCCCATTCCCCCCTCCTTCACAGTAAAAGCATCAAACAAGGTTCTAAAGACTGTTGACATCTAGTGGAAGCCTTAGGAAGTGCAATATGACCCCATTTCCACTGTATCTTGGATAGGCAACGAGTTGAAAAACTACAAACCTCAGATTTCCCACTTTCTGGTTGGATTTTTTCTCAGGTTTTTGCCTGCCATATGAGTTCTGTTATACTCACATACATCATTCAAACAGTTTTAGAAACTTCAGAGTGTTTTCTATCCAAATATACTAATAATATGCATATTCTAGCTTTTAGGACAGAGTAGCAGGCAGTTTACTCTGGGCACCTTTTTATCCAAGCTACTCAATACTGCCCCCCTGTCCCAAAGAAGTTAATGATTATGAGCATACCCATAACATGAATCAGCCACCACTATTGGATTTGCTGGACGTTACACTTTCTCTGTATTCAGGACAAAAAGTGAATTACGTTGCCACATTTTTTCCGTATTACTTTAGTGCCTTGTTGCTAACAGGATGTATTCTGTACAGGCTTCCTTCTCTGTAACTGTTTTAAAGTCACTATTGGCCTCATGGTGAAATCCCTGAGTGGTTTCCTTCCTCTCTGGCAACTGAGGATGCCTGTATTTTTGTAGTGACTGGGTATATTGACACACCATCCAAAGTGTAATTAATAACTTCACTATGCTCAAAGGGATATTCAATGGGGGTGTGTTTTTTTCTATTTTCATCTACCAATAGGTGCCCTTCTTTGCTAGGCATTGGAAAACCTCCCTGGTCTTTGTGGTTGAAATTCACTGCTCGACTGATGGACCTTACAGATGTGTGGGTTAGAGAAATGAGGTAGTCAAAAATCATGTTAAACACTATTATTGCACTATTATTGAGTCCATGGAACTTATTAAGCAAATATTTACTCCTGAATGTATTTAGGCTTGCCATAACAAAGGGGTTGAATACTTATTGACTCCAGACATTTCAGCTTTTCATTTTTTATGAATTTGTAAAGAAAATTGTAAAATATAATTACACTTTGACATTATGGGGTATTGTGAGTAGTCCAGTGACAAAAAAAATCTATTTTAAATTCAGGCAGTAATGCAATTATTTTGGGGAAAAGTCAAGGGGTGTGAACACTTTCTGAGGGTGCTGTAAGTCAACTGTAGTGTAAATGAATAATGTAAATGAGCAGTTCATCCTCTAGTGACATGAAGCAGTGTTAAAAAAAAAAAAAAAGATTACATACATTTATTGAATCATTTGATTTTAACGGAAAGTAATAAACCAACATCATGGACTCTTGGTTAAAATGGTGTAGATGGTTGTTCTAATCTAAAGCAAATAAAATGTCAATTTTAAAGTAAAACTTTTTTTAATCAACATCTCCCTCCTTCCTATTTTGTTTCTGCAATTTGTATTCGAAAGCCACGTTAATAAACAGATCACTGACCATTTCGAATCCCACCGTACCTTCTCCGCCGTGCAATCTGGTTTCCGAGCTGGTCACGGGTGCACCTCAGCCACGCTCAAGGTACTAAACGATATCATAACCGCCATCGATAAAAGACAGTACTGTGCAGCCGTCTTCATCGACCTGGCCAAGGCTTTCGACTCTGTCAATCACCGTATTCTTATTGGCAGACTCAATAGCCTTGGTTTCTCAAATGACTGCCTCGCCTGGTTCACCAACTACTTCTCTGATAGAGTTCAGTGTGTCAAATCGGAGAAACTGTTGTCCGGACCTCTGGCAGTCTCTATGGGGGTACCACAGGGTTCAATTCTCGGGCCGACTCTTTTCTCTGTATATATCAATGATGTCGCTCTTGCTGTGGGTGATTCCCTGATTCACCTCTACGCAGACGACACCATTCTGTATACATCTGGCCCTTCTTTGGACACTGTGTTAACTAACCTCCAAATGAGCTTCAATGCCATACAACACTCCTTCCGTGGCCTCCAACTGCTCTTAAACGCTAGTAAAAACCAAATGCATGCTTTTCAACCGTTCGCTGCCCACACCCGCACCCACAAAAAATGAATCGAGCAAGGATTTGCTTAGCTTGGTTCTATCCCGTTGAGTAAAGATGTTTACGCAAGGAGGACCATGGGTTTTCTGTGTTCCTACTGTCTTTAGTAGTTGTTTTAATCTTCTATAAAAGGCTGTTTTGATATTTGAGAATGTCTGAAACTAGCATCACTACCCTGGACGGTTCTGACCTAGAATATGTGGACAACTACAAATACCTAGGTGTCTGGCTAGACTGTAAACTCTCCTTCCAGACTCATATTAAGCATCTCCAATCCAAAATCAAATCTAGAATCGGCTTTCTATTTCGCAACAAAGCCTCCTTCACTGACGTCGCCAATCTTACCCTCGTAAAACTGACTATCCTACCGATCCTCGACTTCGGCGATGTCATCTACAAAATAGCTTCCAATACTCTACTCAGCAAACCGGATGCAGTCTATCACAGTGCCATCCGTTTTGATACCAAAGCCCCTTATACCACCCACCACTACGACCTGTATGCTCTAGTCGGCTGGCCCTTGCTACATATTCGTCGCCAGACTCACTGGCTCCAGGTCATCTATAAGTCTATGCTAGGTAAAGCTCCGCCTTATCTCAGCTCACTGGTCACGATAACAACACCCACCCGTAGCACTCGCTCCAGCAGGTATATCTCACTGGTCATCCCCAAAGCCAACACCTCCTTTGGCCGCCTTTCCTTCCAGTTCTCTGCATGTTAGTGACTGGAACGAATTGCAAACATCGCTGAAGCTGTTTCCCTCACTAACTTTAAACATCAGCTATCTGAGCAGCTAACCGTTCTCTGCAACTGTACATAGTCCATCTGTAAATAGCCCACCCAATCTACCTACCTCATCCCCATATTGTTTTTATTTACTTTTCTGCTCTTTTGCACACCAGTATCTCTACCTGCACATCATCATCTGCTCATTTATCACTCCAGTGTTAATCTGCTAAATTGTAATTATTTCGCTACTATGGCCTATTTATTGCCTACCTCCTCACGTCATTTGCACACACTGTATATAGACTTTCTTTTTTTCTATTGTGTTATTGACTATGCTTGTTTATTCCATGTGTAACTCTGTGTTGTTTGTGTTGCACTGCTTTGCTTTATCTTGGCCAGGTCGCAGTTGTAAATGAAAACTTATTCTCAACTAGCTTACCTGGTTAAATAAAGGTGAAATAAATAAAAAAGAAATAGTTGATGGACAAAAATACTTTTTTCACCTCTTCCACACAAAACAATGTGCACAAAACAGCCTATGTTCAGCAGGTTAGGTTTTTCAAAAAGTGACATGACAACTTTAATTCCAGCTGGTTCCATTTTGCAAGGGGTCACATTTACAAGAGCCATGACACAGAGTTGACCAAGACCAGGCCAAGCAGATCCCCTGTCACTCAGCACACAGGAACCATGTTCGTTAGAGAGAGCTAACGAGGCAGTCAGCTCGTTAATGGCTAATTGAGCGGTCAGCGCCAAGACTTGAGTGGGCCATCTGTTTGTCACAGTGGAACATCTTGTCACATGCTGCCAGGCTGCAGGGCGCTCGGCTGTATTCTTTTGTAGTGTGATATTAATAGATCCAACAGAGAAAGAGAGAACGATTCAGATAGAAAGAGAGAGCGAGAACGATTCAGATGGAGAGGGAGAAAGAGAGAGAGGGGGAATGATTCAGATGGAGAGAGGGAGAAAGAGAGAGAGAGGGAACGATTCAGATGGAGAGAGGGAGGAAAAGAGAATGAATAACTAAAGGGGGAGGGAGAATTGGAGAGGTAGGAGTGACAGAGCGATAGAAAAGGAAATGAGAGAAAGAATGCCTAAAAGGAAATGTGTGGTGAATGCCTCCTAGTCAGGTCATATCCAACTGTCTTAGTGGAGCCTGTTTTGATTGACTGTACAAAGAGGCTGCCAGTACATTAAGACATGAAGGAATCCTATTGTATCCCAGTCCCTATTAGGATGGCTCAAGGTTGCTTTTATTTTCAGTTTGAGGAAGACCGAGAATTGGAGCTGCTTACATGCTGACCAGACCGCGTGCGTCCGCGTGGATTTTGTCTACCCACACCAGACGCGATCAGGACACGCAGGATGAAATATCAAAACGAACTCTGAACCAACTATATTAATTTGGAGACATGTCGAAAAGCATTAAACATTTATGGTTATTTAACTAGCTTGCTGTTTCTAGCTAACTTGTCCTGGGATATAAACATTGGGTTGTTATTTTACCTGAAATGCACAAACTCTTCTACTCCGACAATTAATCCACAGATAAAAGGGTAAACCAAGTTTGTTTCTAGTACTCTCTCCTCCTTCATGCTTCTTCTTCTTTTTTGGACATTATATGACAGTTGGCAACCAACTTTAAGGTGCATTACCACTTCCAACTGGACTGGAGTGTGGACCTCAGTTCATCTTTCAATCACCCACGTGGGTATATGCTCCTCAAAACCAATGAGGAGATGGCACGTGAGTATATGCTCCTAAAAACCAATGAGGAGATGGGAGAGGCGGGACTTGCAGCGTGTCAAGCATCCCAAATAGAACCAAGTTCTATTTTAGCGCTGGCTGCGCAGACGCTCGTTGACGCACGAGAGCAGTGTGGGTGCAATGATTGAATAACATGTATGTGTACATTTATTTTGCAATTTGACGCAAGCGGTGTGGGCAGCGTATTATCATTTGTATCCATCGGCATTTTGTTTCTGACACAAAATATGAAAAAAGTATTTTATATTTATTCAGCCTTCCATGTAAAAGTATATCAAGAGCATCATTAATGTGGAAATAGAAACTAGCCAAACTCAGACAGGGGGCACAGTATTGCGCATGTCTGGGTTGCTCCCAAGTCAACCATAGCCACCCAAAGAGTCTCGGTTGCTATGCCAGGGATCTATTGGCGTTGTCGTGGGCGACTGCTCAGCGGAGGTGCTAATTTGTTAATATTTCTTCCGAGAGGAGTCTTAATTAGGTTTGTAAGATTCATGCCTAATTTTGTTATTATGCGCAGGATGAATGAACTAATGAATGTTCCAGGATTTCAGATCGCTCCAAACTTCCTATTTCACGCGTGACATTTTTTGCCAATGAATTAATTGTTTGTTGTTAACCTTACGCTCCTTTGTTTATTTGTTGGAAATAGTCTGGGAGTTTCTCTTTAAATTATAAATCCACTGAAAACCACTCATTCTTATAATTTACAGTGTTAAATAACACTCATATGTGAGAACACAATTTTTTGTGAACAAATGTTTCATTTTGTCATTGGTAAGGTTGGTAGCAACATGTGAAAATCTGTTGCTGCTCAAGTCAATTACAAAACCCACTGCAATGCTCTCTATGGGTTGGCTGGCTGGCTAGCTAGGTATCTAGCTAGCAAACGTACAGTAGGGAGACACAATAATACCAAAGTCAATATCAGCATGTGAAGTAGCTAGTTAGTGCAGTTTGTTTAGGCGATAATACAGCTATCAATTTAGTCTAGAATCTCACCATGTTCAACCTGCAGATCGATGTGCCTCACAGAGTGAGGTCTGACATTTGTAATGGCCATGCAACGGCACCATGCAATGCACCCTGGACTGAAGAGGCAGACAAATAGGATAAATGTGGTGGACGCTCTGCTAAATTACACATTTCTCAAGGTAGGAATATCGCAAAAATATGATCAGTATTGAAATCTGACATGTATGATAGACAATTTCCCAATCGAAAAGTAGTTTTCCTATTAACTTCCAGTGTAGTGAGAGCTGCTTTATCGCAATGCTACGTCATACCAGCCAAATTTCTGCCTGCTTGAACAGCAATAGTTCTGATACACATGAAAACATGAAATGACCCAGGGAATCAATAGAACATCTCTGAGATGCACAAAAACAATATAACATTCAAAATGGGTGAATCTTTCCTTTAACAGCTTATTGCAGAGGGTTATATCTTATCTGTATGCTGTACTTTACAGTGATAATTGAGCTTCTGTCATAGCTCCTGCTTTAAAAACTCATAGATTGCCTTTATTTTTAGTTTGAAAATGTGTACTCTAGTTTTGAAAATCAATGTGTACTTTAGTTTTTAACATAATCAAGTTGTTCAATTAAATAAAAATCATCTAGTTTCCAATCAATAGAATGTTGGCATAAAAGGCATAACTATGGCCCGTAGTCTAGTCGAGCAGTAATGCTCTCTTCTATGGAAAGTATTCATACCCCTTGACTTTTCCCACATTTTGATACATTACAGCCTTATTCCAAAATGGATAAAAAATATTTAAAAATCCTCAGCAATCTATACACAATACCCTTTAATGACAAAGGGAAAACAGTTTTTTAGAAATGTTTGCATTTAAAATAAACAGAAATACCTTATTTACATAAGTATTCTAACCCTTTGCTATGAGACTTGAAATTGAGCTCAGCTACATCCTATTTCCATTGATCATCCTTGAGATGTTTCTATAACTTCATTGGAGTCCACCTGTGGTAAATTCAATTGATTGGACATGATTTGGAATGGCACACATCTGGCTATATAATGTTCCACAGTTGACCGTGCATGTCAGAGCAAAAACCAAGCCATGATGTCGAAGGAATTGTCCGTAGAGCTCCGAGACAGGATTGTGTCGAGCCACAGATCTGGGGAAGGGTACCAAAAAATGTATGCATCATTGAGGGTCCCCAATAACGCAGTGGCCTCCATCATTCTTAAATGGAAGATGTTTGGAACTACCAAGACTCTTCCTAGAGCTGGCCGCTCGGCATAACTGAGTTGGAGCTACTCCTCAGTAAAAGGCACATCATAGCCCACTTGGAGTTTGCCAAAAGGCATCTAAAGACTCTCAGACCATGAGAAACAAGATTCTCTGGTCTGATGAAACCAATATTGAAATCTTTGGCCTGAATGCCAAGCGTCACGTCTGGAGGAAACCTGGCACCCTCCCTACGGTGAAGCTTGGTGGTGGCAGCATCATGCTGTGGGGATGTTTTTCAGCAGCAGGGACTGGGAGACTAGTCAGGATCGAGGCAAAGATGAATGGAGCAAATTACAGAGAGATTTTTGATGAAACCCTGCTCCAGAGCGCTCATGACCTCAGACTGGGGCGAATGTTTCCCCTTCCAACAGGACAACGTCCCAAAGCACACAGCCAAGACAATGCTGGAATGGCTTCGGAACAAGTCTCTGAATGTCCTTGAGTGGCCCAGCCAGTGCCCGGACTTCAACCCGATCTAACATCTCTGGAGAGACCTGAAAATAGCTGTGCAGCAACACTCCCCATCCAACCTGACAGAGCTTTAGAGGATTTGCGGAGAAGAATAGGAGAATCTCCCCAAATACAGGTGTGCCAAGCTTGTAGCGTCATACCCAAAAAGACTTAAGGCTGTAATCTCTTCCGAAGGTACTTCAATAAAGTACTGAGTAAAGGGTCTGAATACTTATGTAAATGTCATATTTCCATTTTCAATTTTGTATAAATTAGCAAACATTTCTAAAAACCAATTTTTGCTTTGTCATTATGGGTTATTGTGCGTAGATTGATGAGGAAAAAAACTATTCAATCCATTTTAGAATAAGGCTGTAATGTAACAAAATGTGAAAAACTCAAGGGGTCTGAATACTTCCTGAATGCACTGTACATCCCCCGCTGCGGTGGGGATCATGGTTCGATACCCACATCAGCCCTACACTTGTCGAATCCCTTTATTCTTCCCCCTACTTATCTGCTCCCATCCTTTTACAAGTAAATTAAAATGTGTAAGTAGTTCGGAATTCCAATCTCCGCCCCCCCAAAAAAGAAGCCGTAATTATCTATCAATTGTTTTCAACAGATTCCAGTCAGAGACAATCAGTGGCAGGCCAATAACTCAAAGCTGTCCTCTCTAGCCTGTCTTCTGTTTGTGTCCACAGGGATGGTTCAGTCCAGGTCAGGTGTTTGTGCTGGATGAGTACTGTGCCCGCTACGGTGTGAGGGGCTGCCACCGCCACCTCAGCTACCTCCGGGACCTGATGGAGTACTCTGGGGACAACATCCTGGTCGACCCCACCCTCCTGCATTACAGCTATGCTTTCTGCGCCTCCCACATTCATGGCAATAGGTACATACATTGACAAGCTCCACAAACAAGTTACAAAAGTGTTGTACTACATCAACTACGGGTTTTTGCTTTTACTGTTTGATTAACTGAAATGTTGTGTCCGGAGCTCAGATGGTTCCATTCAAGAAGAAAATATCAATAACTAGTAAAAAGACTCAATGTTGTTCATACACTTCCATTCATTGTCCCTCCACACAGACAGTGCATTTGGAAACTATTCAGACCCATTCCCTTTTTCCTAATTTTGTTACGTTACAGCCTTTTTCTAAAATGGATCAATCTACACACTATACCCCATAATGACAAAGCGAAAACATTATTATATATATATTTTTTATATACAGAAATACCTTATTTACATAAGTATTCAGACCCTTTGCTATGAGACTTGAAATTGTGCTCAGGTGCATCCTGTTTCCATTGCTTATCCTTGAGATGTTCCTACAACTTGATTGGAGTCCACCATGATTTGGATAGGCACATGCCTGTCTATATAAGGTCCCACAGATGACAGTGTATGTCAGAGCAAAAACCAAGCCATGAGGTCGAAGGAATTATCCGTAGAGCTCCGAGACAGGATTGTGTCGAGGCACAGATCTGGGGAAGGGTACAAAAAAAAATTCTGCAGCATTGAAGGTCCCCAAGAACACAGTGGCCTCCATTGTTCTTAAATGGAAGAAGTTTGGAACCACCAAGACTCTCCATAGAGCTGGCCGCATGGCCAAACTGAGCAATCGGGGGAGAAGGGCCTTGGTCAGGTGGGTGACTGTCATGACTGTCCTGTGTGGATCAGAATGGGTCAGATCAGACTGGTGGGAGGGTAACAGTAATCAGGCCTCTCTCTCTCCCACAGAGGGGAAGGAGAGCTGCTGGATGGTCGACCATTCACACTCGGTCGTAAATTAAGCAGCAGAGAACTCTCTTTACCCTTTGGTATCAACTAAAGGAATGCCTTTGCCACAGACACTTTTGCCGCCCAAAATTCTAACGTCCAAAAGTGGATAATGGAACAATGATTCTAACATGGGGAATGTGGGAAATGGTCAGTGGGGAGATGTAGACAATTAATGTCATATTGTTTTTCATTTTGTGATGTTATTAAAAAACTATGGACCAAATACTGTAACTTGGAAAGAATACCCCCTTTATCTGTCAAGTTTCCATCCAATATGTTGTACATATAATATGAAAAATGAGGAGAGTATTTCTGTTAAGAGAGGAATGTGATTTTAGGAGTCATAAGAGATAACTTCTAAACATATCCTTTGCACAATAAATAGCCACGCCCCGAGTGAGGTCAGAGAGCTTGTCAGCATGACGGAACACCCCTTTTGGCCAGAGTACATAAAAAGCCTTTGTAACGAAATTAACATTAGACCAGGAAACGTGAGGCGAGAGCTACATATTTTAATGTAGCTGTAGCTCATGTCCATCCTGGTCCGAATCCTAAATACCAACACAAGGAGGAAGAGGCGAGAAGCTCACCTCAGACAATCACTGGTATAGCTGGTTAGCTGTGTTAAGTCAGATATTAAGAAAAGCGGATCTAAGTGAGACTATCCTACTACGCTCGTCACCAATGGGAAACGTCGGCATGGCTGGTTATCTTCCAGAGTGAACAACCACAGAAGAAGGGAAAGGGGAGACCCCTTTCGGACAATCAGAGTCATACAGCCGGAAGGCCAACAACTTTCCGAGAAGGCTTGGTTCCGACCGAGATAAATGACGAACAAAGGAATTTCACACGTACAGTTGAAGTCGGAAGTTTGCATACACCTTAGCCAAATACATTTAAACTCAGTTTTTCACAATTCCTGACATTTAATCCTAGTAAAAATCCCCTGTCTTAGGTCAGTTAGGATCACCACTTTATCTTAACCTGTTGAGGACAAGGGGGTGCTGTTTTCACTTTTGGAGAAAATCGTATGATTTTTAAACGGCCTCGTACTCAATTCCTGCTCGTACAATATGCATATTATTATTACTATTGGATAGAAAACAGTCTCTAGTTTCTAAAAACGTTTGAATTATTTCTCTAAGTGAAACAGAACTCTTTTAAGACCACTAATTCTAACCGGAAGTGAGATTTCCAAAAGCGAACTCTCTCTTCAGGAGCTTGTCTATAAAAGGGCATGTCACTTTATGATGTGAAAAACGTCATACGCCTTCGCCTGGGTGTCATGCGGAAGTGAGAGAAAATCAGTTGATTATCTCGACCAGGGATGAACAAACAGTCTTGGACTGAGACGTTTTATTTATTCCTGGGCGCGAAGTCTGACTGTACTCGGCTCATTGAAGAACTTTTAAAGGTGAATATGATCTCTGGCTTCGATTTTCTTTGATACATGTCACAATATCATCTTAAAGTATGTTTTTTCAATATAGTTTAAATATATTATTGAAATTTATTCTGGACTTTAGACGTGATGCGACGCAATAATTGGTTAAGAAGGAGAGGCTAGCAATGTAGCTAATGGTGCTTGCTAATTCTGAGGGAAATCGTTCGTTATGGATCCAAATAAAGCCGGTTCTGAACAAAGGACCCCTTGGAGAACATTCTGATGGAGACACAAAGATAAGGACCCAATTTGGGATGCTTTTTAATATATATCTGTCGAACTGTGCTATGCTACCGTTTGACTAGAAGCAATGCTGCTGTGTGCTAGCTATTGTAGTAAGCTAATATAACGATATATTGTGTTTTCGCTGTAAAACACTTCAAAAATCGGAATATTGGCTCTGTTCACAAGATCTTATTCTTTCATTAGCTATCCACCATATATTGTTCTGAAATGTTTTATGATGTGTAATTAGTATGTTGACGTTGGTGTCTGTATTTTCTCTGGCTACTGCCGTGCGATTTCTGACTGTAGCTGTGATGGTGGCTATGATGGTAGCAGTAATGTAAAACTGATTTATAGCTAAAATATGCACATTTTTCGAACAAAACATAGATTTATTGTGTATGTTATAGGACTGTATCTGAGGGAGTTTTTTCTAGGTTATTTAGTTGGTTCTAGGTTGGTTCTAGGTTAGTTAGGTTAGCTACTTGCATGTCTAGTTGCTGTGAAAACTGTCTGTCTGTCTTTTGTATTTGGTGGTGAACTAACATAAATATGTGTGGTGTTTTCGCTGTAAAACATTCAACAATCGGAATATTGTCTGTCTTCAAGATATTTGTCTTTCATTAGCTATCCCATATATTTGTCTGAAATGTTTTATGATGTGTAATTAGGTAGTTGGTGTCTGTATTTACTCTGGCTACTCCCGTGCGATTTCTGACTGTAGCTATGATGGTAGCAGTAATGTAAAACTGATTTATAGTAAAATATGCAATTTTTTTGAACAAAACATAGATTTATTGTGTAAATGTTATAGATTGTTTGGGTGTTTTTTTTAGGTTGGTTCTAGGTTAGTTAGGTTGGCTTGTGCATGCTACCTGCAGCCTACTTGTGCTGTGAAAAATGTCTGTCTGTCTTTTTTTATTTGGTGGTGACCTAACATAAATATATGTGGTGTTTTCTCTGTAAAACATTTAAAAAATCGGACATGTTGGATGGATTGACAAGATGTTTATCTTTCAAATGCTGTATTGGACTTGTTAATGTGTGAAAGTTAAATATTTCAATTTTGTTTTTTGAATTTGCCGCTCTGCCTTTTCAATGGAATGTGGGAGGAGTGCCGCTAGCGGCACCCGTGGCCTCAACAGGTTAAGAATGTGAAAAGTCAGAATAATAGTAGAGAGAATGATTTATTTCAGCTTTTATTTCTTTCATCACATTCCAAGTGGGTCAGAAGTTTACATATACTCAATTAGTATTTGGTAGCATTGCCTTTTACATTTTTTAACTTGGGTCAAACGTTTCGGGTATTCTTCCATAAGCTTCCCACAATAAGTTTGTTATAATTTTGGCCCATTCCTCCTGACAGAGCTGGTGTAACTGAGTCAGGTTTGTAGGCCTCCTTGCTCGCACATGCTTTTTCAGTTCTGCCCACAAATTTTCTAAAGGATTGAGGTCAGGGCTTTGTGATGGCCACTCCAATACCTTGACTTTGTTGTCCTTAAGCCATTTTGCCACAACTTTGGAAGTATGCCTGGGGTCAATGTCCATTGGGAAGACCCATTTGCGACCAAGCTTTAACTTCCTGACTGATGTCTTGAGATGTTGCTTCAATATATCCACATAATTTTCCTGCCTCATGATGCCATCTATTTTGTGAAGTGCATCAGTCCCTCCTGCATTAAAGAACCCCCACAACATGATGCTGCCACCCCCCGTGCTTCACGTTTGGGATGGTGTTCTTCGGCAAGCCTCCCCCTTTTTCCTCCAAACATAAGGATGGTCACATTTCTACAAAAAGTATGATCTTTGTCCCCATGTGCAGTTGCAAACCGTAGTCTGTCTTTTTAATGGCGGTTTTGGAGCAGTGGCTTCTTCCTTGCTGAGCGGCCTATCAGGTTATGTCGATATAGAACTCGTTTTATTGTGGATATAGATACTTTTGTACCTGTTTTCTCCAGCATCTTCACAAGATCCTTTGCTGTTGTTCTGGGATTGATTTGCACTTTTCGCACCAAAGTACGTTAATCTCAAGTAGACAGAACACGTCTCCTTCCTGAGCGGTATGACGGCTGTGTGGTCCCATGGTGTTTATACTTGCGTACTATTGTTTGTACAGATGAACGTGGTACCTTCAGGCATTTGGAAATTGCTCCCAAGGATAAACCAGACTTGTGGAGGTCTACAATGTTTTTTATGAGGTCTTGGTTGATTTCTTTAGATTTTCCCATGATGTCAAGCAAAGAGGCACTGAGTTTGAAGGTAGGCCTTGAAATACATCCACAGGTACACCTCCAATTGACTCAAATGATGTCAATTAGCCTATCAGAAGCTTCTAAAGCCAAGACGTAATTTTCTGGAATTTTCCAAGCTGTTTAAAGGCACTGTCAACTAAGTGTATGTAGACTTCTGACCCACTGGAATTGTGATATAATGAGTTACGTGAAATAATCTGTCTGTAAACAATTCTTGGAAAAATGACTTGTGTCATGCACAAAGTAGATGTCTTACCAAAACTATAGTTTGTTAACAAGAAATTTGTGGAGTGGTTGTAAAAAAAGTTTTAATGACTCCAACCTAAGTGTGTGTGAACTTTGACTCAGTACCGGTTGTCCTTGTATATGATCTCATTATTGTTATCTATTTTTATTTGAAAATGTTCTTACTTTTTAACTTTGCGTTGTTGGGAAAGGGCTCGTAAGTAAGCATTTCACAGTAAAGTCTACATCTGTTGTATATTCGGCGCATGCAACAAATACATTTTTTTTTCATGCATAGGCTGTCATACACATATAGAAAAGCGTGTATACCTATTATTTCACATTTCAGGATTTCTCCTTTCAGAAATCAAGGATTTTATTTGTGTCCTGGCTAAAAGAATATTTCAAAGAAAAACTGGGGGCTTTTGTGTAATGTGAAGACGAGTCTTGCAAAGGGACTTGACAGTGCCATAATAGTAACCACCCGGTTTGGCTCCTTCTTTGCAGTGGCTATGTTGGGTCTCTTTTCTCAATTATTTGAGGAGGGAGAACGTGTACAGAGACTTTCACAAATGACTACTTAGCTTTTAACTCTGCATCAGAGCATAATATGATTAGAAAATAATTATAGGTTCTGCATCAGCTTTTAATAGGTAATGATAATTGTTCCCATTCCTCCCTACTTGTTTTCTCTCTCTTTTGTTGTTGATCATGATTCATTTCTACACACAATTTCTTCAACCATATATGGTTGAGTTTTATCATTTAGATTGAACTAAATATCTAAGGTTTTTACATCCCAAAAATGTTTCACATCCAACAAATAGTTATAATCAAATATAATCATATTTTCAGGACGTTTAACACTAACACGCAAGTTATTCGTTTATTGTATTTAGTCCGATATGAGCAGTATACCTTGGCCACTTGTCGGCTTAACAGCTCCACTCTGTTTCCTACTTACTGTTCTCTTACGGCTAATAGTTTCCCCACTTACCTCAAATAACCCCTGCTTGACTTCCCCTGTGATAAATGCTAATATATGTGCTTTCTCTCTTTGCTCAGTAATTTAGCAAATTAGAACAGTAATGATTAGCCTCTCTGGGTAATCACCACGTATAAACGTGAGAGATTGCTGGAACTGGCTTTTTGTCAGTTGGAGCCCTAATTTGAATAATTGATGCCTATTCAGTACTCTCGATGTTGCCTGAGGGGGTGCGGAATGGAGTGGAGGCATTGAGTAGCATGAGGCCACAGACAGAGAGAATGGAGGTAGTTTTATGCAACAGCCTTAAGCAATCTGTAAATTGTCTTGTCAAAACTGCTGGGCCTGTTTCTAAATGAAGGGGATGGACCTTGGCGAATGTATACTTTATTTAAAAATATATGAATTATATGAAATCTGTCAGATCTACTGTGTACAAAACCCATGCCCTTTTTTGTGATGTGTGTGTGCGTACCCCTGCATTTTGGGATTAGCCTTTGCACTTGGAGACCAATAGTTGTCAAAGAACTGGTTGATTTGAGGGTACTATTTCCTTATCAGAGCTGTCATTTTCGGGTTCTCAGTTATTTAGTTAGAGGCTGTTGAACAAAATTCAATTTCTGCTAGATAATGTAAGTATTTCACAATCACAGTCTTTGTACAATGGTTGTGAATGTGGCTTGTGATTTCTGGAAAAAAAGTTGTCCTTGAAAAGCAGACACATGCTAACTTTGCAACAACTTTTGTGGATCACTGGTTTTGATTGACTCGTTGAGCTTTGCCACCGCCATGGGTTCGTGCAGGTTTGGCTTCCATCTTCATGGAGACAGGTGTGTTTGGTAGCAGAGCAAGGTTAAAGGAGTCCATGGCAAGGAGGGCCAAAGGGCAGCACTGTGAGCTGTTATGAGCCGTGTGGAAAGTGACAGTGGACACATCATCTTCTGCTCACCTCCCTTACCTGTCGCTTCCTATCCCACGCTTCTCAGAGATGTCCGGCTCTCATGAGCTCGGAATGTGACAGGAGCTTTTACTTCTGCAACCCCGACTCCCCCATGCCACCCATCTCCTGTGTCTCCTAACTGTCACCCATCCCTGTTCCCCATGCTGCTAAAGGGAGGAGACACACACACACACGGTGCCCTGCCACGCATGGCCGCTGCCTCACCGTCAGATGACGCCCACTCCGTCGGATGTGATTAACCCAGAGATCCTGAGGTTTGGAGCGTGTTCGAACATGACAGTCAACACTTACAGATGAGCCATATCCACTGTAAACACCCTGACAGTAACCTACAGCCCCATCCTGGAGCCTGTTAACCCTTTGTGAGTGGGGGTCAGCGTTTAGCCTCCACTCAAACACGCTCGCTTCATTTAGCAGCGACAATGCCTCTGCCCTCGACAAGCTGTTGCACTGCATCCAACTCTGACGTGTGCGGCCAAGCATGAAGGGACGTTTGATTGGATTTGATAGCAGTCAGAGAAAAGCTATTATGGGAAAGCCAGTGACAAGCACAGGGGTTGTACTTTATATTTGAATGGCCTATCCGGGTATTTTCAATTTGGCCTGTTGCCAACCATTTTTGGGTAACAACGCTGGCTTAGAATGCTGGTACACTTTGAATGTGACAAGGATGTCAACATAGAGATGTTATGTATCAGAGGACTGAACAACTGAAGTGATAGTCTATTTCTTATCTGACTCCATACTACAAAACTGTCAGTATTGACCAACCTTGCAATCTGGTGTTTTGCTTGTGTTAATGTGACTATATTTGTATAATTCATTTTCAGCAACTGGTCAGCTCTCAGGATCCATGGGCTTGGGCTGGGACTAAGGTTGAGTGTGTGAGGCTTAGTGTATGGCCAAAGGCTGAAGATGGGGAAGCTGCAAAACATGACCCTTATATCTTCAGCTGGACATTTGGGCTGGAGTGTGAGGGAGGAACTGAACAAGAAATCCACTGCCTTCTTTTTACCTCGCCATGAAAGAAAATGTCCTTGCCATCACATGAGTGAGCACACTCACCCACCCCTCCTAGCGCTATCCTTTTTGTGGTACTTTGCGATTAGCTGGTGCTTGTTAAAGGGGGTGGCAGCAGGGGGGGTTAATGCATTGACAGATTTAGGGAACAACAGGGTTTACAAGTTGTCCTTACAAGTGTGGTTGTGAAGAGAGGGCTGCTTTTCATTGTAGACTAGTGCCTTTTGGTAATTAAGCGGAGTTGAAGTGAAGGCCTTATGTTCATAATAATAATAATACATGGGACTTAAATAGCGCTTTTCATTGACCCAGGGTCACTTTACAATTGTGGAAACTAAACAAAAAACAACGCCAGGCATTTCCATCATGAAGTGATAGAAACATGAAACAAAGAGAAGGGGGTAGGGCTAATGAAGGGGAAAGTGTGATGTGTGATGTGTGTGATGTGTGTGTGTGTGTGTGTGTGTGTGTGTGTGTGTGTGTGTGTGTGTGTGTGTGTGTGTGTGTGTGTGTGTGAGAGAGAGACAGTGAGATGCTTTAGGAGGGACTGAAAGATGGACTCAGAGTCACGGATTGCTGGAGAGAGGGAGTTGCAGAGCTTTGGAGCAAACCTGGACAAGGCTCTGTTGCCAAAGCTCTGGAGCTTGAACCTGAGAAAGGCAAGGTGGCCTGCTGTGGTGGAACGGAGTGAGCGTATGGTTTGGTAGATGAAGGTCAGAGAGGTAAGGGGGGACAAGGTGGTGAAGAGCTTTGTAGGTCAGAAGGAGGATCTTGTCATAATGCGGTGGGAGACAGGGAGCCAGTGGAGTTCACAGCAGATGGGGTGATTTTTTTTGCCAGGACTTAGTGTGGCTAAGGAGTTGGGCTGCAGAGTTCTGAACCATTTCTCCTTATGGAGGGAGCTTGAGTTGATGCCGGAGAGTAGTCAGTTGCAGTAGTCGAGACCGGAGAAGATACATGCGTGGATGAGGTTTTCAGCAGGCGGACAGGAGAGGGAGGACCTGACTTTGGCAATATTGCGTAGGTGGAATAATTAGGTTTTGACAGACTGTCGGATGTGCGGGTCGAAGGAGAGGGTCCAGGATGACGCCAAGGTGCGTGGGATGAGGGAGAGACAATTGCGTCATCAATGGTGAGGTTGACTGAGGTGGGTCTGATGAGGGATTTGGTGGTGATGTAGATCTGGGTATCGTCGGCGTAGCAGTGGAAGTCAAGGTTGAAGTGGTGGAGGATCTGACCAAGGGGGAGGATGTAGATAATGATGAGTAAGGGGCCCAGCACAGAGCACTGAGGGACACCCTGTGTGAACAGTGGAGTCAGAGGTATGGCCATTGAGGGATATGTAGTGGTTCTGGTTGGTGAGGTATGATTGTAGCCAGGAGACTGCTGTGCCCTCAACATCCAGGCCCTCCAGTCTGTTGAGCAGGACTTGATGGAGAAATATGACGTAGGTTGAGGCCAACAGAGCAGATAAGATCAAGTTATTGTCCCTTAGTGTGAGTGGGAAAATTGACATGTTGGGTAATATTGAAACGGTTTAGATCAGCAATGAAATCGGAGGCAAGTTTTGAGTTAGATAAGTCCACGTGAATATTCATATCGCCAAGCAACAGTAAGCTGGGGGAGAGTGGGACAGCAATGGTGAGTTGTTCAGACAGGAATGATTAATTAGCTTTAGGAGGACGGTACACAAGGGTAGTGGTCATGGAGCAGGATTATTTGTAAACAATGTATTCAAATAAGGAGTTAATAGGGAGATAGAGACTACAAGCTTCTACAGTTGAAGTCGGAAGTGTACATACACCTTAGCCAAATACATTTAAACTCAGTTTTTCACAATTCCTGACATTTAATCCCAGTAAAAATTCCCTGTCTTAGGTCAGTTAGGATCACCACTTTATTTTAAGAATGTGAAATGTCAGAATAATAGTAGAGAGAATTATTTATTTCAGCTTCTTTTTCTTTCATCACATTCCCAGTGGGTCAGAAGTTCACATACACTCGATTAGTATTTGGCAGCATTGCCTTTTAAATTGCTTAACTTGGGTCAAACGTTTTGGGTAGCCTTTCACAAGCTTCCCACAATAAGTTGGGTGAACTTTGGCCCATTCCTCCTGATATAGCTGGTGTTACTGAGTCAGATTTGTAGGCCTCCTTGCTCGCAAACGCTTTTTCAGTTCGGCCCAAAAATTTTCTATGGGATTGAGGTCAGGGCTTTGTGATGGCCACTCCAATACCTTGAATTTGTTCTCCTTATGCCTTTTTGCCACAACTTTGGAAGTATGCATGGAGTCATTGTCCATTTGGAATACCCATTTGAGACCAAGCTTTAACTTCCTGTCTGATGTCTTGAGATGTTGCTCCAATATATCCACATCATTTTCCTCCTCATGATGCCATCTATTTTGTGACGAGCACCAGTCCCTCCTGCAGCAAAGCACCCCCACAACATGATGCTGCCACCCCCGTGCTTCACGGTTGGGATGGTGTTCTTTGGCTTGCAAGCCTCCCCCTTTTTCCTACAAACATAACGATGGTCATTATGGCCAAACAGTTCTATTTTTGTTTCATCAGACCAGAGGACATTTCTCCAAAAAGTACAATCTTTGTCCCCATGTGCAGTTGCAAACCGTAGTCTGGCTTTTTTATAGCGTTTTTGGAGCAGTGGCTTTTTCCTTGCTGAGCAGCCTTTCAGTTTATGTCGATATAGGACTCGTTTTACTGTGAATAAAGATACTTTTGTACCTGTTTCCTCCAGCATCTTCACAAGGTCCTTTGCTGTTGTTCTGGGATTGATTTGTGCACTTCGCACCAATGTACGTTCATCTCTAGGAGACAGAACGCGTCTCCTTCCTGAGGGTATGACTGCTGCTTGGTCCCATGGTGTTTATACTTGTGCACTATTGTTTGTACAGATGAACGTGGTACCTTCAGGTGTTTGAAAATTGCTCCCAAGGATGAACCAGACAATTTTTTTTAGGAGGCCTTGGCTGATTCCTTTAGATATTCCCATGATGTCAAGCAAAGAGGCACCGAGTTTGAAGGTAGGCCTTGAAATACATCCATAGGTACACCTCCAATTGACTCAAATGATGTCAATTAGCCTATAAGAAGCTTCTAAAGCCATGACATCATTTTCTGGAATTTTTCAAGCTGTTTAAAGGTACAGTCAATTTAGTGTATGTAAACTTCTGACCCACTGGAATTGTGATACAGGGAAATAATCTGTCTGTAAACAATTGTTGGAAAAATGACATAAAGAAATTTATGGAGTGGTTGAAAAACAAGTTTTAATGAATCCAAACTAAGTGTATATAAACTTCCGAATTCAACTGTATTGTCAATCCATTTCATGAGATTTTTTTTTTTACAAAGTCCTTTATTACAGCTAATTACCTTTGTGCATTTCAAACGTGAGATACATTTTTTTTACTCTAAAACCAGGCACATTTTTGATGGGATGGTTTACACTAATTTATTCTAGAATTATCTTCGTTTTTTTTTTCTAAAAGTCACTTGGCGGAGTAAAAACAGACCAAAAAAAACACAAACAATCAGTAAATTCTTCATATGCAATTCACAGTTCAGCTTCTCCGTTTCGACTTAGTTTTCATTTTAATCTTCAAGTCACGAATATTGTTGCAGATGCGTGTCATTCTCCCCTGCTAGAGGCTAATACATCATGGTCAGGAGCTCACTGCATAGGCTTTTATAAGCACAACACAGACAACCTCTCCCCCACTCTTCCCGGTGAAAGTGAGTGTCGTTTTGAGGGCGCGCCTTTATCGTTCATCTGAAAAAAGCCCTGGAAGTCAAGGCTAGCAGTCTGGGTAGTGATTGCATTTTCTTCTCTTTCCCCAGAGTGCCTATTCATGAAGAGGCAAGAAGGGAATGGGTACATTGCAAACATTAAAAGGGCAATCTGCAATTGCTACATCCATTTTCAGACATTAAAATGAATGAAATATAGCCATTCTTGAATATTACTTATAAATGCCTCATGAGCTTAGTTCAACTGTCTAACCCCATCAGAACCACACAATATAAGCTTGTTTTATTCTATTGTTTGTAAACAAACCCTGTATAGCTTCAAAACACGGTTAAAACTATAATTTTGATCAAATTTATGGTCAGTCTATGAATTTGAGATTGGTTAGTTTTCTCCAACCCCATCCCTAAGCCATTTGCCCCAAAAAAGTGTCGGGTGTATTTTGTTGTTGTGTGAACTGCATATTGCCCCTTTAATGAAATGCTCATCAAACATTTGTATGTGTATTTTTTTTTTAGGCCGGATGGAATGGGCACAGTGACTGAGGAAGAGAGAGAACAGTTTGAGGACATAAGAGGCCGTCTCCTGAGTCTATTGGACAACCAGATCATCCATTTTAGGTACTACTTCCTCTACGATTGACGTGATTACACACGATGGTATGTCATAACATTTGTCAGTAATGCACTAGTAACTAGCAGTTAAGCCTAGCAGTTAGAGCTTTGGGCCAGTAACTGAAAGGTTGCTAGTTCAAATCCCAGAGCTGACAAGGTGAAACATTTGTTGATGTGCCCTTGAGCAAGACCATAATTGGTCCAGGGTTGCTGTTCATAATGGCAGACCCTAGTCATGACCCCATTCTCCGATGGTGTCTCAGGAGAGTTGAGATATGCAAAAAAAAACATTTCCAATTCCCATATCAATACTAACTTGAAATAGGAAAACTATAAGCACCCACCAAATTATTATTGTTATTATCTGTGAGCTGCTATTCACCATTATTGCGTTGTATGGCCTTATTGTCAGGGCCATGGAAACAGACCCAGACCTTGAAGGATGGTTTGTTCAACGCCTGTGAAGGGCCCTCCATCTGGTCCCAAGGAGGAAAGAGGGTAGATGGGGACAAGAAGTTGGGAGGGGGCTGTTGAAAGCATCAGGGGTCAATAGCAACACTCCTCAACGATAGGCTAATGGCAGTAAACAATAGCCTAGACAATGTTGGGATTATGCTAATATGCAGCAGACAGGAACGGGGTGCATATAGTTCAGGATTAAGGGGGACCACAGCAAAGTTGATTAAGGGCTATAAGAGTTGTTTGGTAATTCCTCACCATGCACGAAGGGACATGTTTGACAGGGACCACCTCAAATCCACTTAAAATATGATATACCCATTTGGGAGAGATATTGCCCTGTAGGTCAGCATCTATTTGCTGGTTTCCAGTCCATTATTACAGGACAAATCAAGATCACCAGAGTTCCGAGAGCTATGCAGTAGAGGTCGACCGATTAATCGGAATGGCCGATTAATTAGGGCCGATTTCAAGTTTTCATAACAATCGGAAATCGCTATTTTTGGACACCGATTTGGCCGATTTTTTAAATATATATTTTTAATTATATATTTATTTTTGTACACCTTTATTTAACTAGGCAAGTCAGTTAAGAACACATTCTTATTTTCAATGACAGCCTAGGAATGGTGGGTTAACGGCCTTGTACATGGGCAGAACGACAGATTTTTACCTTGTCAGCTCGGGGATTCAATCTTGCAACCTTACGGTTAACTAGTCCAACGCTCTAACCACCTGATTACATTGCACTCCATGAGGAGCCTGCCTGTTACGCGAATGCAATAAGAAGCCAAGGTAAGTTGTTAGCTCGCATTAAACTTATCTTATAAAAAACAATCAATCAATCAATCATAATCACTAGTTAACTACACATGGTTGATGATATTACTAGTTTATCTAGCGTGTCCTGCGTTGCATATAATCGATGCGGTGGCGTTCGTGGAAAAGGACTGTCGTTGCTCAAACGTGTACCTAACCATAAACATCAATGCTTTTCTTAAAATCAATACACAAGTATATATTTTTAAACCTGCATATTTAGTTACTATTGCCTGCTAACATAAAATAAGTTAAACTAGGAAAAATGGTGTCACTTCTCTTGCAACAGAGTCGGGGTATATGCAGTAGTTTGGGCCGCCTAGCTCATTGCAAACTGTGTGAAGAATTTTTCTTCCTAACAAAGACAGCCAACTTCGCCAAACGGGGGATGATTTAACAAAAGCGCATTTGCGAAAAAAGCACAATCGTTGCACGACTGTACCTAACCATAAACATCAATGCCTTTCTTAAAATCAATACACAGAAGTATATATTTTTAAACCTGCATATTTAGCTAAAAGAAATCCAGGTTAGCAGGCAATATTAACCAGGTGAAATTGTGTCACTTCTCTTGCGTTCATTGCACGCAGAGTCAGGGTATATGCAACAGTTTGGGCCGCCTGGCTCGTTGCGAACTAATTTGCCAGAATTTGACGTAATTATGACATAACATTGAAGGTTGTGCAATGTAACAGGAATATTTAGACTTATGGATGCCACCCGTTAGATAAAATACAGAACGGTTCCGTATTTCACTGAAAGAATAAACGTTTTGTTTTCGAGATGATAGTTTCCGGAATCGACCATATTAATGACCTAAGGCTCGTATTTCTGTGTGTTATTATGTTAAAATTAAGTCTATGATTTGATAGAGCAGTCTGACTGAGCGATGGTAGGCACCAGCAGGCTCGTAAGCATTCATTCAAACAGCACTTTTGTGCGTTTTGCCAGCAGCTCGTCGCTGTGCTTCAAGCATTGCGCTGTTTATGACTTCAAGCCTATCAACTCCCGAGATTAGGCTGGTGTAACCGATGTGAAATGGCTAGCTAGTTAGCGGGGTGCGCGCTAATAGCGTTTCAAACGTCACTCTCTCTGAGACTTGGAGTAGTTGTTCCCCTTGCTCTGCATGGGTAACACTGCTTCGAGGGTGGCTGTTGTCGATGTGTTCCTGGTTCGAGCCCAGGTAGGAAGCTATACTGTTAGACTGGCAATACTAAAGTGCCTATAAGAACATCCAATAGTCAAAGGTATATGAAATACAAATCGTATAGAGTGAAATAGTCCTATAATTCCTATAATAACTACAACCTAAAACTTCTTACCTGGGAATATTGAAGACTCATGTTAAAAGGAACCACCAGCTTTCATATGTTCTCATGTTCTTTGCAAGGAACTTAAACGTTAGCTTTCTTACATGGCACATATTGCACTTTTACTTTCTTCTCCAACACTTTGTTTTTGCATTATTTAAACCAAATTGAACATGTTTCCTTATTTATTTGAGGCTAAATTGATTTTATTGATGTATTATATTAAGTTAAAATAAGTGTTCATTCAGTTGTTGTAATTGTCATTATTACAAATAAATAATAAAAATCGGCCGATTAATCGGTATCGGTGTTGAAAAATCATAATCGGTCGACCTCTGCTATGCAGGCAATACATGTGTGGTCATGGGCGTTTGCCTCCCACTTCTGACCTCTACTTTGTTAAGGACTAGCATTTCAATGTTAGTCCACACCTGTTGTTTAAGAAGCATGTGACAAATACAATTTTATTTGATTTTGATCACCAGCAGTTTGACCTACATATTTGTGCCGGTCATTGTCTAATCAAAGAATGCAGTAGGCTATAGTCAATAAATGTTTTTTTGTGCAATGTAGTGCATTGGCGTCCTTTCGTACATCAAGCATTCCCACAAGTATCTTTCTTGAAAATGGTGTTGATGCGATGTCCACTCACACTTGTATCCACAGGTACTGTTTCCCCTTTGGACGACCAGATGGGGCCCTTAAAGCGACACTCTCCCTACTAGAAAGGGTATGTTGTGCTTGAAAAGCTATGTCTGCTGTCTAAGTCTGTTGTTATTCTTTTGAGTCTACATTGTATCTGTATTCTTCATACTGCAGACGGTTGTGTAGACCAGAATGTGTTGGGATATCCACTCTAAACAGGTTTTGGGTCACTCTTTTAAGGATCTAGAAGTCAGTTTTGTTGTGTTTGGCATTAGGCTTATGACTGTGTTTGGATAATTCTAGGTTTTGATGAAGGACATCACCACACCGGTTCCTCCTGATGAGATGAAGAAGGTGGTCCAGAAATGTTTGGAGAAAGCTGCCCTTGTCAACTACTCCCAGCTGATCGAATACGCTCAGATCGAGGGTATGTGCAGCCCGGCTCACGTGTTACTGTGTCATATTTCACTGTCATGTCTCCTCGTTTGGTTTTGTTAAAGTATATGCAGTGTTTGTCAGTGTTCCTAATACAGTATACAGGGTGCCAAATAGTGTTTAAGTGAGTCCGTGTGCTGGTGTCACAGTGCTGGCATGTTTGTGTGCTAATGTAACAGCTGATGCTCAAGCTGCCACGGAGAAGAGGTTGGAGGACATGATGCGACTGGGAGAACTTTGTATTGAGGTCCTGCAGCAGAATGATGAGCACCATTCAGAGGTAGGACCATTCCGCCAGATTAACTATCACGTTTCAAGGTAAGACCCAGATGCAGACAATGTCGAATTAACAACAGTTTATTAATCCAACAGGGGCAGGCAAAGACAGGTCAAGGTCAGGCAGATGTCAGGAACAGGAACACTCTATAGAGACAGGAACAGAGGGAAAAACGCTGGTAGGCTTGATGAATTAAAGCGAACTGGCAATAGACAAACAGAGAACACAGGTATAAATACACAGGGGATAATGCGGAAGATGGGCGACACCTGGAGGGGGTGGAGGCAATTACAAAGACAGGTGAAACAGATCAGTGTGTGACAGTACCCCACCTGGCATCTTACCTGGGCGCATACCTGGTTGACCGTGGTGTCAGCGTTGGAAATCCGGATGGGGCCTGGGTCCAGGATGTCCCTGGCGGGGACCCAGCACCTCTCCTCCGGGCCATAACCCTCCCAGTTAACAAGAACTGGAAACCCCTGCCCAGAGGTTGAACCTTCAGGAGACGCCTCACCGTGTATGCCGGTTGGCCATCGATGAGACGGGCGAGAGGGGTGGGCCTGGAAACAGGAGACAAAGGGCTGTGAGACATGGGTTTAACTCTGGACACATGAAAGTTGGGTGTATACGGTACAGGGTACAGGGCAACAGAAGACGAACAGCAGAGGGCTAATAATTTTAGAGATGAGAAACGGGCCGATAAACCGGTGTGAGAGTTTGCGGGATTCCTCCCGGAGGGGCAGATCCCGGGTGGATAGCCATACCTTCTGCCCGAGATGATGCCGGGGTCCGATGGTGGTCCGTTTGTCGTCGATACCTGGAGGTGGTCTTGAGGAGGGCCGACCGGGCTACGACGACAGTGGCGGACAAACATCTGGGCAGAAGGTATGCCGACCTCTTCTTCTTGCTCGGGGAAGAGCGGGGGCTGATATCCCAAGGAACACTCCAATGGCAATAGGCCAGTGGCAGAGCAGAGAAAGGTGTAGCGGGCGTATTCCACCCACACAAGTTGCTGGCTCCAGGTGATGGGGTTGGCGGAGACCAGGCAGCGCAGAGTAGTCTCGAGGTCCTGGTTGGCTCGCTCCGACTGGCCATTGGACTGGGGGTTGAACCCAGAGGACAGGCTGGCCGACGACCCAATGAGGGTGCAGAACGCCTTCCAGAACCGGGATGAGAACTGATGCCCCCGGTCGGCAGACCATGTCCACGGGCAGTCCATGGATCTGGAAGATGGCTGCACCCTGAGCTGGGCCGTCTCCTTGGCCGACGGTAGTTTGGGGAGAGGAATGAAGTGGGCGGCTTTGGAAAACCGGTCGAACACAGTCAGGATGGCACCCGTGACGAAATCCAGGGATATGTGGGACAAGGGACGGTGAGGGACAGGCAGTGGTTGTAGAAGACCAGCCGGAGCTTGCCGAGGAGTCTTGTTCTGAGCACAGACTGTGCAGGTGGCCCATAGCAGGCCACCAAAAGCGTTGTCGCACGAAGGCCAGGGTCCAACGGGAACCCGTGTGACAGGCAAGCCTAGAGGAATGGGTCCACTCCAGGACTGTGGAGCGGACAGCTTCCGGCACAAACATTCGGTTATCTGCCCCCCCCCCCCCTCCCCCAGGGTTCGGCTGGGACCTCTGCGCCTCCCGGACATGTTTCCCTATACCCCAGCTGAGTGCCGTCAACAGGAATGAGGTGGGAAGGATGGTATCGGGCTCCGGGGTGGTAACCGTGGGGCTATAGTGGCAAGACAGGGCATCTGGCTTGACGTTCTTGGACCCCAGCCGGTAAGAGAGGGAAAAGTTGAACTGGGTAAACAGCAGGGCCCATCTCGCTTGCCTGGAGTTAAGGCGCTTGGCGGTGTGGAGATACTCCAGGTTTTTTTGTGGTCGGTCCACAAAATGATCGGATGTTCCGCCCCTTCCAGCCAGTACCTCCATTTCTCCAACGCTATCTTCACCACGAGAAGCTCCCGATTCCCCACATCGTAGTTCTTCTCCGTGGCGTTGAGGCGGTGGGAGAAGAAGGTGCAGGGATGCAGCTTAAGGTTCAGGGCAGAACATTGGGGCAGGACAGCCCCCACTCCGACGTCCCGAAGCATCAATGGCATGAAAAGGGGTGCGAGTAAGGGAAGCAGAAAAGTTCTCCATATGTTCTCCACTGGTGAGCCTGTCTTTTTAAGGGACAAGAGGACAGAAAATGACCAAGAGTCCCGCAATACAGACAACTCTTCGTGTTGATCCTGTTTTGTCGTTCTGCTGGCGACAGTCCAGCTCTGCCTAGTTGCATAGGCTCGTGGAGCGGTGACTCGGCCGTCTTTGGCGACTCTCGGGGGAGGTCAGAAAGCCTCGGGTTCTCTCGGCAACAGGTCCGTCGGGGACTTCCGCGGTGACTCGGAGGCCAGGTGGAATCCCTGGATGTGCAAGCAAAATTTCTCTCCCTCTCTCGTTCCCGTAATCGCCTATCGATGCGGATGGTCAACGCGATGAGGGAATCGAGGTCCGTAGGTAACTCCCGAGCAGCAAGCATGTCCTTGACCTCCTCCGAGACACCGTGCAGGAACATATCGAACAGCGCATCCTGGTTCCAAGCAATTCCTCGTGCCTAATGATGGTGGCTCCTTGGGAGGAGATGGTGTTGCGCAGCTGGCCGGGGTCTGCTAGGTCAGTCATGGCCAGTTCGTAATATCACGTTTCAAGGTAAGACCCAGATGCAGACAACATTGAATTAACAACAGTTTATTAATCCAACAGGGGCAGGCAAAGACAGGTCAAGGGCAGGCAGGGGTCAATAATCCAGATAGGTGGGGCAAAGGTACAGGATGACAGGCAGGCTCAGGGTCAGGGTAGGCAGAGGTCAGTAATCCATATAGGTGGGGCAAAGGTACAGGATGACAGGCAGGCTCAGGGTCAGGGTAGGCAGAGGTCAGTAATCCATATAGGTGGGGCAAAGGTACAGGAAGGCAGGCAGGCTCAGGGTGCAGGGCGAAATGGTCAACACCGCGAAAACTAGAAAACAGGAACACTCAAGAGAACGGAACAGAGGGAAAAACACTGGTAGGCTTGACGAAACAAAACAAACTGGCAACAGACAAACAGAGAACACAGGTATAAATACACAGGGGATAATGGGGAAGATGGGCGACACCTGGAGGGGGGTGAAGACAATCACAAAGACAGGTGAAACAGATCAGGGTGTGACACTAACAGCATCACCCTCACAACACACACACACCGTTTATTCATTATACACATCACCATAGTACTGTTTATTTTGACGTCACGTATGGTTACCAATACCATTTAGCTTAAGGTTGAAACATTAATTTTTTATCCTAAAGCAATTTAAAATAATATTGAAATCATGTTGTTGGTTGTCTATAATAATTATTGTGCCACAGCATTGTTGAATTCTAGTTTCTGATTGGCTAGGGGTCATTCTAGAGTGGGTATTACATTTAGATATGTTTTTATATATAAGAGAAAAAGAATCCTAGAATGCATTAGATCAAACCGTATGGAACGGAACAATCTAACATCTCATGACAAAGAAAAATACTACTTGACATCTTTGAGTTATAATCAAACTGATATTTGAAATGGTATTTGTATTCTTTCTATTAATAAATGGCATATCATTTTGATAAAATATTTGTCAAATGAATGAGACTTTCATGTTTCAGGTCTCAGTTGAATTGCTTTGAATTCAATTCTACTTCCTTCAAATCAAATTGAAGTTCCGCTTCCTGTGGGGTTAGGCCAATTCAAATTCATTGTTTGAATTAAATTAAATTCAGAAATTTCAAATTGACCCAAACCCTGATGTGCACAGAGCTTCAGCATCGCAACGCTTACCACAGTGTACTTAGTCACAGTGCATTCAGAAAGTATTCATACTCCTTGACTTTTTCCACATTTTGTTGTGTTACAGCCTGAATTCAAAATGTTTTAAATATATTTTTCCCCCCCGCTGATCTACACACTACCATGATGACAAAGTGGAAAAAAATGCTAATTTATGAAAATGAAATACAGAAATATCTATTTTACATACGTATTCTTACCCCTGAGTCGATACTTTGTAAAAGCACCTTTGGCAACTATTACAGCTTTGAGTCATCTTGGGTAAGTCTGTATCAGCTTTGCACATCTGAATTTGAGGATTTTCTCGCATTCTCCCGTGCAGATTTTTATCAAGCTCTGTTAAGTTAGCTGCGGAGCGGCGGTGAACAGCAATCTTCAAGTCTTTCCACAGATTTTCAATGGGATTCAAGTCTGGGCTTTGGCTAGGCCATTCAAGGACTTTCACATTCTTGTTCTGAAGCCATTCCAGCGTTGCTTTGGCTGTATGCTTGGGGTCATTGTCCTGTTGGAACGTAAATCTTCAAGGATTTGCCCGTATTTGGCTCCATTCATTGTTCCCTCTATTGTTACCAGTTTTCCAGTCCCTTCCCCTGAAAAGCATACCCATAGCATGATGCTGCCACCACCATGCTTCATGGTAGTGATGGTGTTAGACGGGTGATGAGCTGTGCCTGGTTTTCTCCAGACATAGCGCTTTGCATTCAGGCCAAAGAGTAAAATGTTTCTCATCAGACCACGGAATGTTTTGCCTCATGCTCTGAGTCTCTCATGCGCATTTTTGCAAACACCAGGCGTGCTGTCATGTGCCTTTTTCTCAGGAGTGGCGTCCGTCTGGCCAGATTAGTGAAGGTCTGTATAGACTGTTGTCCTTCTGGCAGGTTCTCCCATCTCAGCCAAGGAACTCTGGCCAGAAACAAAGAACTTTCTTCTGAAACTCGTCAGTCTATTCTTGTCTGAGAAATGAAGGCTTTTCCATGCAATGAATTGCCAAGAAACTGATCTCGTACAACGCTGTGCACTACCTTCACAGAACAGAGCAAACTGTCTCTAACCAGAATAGAAAGAGGAGTGGGAGGCCCCAGTGCACAACTGAGCAAGAGGACAACTGAGCAAGAGTACATTAGTGTCTTGTTTGTGAAATAGACGCCTCACAAGTCCTCAACTGGCAGCTTCATTAAATAGTACCTGCAAAACACCAGTTTCAATGACAACAGTGAAGAGGCGACTCCGGAATGCTGGCCTTCTAGGCAGAGTTGCAAAGAAAAAGCCATATCTCAGACTGGCCAATAAAAATAAAAGATTAAGATGGGCAAAATAACACAGACACTGGACAGAGGAACTCTGCCTAGAAGGCCAGCATCCCGGAGTCGCCTCTTCACTGTTGACGTTGAGACTGGTGTTTTGCGGGTACGATTTAATGAAGCT
This sequence comes from Salvelinus sp. IW2-2015, assembly GCF_002910315.2. Taxonomy (NCBI): domain Eukaryota; kingdom Metazoa; phylum Chordata; class Actinopteri; order Salmoniformes; family Salmonidae; genus Salvelinus; species Salvelinus sp. IW2-2015. The sequence goes on from NC_036842.1 coordinate 55,208,744, forward strand.
ACCTCTTTCTATTCTGGTTAGAGCCAGTTGTTCTGTTCTGTGATGGGAGCAGTACACAGCGTTGTACGAGATCTTCAGTTTCTTGGCAATTTCTCGCATGGAATAGCCTTAATTTCTCAGAACAAGAATAGACTGACGAGTTTCAGAAGAAAGGTCTTTGTTTCTGGCCATTTTGAGCTTGTATTTCGAACCCACAAATGCTGATATTCAACTAGTCTAAAGGAGGCCAGTTGTATTGCTTCTTTAACTTCTTACGGCTGAAATCCCGTTAACGGGATCAATTTGACAACAGCCAGTGAAAGTGCAGGGCGCCAAATTCAAACAACAGAAATCTCATAATTAAAATTCCTCAAACATACAAGTATTTTACACCATTTTAAAGATAAACTTGTTGTTAATCCCACCACAGTGTCCGATTTCAAAAAGGCTTTACGACGAAAGCATACCATGCGATTATGTTAGGTCAGCGCCTGGTCACAAAAAACAGACATTTTCCAGCCAAAGAGAGGAGTCACAAAAAGCAGAAATAGAGATAAAATTAATCACTAACCTTTGATGATCTTCATCAGATGGCACTCATAGGACTTCATGTTACACAATACATGTATGTGTTGTTCCATAAAGTTCATATTTATATCCAAAAATCGCAGTTTACATTGGCGCGTTATGTTCAGTAATGTTTTGCCTCCAAAATATCCGGTGATTTTGCAGAGAGCCACATCAATTTACAGGAATACTCATCATAAACATTGATGAAAGATACAAGTGTTATGCATAGAATTAAAGATATACTTCTCCTTAATGCAACCGCTGTGTCAGATTTCAAAAAAGCTTTACGGCAAAAGCACACCATGCGATAATCTGAGTACATAGCTCAGCCACCAAACTGATACCCGCCATGTTGTGGAGTCAACAAAAGTCAGAAATAGCATTATAAATATTCACTTACCTTTGATGATCTTCATCGGAATGCACTCCCAGGAATCCCAGTTCCACAATAAATGTTTGTTTGTTCGATAAAGTCCATCCTTTTTGTTTGCGCGTTTAGTCCAGTAATCCAAATACACAAGGTGCAGGCACTAGGTCCAGACGAAAAGTCAAAAAAGTTCTATTACAGTTTGTAGAAACATGTCAAATGATGTATAGAATCAATCTTTAGGATGTTTTTATCATAAATCTTCAATAATGTTTCAAATGGACAATTCCTTTGTCTTTAGAAATGAAAAAGGAACAGAGCTCGTGCTCAAGGCCGCACGCCTGACTAAACTAATGGCATTCTGCCAGACCCCTGGTTCAAACAGCTCTTTTTTGCTCCCCAATCACAGTAGAAGCCTGAAACAAAGTTATAAAGACTGTTGACATCTAGTGGAAGCCTTAGGAAGTGCAATCGGACCAAATTTTACACTGTATATTGGATAGGCATTCACTTAAACTACAAACCTCAGATTTCCCACTTCCTGGTTGGATTTTTCTCAGATTTTTGCCTGCCATATGAGTTCTGTTATACTCAGACATCATTCAAACAGTTTTAGAAACTTCAGAGTGTTTTCTATCCAAATCTACTAATACTATGCATATCTTAGCTTCTGGGCCTGAGTAGCAGGCAGTTTACTCTGGGCATGCTTTTCATCCGAACGTGAAAATAGCCCTCCCAGCCATAAGAAGTTAATCAGAACAACAGTTTTCGGCTGTGCTAACATAATTGCAAAAGGGTTTTCTAATGCTCAATTAGCCGATTTAAAATGCTTAACTTGGATTAGCTAACACATCGTGCCATTGGAACACAGGAGTGATTGTTGCTGATAATGGGCCTCTGTACGCCTATGTAGATATTCCATTCAAAATCCGTTTCCAGCTACAATAGTCATTTACAACATTAGCAATGTCTACACTGTATTTCTGATCAATTTGATGTTATTTTAATGGGCAAAAAATTAGCTTTTCTTTCAAACACAAGGACATTTCTAAGTGATCCCAAACTTTTGAACGGTAGTGTATTTGATATCATTCCACTGATTCCGCTCCAGTCAATACCATAAGCCCATTCTCTCCAATTAAGGTGCCACCAACCTCCGGTCGTGTGCAGATGGGTGAGAAAAATGTGATTTTAATCCATCTTAAATTCAGGCTGTAACACAACAAAATGTGCAATAAGTCAAAGAGTATGAATACTTTCTGAAGGCACTTTAAGTCACAAAACATAATATACAGATCAGAAAGAAAGGATTTTTTCATGCAAATGTCACTAATCTCAGTGACTTTCAACAATACAATTTTGCAGTCAGTATAGGCCTCCTCCAATGGCTTGGTTGCTTCAATAACACAACGACTTAACTCTTAAAAAAAAAAAAAAAACATTTTACCCCTTTTTCTCCCCAATTTCGTGATATCCAATTGGTAGTTTGTCTTGTCCCATCGCTGCAACTCCCATGCGGACTCGGGAGAGGCGAAGGTCGAGAGCCATGCGTCCTCTGAAACACGACCCCGCCAAGCCGCACTGCTTCTTGACAGACTGCTCGATTAACCCGGAAGCCAGCTGCACCAATGTGTCGGAGGAAACACCGTACAGCTGGCGACCGAAGTCCGTGTGCATGCATCCGGCCACTCTTCCTTCAAATCAAATCTCTTGTCACAGATAAATATTTCAGTTGAAATGCAACCTTAAATGCTGTATTGGTTAACTATTTTTGAATGATTCTTGCCCGTGCCACACCAGAAGGAATTGCTTGATCATTTCACTAAGAACTAGTGACCACTTATTGTGGCGATGCCCATTCCTATCCTGTGTCTGCGATGGCCGCTGTGTGCCAAAGTGGAAGATGATACATCAAGTGCCAACACTGTAGTAAAGTCTCTGGCGAGAAGAGATCAAAACAACGGCCACAGCCCATACGTCACTCTTATGGTACGGTGTACAACTGATCAATTAGAAGTGGTGCGACGTCCACAAACACCATACATTTGCCTAATAAGTGGCAGCGCGGATTCAGACATCTGTTTCTGAGCAACAAAGCTATTTATAACTGGATGCAAAACTGCATCTGTCACGACCACATTTGAGATAAGGCCTTTTGTGGTAGGAGCCCGGCGTTGGAGTTTTAGTGGGTGGTCAGTCACGGTAGCGCATCCCACACACTGTCAAAGGCAAAACTTTTAATTACGATTGCTTTCCATGTTTTCGCCATTTGTGTAAATCAAACCGGTGATGACCCATTTCAGTGTTTTATGCTAAGTGAAAATTCCAGAGATGCCCTCAATTTCTCTCATTTCTGTCTCACTTTCCCTCTTATCCTAATATGAATTGGAAAGGGAAGAGAGGTAAGTTTATCCCAGCTTCATGTCTGTCATGTCCACTTCCATCAAATTGTGTTACGTCCCAAAGCCTGTCAACATCTGTCAGTCATATACCACATCTCACTCATACCCCGTAAAGCTCTGTTCATGGTTCACATTGAGGAGATGGTTGATACTGAGAAACAGTGCAGCGTGGTGTACCCACTACAGGTTGTGGTCCTGGTGGACTGCTGAATATTATGTCCCATTGTATCTAATGATTGAGTTTTTTTGGTGATTATTGTACCACAATTTATGGTACAATTCATTTCAGTCAGTCTTTCTTGACATGTATCCATATCATCTGCCCTTCGTTTGCCCTCCTTGGTGTGAAGAAAACTGAAGTATTACAACCATTAACTGTGTCAATAGAAAGCAGCACCAATTCATGGATTCAAGGAAAGGAAATCATAGTAGATCCATTTATTCAGCTATGTTATTATTCACATCATGATAACCAAACCATTATACTGATCACAATCAAGGCCCGCCCTGGCCCTTGAATAGATATCATTGGCGCACGCACGCACCACACACACACACACATAGACAGAGAGCTGTTTCTTTTTTACTGAATTGAGACTGTTCCCATCACTTGCTAAGCCTAAATTAAAAGCACAGACTCCTGGAGGAGCAATGTCCTTCATATTTATATGATGAATGCAAAGCACTTGTCACGCTTAAGGTTGCAAAATTCCAGGAACTTTCAATAAATTCTCCTGGTTTTCCTGTAATCCTGGTTGGAGGTTTCCCGGAATCAGGAGGGAATAAGCTGGAAATCCAGAATCCTCCAACCAGGATTTCTGGAAGAAACTTCACAGAATGTTGCAACCCTAGTCATGCTGCATCACCTCACACTCAATCCCGCTCTCCTTCCATTTCTCTGTCTGTCTCTCTTCTCCTCTTGTTCTCTCTTGCTTTCAGTCACATACCTTTCATTGTTCTTCTTCCATCTCTTTATCGGAATCTCGCTCTCTCACTTAGAGACAACAGTTATGTGAGGATGCCTGTTGGTGTGAATGTGCGAATGGAGGAGAAAGGCGATAGGTAACGAAGCGTATGGCGCAAAGGCACTCTTTAATTGTGTTTTTTGTCACGGTGCACTTACAAGACACATCTGAAAAGGCTGATGACAATAGCCCTCAAGGCCAGGTATAGCTGTGGGACATATACTGTCTCTGACCGCCAGCCTAGTGTTTTGTTTGCCACAAGCGCCCACTAGCACACACACAATCACACACACAGACAGGGACACACTCACAGACGGACAGAGACACACACACACAGGAACACCAACCTCCTTCAATCAATCTGTCACATTGCTGTTTTCGAGGGTTTCATTGGGCTAGTTGCACTTTTCGCTCACCTCACATGGCGACCACTGCTATTGAGTAGGCTAGGAAGCATCTCTCTTGGGTGGGCAAGAAAAATGGGCGCGAACTGGCTTTTATTATGCTCTAGCTCATCTATGGCGATGATGGAGTCTTTGAGAAGCAACTGCAGCACTGCTAAATGTCCCCTCGATTTAGAGTTAAAACATGACTTTGTCAAGTTCCATTATGACATAAAATGTCTTATAGATGGAGTCGCACACGATATTGACACAAACAATTCATACCGGTATGTGACCGCACTGACACACAGCAACAATATTCAATTACCGGTCAGAACTTTAAGCAAAGATTGTGTTGAAGAGTCACTGTAAATGATTTGGTTTGTAACTACATGTATGATGGCTAGACCTACCAAGACATGGAAAGAGTGTTAGGGCACATCCAACTTGGCAGAGACAAAAAAAAACACTGTAGATGAAAGCACATTACCTTTTTCTGCACACCCCCCCCCCCAAGACAAACAGTGAATTTCCGGTTGTATCACAACTTATTTGGCCTATACATTTGTAAACCCCTTGCACTGCAGACAGAATCCTAGACAAAACAGTCCAATGTTTTGGACATTTTTCAACCTTTTCATATTTTGTGTGATGTAGATCAAACCTCTGATCCAACAACTTCAGGGCTGGGCTCACATTCTTCTCAATTCTACGGTGGTCCAGAGATACATTTGAACAAATGGATAATTCCCTCATTTAGTTGAGATTACGATTTATTTATCTCGTGATCACTACATAACAAAAACGTTTTGTCACTAGATTATCAAAAGTAACACGCATCATCCATTCATTTGTTCAGATGCACGATAACCACCTCATCAAGGAGCCCTGTGGCTGCGTTGATCGCAATGCGCTCATGGGGCATTTAAGCTCTGAATGATGCCTGACACTAGCTGGCAGGCTGATTGAAACTGATCAGCCTGTCAGGAATGGAGCTCACCCACGCTGTATATTTTAATATTATCCATAAAACATGAAATGTCACTTACAATTATACACATATCAGTTATGCAAGCTAACAACCAGCATAGTTAACAAACTAGCTAGCTAACAAGACTACCTAACTAACTAGCTCACAAGAGGAAGAGGCCCATTTTAGGCACGCCTGGTGCCTAAAATGTATGCTGTATGTCGAGCAGCAAGAGTTGAGTGGGGGACAAACAGAATCGGTTCAGTCAGTTGTCGTAATGAGCCCTCCCCAGTTAGCTAGTTTATGCTTGTGTCTAGAAACTGGGACTTGGGAGTGTTCAGAATCATTCCGTTTTTATTGGACTGCAAAATCCCTGGCCTGATATTAGCTACACTTTCAAGCTACTTCCCTCTAAGTTAGTTACTGCAGGACAGCAGTGCGCCGGGCAAGCGGGACTCAGGAGCGAAGGATACACTGTGCCCTGTGTTGTTTTGCTAATTTGTAGTGCAAACTCTCCCCATTGAGCAACAGTAGACTGTATCACGGTGACATCCAGATGGTTACTACCAATATTACAAGTTATTTCATGTAGGTTGCTATCCTGTTCTAAATATGATCGAGTATGGAACAAATGTACCTCTTAGCTCAAGGTAAGGGACATTTAGCTTGCTAATATTCTAACTTATAAACTGATAATGTGCTCCAAACACAAATAAAAGCATGGTGTTAGCATGAAATGTACCATCCCTAAGTGTAGCAGTCAATAAAAACGTATGTGCTGACCCACCGTGGGCTCTGCTGTAAAGGCCTTCTTTCAAAATAGACCTGGGGCTTTCCCATCCGGAGCCGATATGCATAAATACATTTAAAAAATATAGAGACCCATTCTGAATGAAGCCGAGGACAACTAGACCCGTTCCTTATAGGCCTGATCGGATCCAGACCTGGCCCGATTCGAGTGAGTGCAGCAGCAAAAAAAGTACATTTTTAAGCTACTTTATTAACTGGAGCAGATGAAGTGTGATGGAGAGGAGGTAGAGAGAGGTGATGCTCTAGCAGGGGCTGTGCTGTGTGTGTTGGCTACTGTGAGTGTGAGCGAGTGACACGGAACAAGGAGAAGGGAGGGAGAGACAGCAAACAACCAAGCCGACTCGCACTATAGTAAACCAATAGCTGTCATAACCTCGCTATTTATCATCCAATAGGATTACATACTAGTACCTCTCTTGACTGCATCAAACTGGGAGAAGCTACTTTATGTAAGCTAGCTAGCTAGGCTAATTGAGGCTGCATGCGCTTTCTCGTCCTAAACAATTACAAACAACAACTTCATTCCGAATATAAAGTAGCAGCCTACCTGTTGGTCGTTGAAGCCAATCTTTCTCCTTTAACTTTTAATTCTATCATTTTAATTCCATCTACCATTGATTAGATATCTCCTAGGTTTTGCCCCTATTGCCTCTTTGATGATTTATGATTGACCAACAACAAGCTAGGCGTGCCACTCTCGTGAAAAGCAAAGACCAGCAGCATAAATTATACAATTTCTCTCTCACTCTACTGCTGCAGTCGCATTCAAATCTGTATGAGTCTTTCTGGACAAGTCAGTTAAAATTGCACATACCCAAGACCAGTGACAATCAGATCCGACCCAGACTCGTGACATTATAAAAAAAAATCTGGATCCGTACCCGCTGGGGTCTCTGTTATTTGGGTACAGGTGGATCCGTGAAGACCTCTACTCTGCCGTCTTGGCCATACTGTCAATCAATACCGGCACTCCTTTTGATAGATTTTATCTTGTGATCTCGACAAAACAACTTTTGTTATGTCGTGTTCATAAGATAAATAATCTGTGATCTTGACATAAGGAGTGAGTTATTTGTTTATTAATATGTCCTCTCTGGACTTCCATACAATTCCAGTCAATTCAGGAATTGAATCACACTGCATTGGAGAAATTCCATGTCCAATTCGTTTGATTGGAATTGACGTATATTCTTGATAACTCACCAACATATGCACATATACTGTGCTATATGTTTACCACATTCTATTATGCTATTAAAGATATTTGTTTCTGATGGTATGACAACTAAATGATGTGCAGAGGAGATCTTGGTGTGGCTCCTGTTGCAGGGTTGGGGCAGCCATGGGGGGCAGGAGTGTCCCAAGCCTTTCCTGGGGATGGGAGTAGGGAGGGTAACCAAAACTAGCCTGGGAGGGAGGTTGTAGGGGGAATTGAGGACGGTGGTGTGGAGGGCAGTGTGGCTGGCAAATCTCCAAACGCTCAGTATATGAAGGCTGATGATGTGAATGATACATGGTGTGGACTGCATCATGTGGTGCACTACCCTGAACAGTGTTTTGCCAGACCCTAGGGTAGTGGTCGGTGGCCGCTATTGTGTCGGCCAAACAACACCATTTACCTGTGACTGTATTCATGATACAGCACTGCTCATTGCGCCTTATAGAGCCCCACAGTAGAGGTGTCATAATACCCATAAAACCTAGCGTTCAAACAGGGAAATGGTTCCAATCGTTTTTCCACTATTCTTTTTTCCATAGGGGATTTTGGAAACACTTGAAATAGGGGCTGTGTTTTGTTTGGGCTTGCCCTGGCGTGATGTTTTGATAGCCATGTGGATCTCTCTCAGACTGGGTGACTTTTGTCAGTATGTTAGGCTCTATACACTCTCAGATAATAAAACAAAATTGCATCAAAGTAGACATCATACAAAACTACAAATCCCTGAAAGCTCCTGCACGTCATCTCTAGCCGACACCTTTTCTAACAGGTATTGTGTCAATTTAAAACTTGCACAAGACCGTTCACAGAATTGTCCATTTAAAGAAATGTTGCCAATTTATGCATTACTACATTTAGCTAACATTAGATAGTTAATCCAGAGATTCTTACCTTTGCCTCGATTCGGCAGTCTCGTCCAGATCATCATCAAAGCATTTGTAGTTCTTTATGATAGCCATATTATCAGCTAATTAGACTTTTTTGGGGGGGCGGGGGTGGTGAGTACAGGTGAGAATATTGATGGAAGTTACCTTGTCTTGGAGAGATGTACACGGTTGTTGGGGGGGTCGTACCAGGGTGGGCCTACATGAAACGCTTTTGAAGTGTTTCTAGAATTCCCTATGGGAAAAATGAATGGTGTAAAAACGAATATTTGAAATCTGTCCCCAAATGCCATATTTTTTTTTCTTGAAATCAAATATTTTATTAAATCTCTAGAATTAGTTAATAATGAAAAAAACGATGTATTCTTACATCATGGGTTTATACAAATGTGGAGCCTGACCTTTTTCTGTTTATTTTATTTGAGGTACTGTATATTTTTAAACTGTTGTCACTGGCAATTAATGTGTTGTGATTTTAAGTTCTTGTTTTATGTTTATTTTCTTTACTTTAATGTTATTTTATGTGTCTTAAGAAGAAAATATACTTGTAATGATGTCCTATGTTTATTTGTTATTGTAATTTGAAATTTTATTTGTTAAAAAAAGTAAGTCACAGGTAAATAAAGTATAGTTGCACTAATGATAGCCTAGTTACCACCAATGATATTGACTGTAGTAGCTTAGTTAGAATACTTTTTCATTACATTTCTATTGTATTTGTATTATGTAACAACCAAAAAGTTTGTAAGCAAGCCCGTCTTGAACCAGGCACCAACTGCTAGCATATTACTAGTTAGTATTTATTGACAGTTCATAATGGGCTAACCCCTGTCCAGTTTGGCTAGAAAGTTATGTCTGTGTGACCACCTAACTGCAATAAGCTCAAGGTTTACTTTAATCATCCTTTCAAACCACCACCCCAACTCAAGTAAAAAAGCTTCAAATAAAAAGCTTCAAGTTCCTTGGCGTACGCATCACTGACAATCTGAAATGGTCCACCCACACAGACAGAGTGGTGAAGAAAGCGCAACAGCTCCTCTTCAACCTCAGGAGGCTGAAGAAATTTCTACTCTGCCCCTAAGACCCACACGCTCAACGTTTACAGATGCACAATTTAGAGCATCTTGTCGGGCTTTATCACCGCCTGGTACGGAAACGGCACCGCCCCGCAGGCCTCTCCAGGGGGTGGCGCAGTTGGGGCCACACTGCCTGCCCTCCAGGACACCTACAGTACCCGATGTCACAGGAAGGCCAGAAAAATCATCAAGAACAGCAACCACCCGAGCCATGGCCTGTTCACCCTGCTATCATCCAGGAGGCGATGTCAGTACAGGTGCATCAAAGCTGGGACCGAGAGACTGAAAAACAGCTTCTATCTCAAGGTCATCAGACTGTTAAATAGCCATCACTAGCCGGCTACCACCCGGCTACTCAACCCTGCACCTTAGAGGCTGCTGCCCTATTTACATAGACATGAAATCACTGGCCACTTTTTTAAATGGAACACTAGTCACATTAATAATGTTTTATACTGTTTTACATATGTTTTACATTTCATATGTACTGAATATACTGTAATTTTGTCAATGCCACTCCAACATTGCTCGTCCTAATATTTATATATTTCTTAATTCCATTATTTACTTTTAGATTTGTGTATTGTTGTAAATTGCTATATACTACTGCACTGTTGGTGCTAGGAACACAATCATTTCGCTACACCTGCAATAACATCTGCTAAATATGTATGTGACCAATAAAATTGGATTTGATTTTGATTTGATTGCAGTTTAAAAACGCATTATGTCTGTCTGTGCCTTTTAATAACTTTTTATATTCTCAGCTTGGAGATTAAAGCTTAATATGAAAGCAGAATGTAATTACCAATATGCAATTTATCTTTATTGGGGAAGAGTACTATTGCAGCTTACTCCTGGGCTGATGTCATGATGCTGCTCGCATCTCTTCCTCAGTGTTGGAGTCCATTGTGCGCTCAAGGTCCTCTCTTTATGCTACCCATCACCCATTTGGCTGTTTCTCTGTTGGTTCCATTCATTAGATTGCTTTGATTTGCACATGGCATTTTCTTTTTCAGAGCAGTCTTCTCGCCATCCATCTGTCACTTTTTCCCATCTTCCTCTGATTGTGTCATTTTACATTTTGTCTATCTATTCTTCACCAGAGCCTCTCACGTAAACTAGAGATAGTGGTTTGTGCAGACTTGTGTTTTTTCATTAAAAAAAAAATATTTCCTTATTTCACCTTCTCCCTCTTTTTCTTTCTTCCTTTCTTTCTTTTTGTCCTCTCTCTCTCTGCCTTTTCCACCCTGCTCTTACTCCTTCCTTCTCTTTTCTAGGCCTTTTCATGGTGGCCGGAGATGATGGCGGAGCACGCAGAAACGTTCATGTCTCTCTACACCGTCGACATGGATGGTGCGCTGCAAGTCCAGCCCGTTGACTCATGGGATAGCTTCCCCTTATTCCAGCTGCTTAACAACTTCCTGCGATGTGACCGTGAGTTCGCCGTTCTCCCTGTGCCCCTCTTCTTCCACCTCTGACCCTCTGCTTCGCCTCCCAATACTGATTTAAAGCGTAGCCTACAACACATCACTGATTCATGAGCACAGTTCAACTTCCAGTTTAGTAACCGTGAGTGGCGTGCGTCCCTTCCTTATACTGTTCCCTCTAATTATTTTGTTGCCCCCTCCCCCACCTCCTCCCATGTCTTGTCCCCTGACCCTCCGTTTTGTGCTTGTCCGTATTTAAAGCACGGACTACGGCACCTCCCAGTCCTGAGCTGTCTTCAAGAGCACGTCCCATACTTCACAGTGAATGTACGCACCACTAAGAGCACTAATTAACACCAGCAGTGCTGCAGAAAACAAGACTCGTTAGAAGAAGAGGTTAACTGTGCTTAAAGCTCCTGCACTTCTGCGTCGGCAACAAAATAATTAACATCAGCATCAGTGAGGTAATGTGGAGAAAGGCTAGGACCTGATGTCAGAACACAATTGTAAAGTCAGTGGCCTGGTGTGGCGCTGACCTTACGCCATCTGTCAGCTGAAGACTACCTTTCACTTCCTGTAATGCGAGGAGCCGTGTCACACAGACAGGAGAGCATTAGCACGGTTTGAGGCACCTGTCTCACCAAGCTGTCCTCCATTTTGAGTTCTTTGCTCAATGAACAGGAAACAGAAATGTGTAGTTTCCCATTTTTGTAAATGTACTTTGAACATAACTTGCAGCTCGTAAACAAGCAAAGGGTACTCTGATAAAAGGTTATAGACCGAAACATTAATCTAATTTAGTTTTAATTTAACTTGCTACCCACCCCCACAATGTGTGAAGTCAGTGTCTGTGTCCGAAAACCCGTAATTGGTTTCTAAATTTTATATGCTGATTGGTATTGTGAAAATATCAAATTTCATAGAATGTGACATTTTGAAAATGTAGTATTATTTAAATGTCAGGATGTCATACTCATTTTGGCTTTTCATCTAGTAGAATTCGCTGCACACTATGGAGGAAGAGAGGCATCTTTTCAGACCCACATGTGTTTGGCAACAGCTGATAATCAGCTGAGAGAATGGGCTCTACCAAAATGAACAAATGGCGGGAAATAGCGCAATTGCGATTTAGAGGATGCATTCTAAGTATGGATGAGTCTAGTATCTTAATATTTGTTGCTTACTGCATACATTTATACTAAACAGTACGTTCTAAATAGTATGTAGTATGATGAGTATGTCATTTTAGTAAGTAGTAAACAAGGCCGATTTCGTGCACGGCCAATGTCACTGGTGTTTGCCCTAGCGTGCGCTTGTGTACTATCAAACTTCCTCTCTCTTTCTCTTTCTCTCTCTCTCTCTCTCTCTCTCTCTCTCTCTCTCTCTCTCTCTCTCTCTTTCTCTCATACTTCAGTTTTCTTCTTCTCTCTTCTCCCTGATTCACTCTTAGCTCTGAGCCTTTGTTTCATTGCCAAGTGAGAGTTGGCTACATCTGAAGTGTTGTTTTACATTGTCTATGCAAGCCTCACACAGAGCAGACAGACAGCTTAAGGGCAGTAATGTTCAAAATAAAACTCTCATTATGTGAGGCATAGGCAAAGATCATTATTTTTTCGTTTTTTTCATTCATTTTCTGTTATTACCATTCTCCATTAATCTTGCAATTATTCCAACTGTCATAACAATTTTTTGATTTGAAGAGTAAGGTAATGAGAATATCGGCTGAGCAAAATCTAGACAAAAGAAAATTATCGTTTTGACTATTAATGCAAATGAGGCCCCCTGTTTTTGATAATGATCTCTTAGGTGATAGGATCTAGGTGGCAATTAAATCAGGTAAAATGGATGAAAACTTCAAAGCTGATGATATTGTTAGGATAAAATTTAAACAACTATTTTTCTTAGTTGCTTAGCTATAGACCTGCATGGTCAAGTCTGCCTTTTATGATTTGACAGTTTCCTACCACATTCAGGATGTCCACGTTGTCAATGTTGCCAGATGCTTTGAGATATGTGAGTAAAAAAGAGAGAAAAAACACACAAAAGCTGAAAAGAGGCTATGTTGATATCGTCTGATAAATGAACAAATACTGTACGTGATATTCAGAATTGAAGCGTTAGTTGTTTGTAATGCCACATTTTAATTATTGTTTTGTAGCGTGAACAAAACATATTTAATTTATCACACCAGGTCTTAATATCCACGTATTCTAAGGATTAACTAAATGCTCACTTTAGTGTCTGCATGTGTTGCGGGATGGGAACTTGTTGGGAGAAGAGCCGTGGTCTCTCAGGAGGGTAAAAAGGCTAGTGTTAATCATGAAGGAACAGAGTGATGGGGAATTAGGACTAATGAAGCCCTGAGAGACCAGCAGGAGGCCTACGCTCTCTTTCTTTGTCTCTCTCTCTTTTTCTATTTGTCTCATTTTCTATTTGTCTCTTTTTCTCTGTTTGTGTCTTCCTCTGTCTATCTGTGTGTCTCTCTTTGTTGTCTCTTTCCTCCTCTCTTTTTTCCTACTTGAAGATGGAATTGGAATTTGGAATGGAATTTCTATGCAAATGTCATAACATGGACTGCGGGAGGGAAGGACAGCAATTTAACTTATCAAGGACTGGAACTGTATAAAGATGTTCAAGCCCAAATTCACGACCTTAAGCTTTGAATTCCTTCCTTCCTCTCTCCCCCCCCAGCTCACCTGTGCAATGGCATGTTCCACAAGCACCTGCAAGACCTGTTCATCCCACTGGTGGTGCGCTACATAGACCTTATGGAGTCCTCCATCGCCCAGTCCATCCACTGCGGCTTCGAGCAGGAAACATGGCAGTCTGTCAAGTAAGTGCACTTCCCCGAGCAACCTACCCCTTCATGGCTCGAGGCACCTAGATCTGAAATTACTGGATAAGTGTAAGAAATATGGTAACACTCTGCTATTGGAATCTAAGGCGGCAAACCAAAATGTTGAAACTGAAAAGACCCCTGTTGTCATTAGTTGCATTCTGTTTTGCTATTTAAAGCTCTATGTCTAAGAGATGGGCTTTTACACTTAGAACCAAAAATAGTTATTTTTAGCGGGTTCTTCTATGGGGACAATTAAAGAACCCTTTATGGTTCTAGGTAACACCTTATTTTCCATGAGTGTAGGCTAGATAACATCCACTGATAAGGCACTAAATCATGCTATCACCAGATGGAGGTGAAAAATCAACACTCTGTTGTCTTTTGTCGCTGTCGTATCTTTTTTGTCGTTGTTTGGTTTGGTTTGGCATTGATTTCTTTTCAGGACAATAGCCAACAACCTACCGAGCGTGCCTCTGCCCAAAGTCAATCTCCCACAGATGCCCAGGTTCTCAGCACCCTCCTGGATGGGCCCACTGTGTGACAGCACGTGTGTATGGGCTGCCGCAAGACCTAGTGGGGCGATGTGGCATGGACTGTGCTGTGGTTGTTGTGAAATTGTCAAACTTATCCTATTCAAGAAAACAACTTTCAATTATGTTACTTTCCTTTGCCAATTATGTGCAATTAAGTATTGAACTAGTTTATTTAAAAAAATTGAAATGTGAAAGTTCTGAGAGAAACCGGGAGGAAAGATGAGCTCGAAAATGTGCTCTCACATTTCAATTTCTAAGTTTATAGTAAAACCAGTTTTTGTTCTCTACCACTGATCCTTTTAACTGTGCAATCCAGGTGGCTTTTGTCATCACTACCCACATTTTCCTGGGACTGGTTGCCCCCTTTTGATGACCTCAAACTGATACCTTCTGTAATACCAAGATAAAAGCATGGTTGTCTTGTGAAAATTGTTGTCTTCTGTGGCGCATTGTTCCCCAGCATGGTTCTTTTCTGTGGCACAGCATCATCTCTATTGTGAAATGTATGTTGTGTTTGTGGAGCCTGCCTCCTTCTTCAGGAACAGTTTTGGAATATGTATGACATGTTTTTGTTCCCACATCC
The DNA here is from genome assembly GCF_002910315.2 of Salvelinus sp. IW2-2015. Taxonomy (NCBI): domain Eukaryota; kingdom Metazoa; phylum Chordata; class Actinopteri; order Salmoniformes; family Salmonidae; genus Salvelinus; species Salvelinus sp. IW2-2015. The sequence continues at coordinate 55,223,754 of NC_036842.1, forward strand.
AATCATATTTCAGGTATTTTAATTTGTATATATAGTATATACATTTTATTGTTTTTGCTGTTTTCCTGTTTTTGCCTCCTTTAATTATGATCTTAAGGTGTGCTAGTCAATTCACAGCTCAACTAAGGACTGAATTGTGGAGTTTAACATGCCTAATGAATGTTGAATGAGAAATTGTATTCTTTCTTATTTATTTCAGCTTGCAAGGAATTAATTTACCTGATATTTTGTAAGAAGGCTTAGCCATTTTGCGGATTTAAGTGAATATGTTTTTCTAAACCTCAGTGCTGGTCTTTGTGACTCTTATGAAACAGTTTTTAGAACTTGTCAAGTGACCCTTTTCTCGTCAAACGTTTGTCATACTTGAGCAGACATGATCCCCCGCAAGCAAGATTATTAAGCGTAATTTAGATGGCCTACCAGGAGTAATTTTCCTGTGTTTGTGGTTGTAAAACAACATATAGCATTTGATCAACAACTAGTGAGTAGTATAGTCATTGGTATGACCACCAGATGATATTTGAGTGAACAGTGAAGACTCAACAACGTGGCTTCTGAGGGCCCCGTAGAAACAGTGGCAGTAATGGGGCCACCCGAGGGGTGCCCATCTCTGGAGGGAGGCTGAGTTGTGATGTTTGGGAAAGGCTTCTCACACACTCTCCATGTCCCCCCTACGGGACGCCCCCACCCACCCACCTCCCCTTTCTTGCTTGAGATTAAAAAAAACTGGCACTTCGTTAGCGAGCACAGACGGGCGTGGGGGATTGTTCCATTCCCCCGGGAGAGGGGACGCTCAGAGAAGAGAGCTCCTAATTAGTCCTGAGGGGGGGATATGAGCGAGCGTTTAATTGCAACACGGATTTTGCCCAAACTATTTATTCCCGCGCACCACTTGTGAATGTAACAGTCTTTTAAAGGCAAAGTGAGAAAAGTGAGGAAGTGAATGCGCTTCACCCACCCCTCACTCTCTACCTCGCTCTCTCTGGTTCGCTGTACACTTGGATGCTGGTTGCTGCCACCGGTTGCCATGTGTTTCCGTGTAACCTCTGGTAGACACCGGGGAGAAGGTGGCGATGGAGACCCATCTGGCTGTGTGCTTAGAGTCTCCTTAGTCACAGTCTGCTTGACAGCCGGATGTGAAAAGGAACTGTTGGGTGTGTTTAGTAATTATGAGGCATGTTAACTATCTTAGGAACATGTCATGCCTTCAGAAAGTATTCATACCCCTTGACTTATTCCACATTTTGTTGGTTGACTACATTTTGTTGTTTTACAGCCTGAGTTCAAAATGGGTTAAATATTTCGTTTTATCTCACCCATCCACACACAATACCCCATAATGACAAAGTGAAAACATGTTTTTAGACATTTTTGCAAATGTATTGAAAATTAAATACAGAAATACTTTATCTCATTTACATAAGTATTCACACCTCTGAGTCGATACTTTGTAGAATCACCTTTGGCTGCCATTACAGCTGTAAGTCTTTCTGGGTAAGTCTCTAAGAATTCTCCACAACTGGATTGTGCAACATTTGCCTTTTATTATTTTAAAAAAAAAAGTCAAGCTCGGTCAAATTGGTTGTTGATTATTGCTAGACAGTGTTGACTTTCCTTTGTCAACACTGTAACTCGGCCACTCAGGAACATTCGCTGTCTTTTTGGTAAGAAACTCCAATGTAGATTTGGCCTTGTGTTTTAGGTTATTGTACTGCTGAAAGGTGAATTCATCTCCCAGTGTTTGGTGGAAAGCAGACTGAACCAGGTTTCCCTCTAGGATTTTATCCTGAAAAACTCCCCAGTCCCCAGTTAACGATTACAAGCATACCCGTAACATGATGCAGCCACCACAATGCTTGAAAATATGGAGGATGGTACTCCGTAATGTGTTGTATTGAATTTTCCCCAAACATAACAATTTGTATTCAGGACAAAATGTTAATTGCTTTGACATATTTTTTGCAGTATTTATTTAATGCCTTGTTGCAAACAGGATGCATGTTTTAGAATATTTGTATTCTGTACAGGCTTCCTTATTTTCACTCTCAATTAGGTTAGTATTACAATGTTGTAGATCTATCCTCAGGTTTCTGCTATGACAGCCATTAAACTCTGTAACTGCTTAAAGTCACCATTGGCCTCATTGTGAAATCGATGAGCGGGTTTCCTTCCTGTCCAGCAACTGAGTTAGGAAGGATGCCTGTATCTTTGTAGTAACTGGGTATATTGAGACACTGTCCGAAGTGTAATTAATAACTTCACCATGCTCAAAGGGATGTTCAATGTCTGCTTTTTTTTGTTGCCATCGGTGCCCTTTGTGAGGCAGTTTACAATTGGCTCATTCATCCCCCTCCTCTCCCCTGTAACTATTCCCCATGTCATTGCTGTAAATGAGAACGTGTTCTCAGTCAACTTACCTGGTAAAATAACGGATAAATTAACAAAAAAAATTGGGGGGGAAAACCTCCCTGGTCATTGTGATTGAGCCTGTGTTTGAAATTCACTGAGGGACCTTACAGATAATTGTATGTGTGGGGTACAGAGATGAGGTAGTCATTAAAAAAATAATTGTATACACTATTATTGCACACAGATTGAGTCCATGCAAATGTTTACTCCTGAACTTATTTAGGCTTGCCATAACAAAGGGGTTGAATACTTATTGACTCATGACATTTCAGCTTTTCATTTTTAATTAATTTGTAAAAATGTCTAAAAGATAAATTCCATTTTGTCATTATGGGGTATAGGCCAGTGGAAGAAAAAAAATCTAAGTTTAATCCATTTAAATTCAGGCTGTAACACAACAAAATGTGTCACAAGTCAAGGACGTGAATCCTTTCTGAAGGCACTATAACTGTGACATGTTAACTGTGGACCATGTTAATTGTTGAATGTGTTCAGGGACTGAGCAGTAATACAAGAAAACATCAGCACTTCACTTAAAGGAATACTTCAGGATTTGGGCAATGAAGCCCTTTTCCTACTAAGAGTCAAGAGTCAGATGAACTCGTAGATACAATTTTTATGTCTCTGCGTGCAGTTTGAAGGAAGTTGCTAACTAGCGTTAGCGCAAGTGCTGAGTAATGTGGTAACTGCTAGCATGCTATTAGGTACTCTAGACTTCCAGTCATTGCACTAAGGCTAGTTAGGATTGGCTTGCGAAACTAACTCTAACTTCCTTCACACAGAGACATAAAAATGGCATCCATGAGTTCATCTGACTCTAGGGTAGTAGATAAAGGACTTCATTGCCAAAATCCCGATGTATCCCTTTAAAGACGTCTTACACAAAGCCCTCAGTCTTCATTTGATAATGTTTATTGACAGCTGACAGAACATTGGCATTTCAATTGAGGTGTTTACCTATTTCTTCATGCATCCAGACATGTAGTAGTGGGAAAAGTACCCAATTGTCATACTTCAGTAAAAGTAAAGATACCTTAATAGAAAATGACTCAAGTAAAAGTGAAAGCCACCCAGTAAAATACTACTTGAGTAAAAGTTTTAAAGTATTTGGTTTTAAATATACTTAACCTCTAACGAGCCTCTACCCCGGGTCCGGGAGCACCCCCCATCCCCCCACACACTGATTAGCATAGCTAGCATAGCTTCACAAGTAGATAGTAGCATCTAAATATCATTAAATCACAAGTCCAAGACACCAGATGAAAGATACAGATCTTGTGAATAAAGCCACCATTTCAGATTTTTAAAATGTTTTACAGGGAAGACAAAATATGTAAATCTATTAGCTAAACACGTTAGCAAAATACACCACTATTCTAACTCCATCAGTTTCTTCTCCTTCAGGTGCTATCACCAATTCGGCTCAACTAAGATATTGATATCCACTAACCAAGAAAAAACCTCTTCAGATGACAGTCTGATAACATATTCATGGTATAGGATAGTTTTTGTTAGAAAAAAGTGCATATTTCAGGTAGAAATCACAGTTTACAATTGCACCCACCATCACAAATCGACTAGAATTATAGATAGAGCAACGTGTATGACCATTTTACTCATCATAAAACATTTCATAAAAATAGACAAAGCATAGCAATGGAAAGACCCAGTTCTTGTGATTTCAGACCATATTTCAGATTTTCTAAGCGTTTTTCAGCGAAAACACAATAAATCGATAAGTTAGCATACCACATGTGCAAACGTTACCAGAGCATCGATTCAGCCAAAGAGCGCTATAACGTAATCACCGCCAAAATATATTAATTTTTTCACTAACCTTCTCAGAATTCTTCCGATGACACTCCTGTAACATCATTTTACAATATACATATACAGTTTGTTCGAAAAGGTGCATATTTAGCCATACAAAACCGTGGTTACACAATAAAAATACTAGGAAATCAAGCCTCAATATGTCTGACGTCATCTATCAGAGTGATCTAGTTTAATTGAAAGCTAATCATATACTTGACTAAAAAATACAGGGTTGACAGCAATCGAAAGACAAATTAGTTCTTAATGCAACCGCTGATTTACATTTTTAAAATTATCCTTACTTTTCAATACAGGGTTGGCCAAGTGAAGCTATACCAAACAAAATGGCGAAATATGCGTTTAAAATATTTCGACAGAAACACGATTTATCATATTAAATATTGCTTACTTTGAGCTGTTCTTCCATCAGATTCTTGGGCAATGTATCCTTTCTATGTTATAAACGTCTTTGGTCGATAGATGTCCTCTGTCCTTCGAAATGTCCACCACCAACGACCGACACCTAAAACGTGTCCAAACTTTCAGAGTGCACAACAAAGAAATTCCTCAAAATCGCACTAAACGGATATAAATTGATATAAAACGGTTCAAATTAACTACATTATGATGTTTTTAACAACTATAACGACTGAAAACATGACCGGAGAAATATTGCTGGTTAGAAAACGATTTGGAACGAGGCAGGTCCGATGGCCTTGACGCTTCAGGCGCACGTTGAGAAAGGGGGGTCTCTTGTACATTTTAGTCTTTTATAATGGCTGTGAATGTCCCATCGATTTCATTGAAAACGTGATGACGTACAGACACCCAGAGGAAGACGTAGGCAGTGTCGGTTTCTTCATAGCATTCACTGTCGCCTTATAAACAGACCCCAGATCAGAGGTAAAAATTTCTGAAATCTGAACCCTGTCATGAAAAGTGCTGTAGAAATTGTTCTGTACCACTCAGAGACAAAATTCCAACTTCTATAGAAACTAGAAGGTGTTTTCTATCCAATAATAACAATAATATGCATATTGTACGATCAAGAATTTAGCACGAGGCAGTTTAATTTGGAGACACAAATATGCTAATGCGGAACAGCACCCCCTATAGTTGCAAGAAGTTTTTAAGTATAAAAAGTCAATGTAATTGCTATAATATACTTAAATATCAAATGTAAAAGTATAAATAATTTCCAATTCCTTATATTAAGCAAACAAGTAACATTTCTTGTCTTGTTTTTATTTATGGATAGCCAGGGGCACACTCCAACACTCAAACACCATTTACAAATGAAGCTTTTGTGTTTAGTAATTCCACCAGATCAGAGGCAGTAGGGATGACCAGGGATGTTCTCTTGATAAGTGTCTGAATTGGACCATTTTCCTGTCCTGCTAAGCATTCAAAATGTAACAAGTACTTTTGGGTGTCAGGGAAAATGTATGGAGTAAAAAGTACACTATTTCTTTACGAATATAGTGAAGAAAAGTAAAAATGTTAAAAATTATGAATCGTAAAGTACCGCAAAAAAATACTTTGTACTTAAAAATATTTTTACTGAACTACTTTATACCACAGCAGACATGCCATTCTAAGGGCTAAAGCCATTCTAAAGACTGTGTTATTTACTCCTTTATATCTGGAGGCTGAACACCAATTTAGGGAAAATTGTGTAGAGGTGGAACTAAGCTGTGAATAGATCACAGTTTGTGTCTGTGAATGCACACTGCAGATCTTTTTAATTGTTTGTGTGTCTGTGTGTGTGCATGCAATTTTGGGGGGGTATTGGATGTTTTCTCCCATGTATTCCATGTCTGAGAAGAAGACCAAGTATTTATACTCTGATTTTGTTATTTTGGCTTCTTCCCACCCAAACCCCTAGTAACGGCTCAGAGACCTCCGAGGACCTCTTCTGGAAGTTGGACGCCCTCCAGATGTTTGTCCTGGACCTGCACTGGTCCGAGCCTGAGTTTGCCAAACATCTGGAGCAGAGGCTGAAGCTCATGGCCAGCAACATGATGGAGGCCTGTGTCAAAAGGTCAGAGGGCAGGAGACGGTCACCACCTGGGATGGGTTGGGGTTCAGCGTTTACCCACCCTATTTTTTGACACGGCATTCCTGGTTTATAATTGAGATATTACTGAGGATAATGAGAATGAGGTTAGTCAGGGGCGGACTGGGACCAGAAATACGCCCTGGCATTTCTAACACACCGGCCCATTTTTTCCCTGGAGGCCTCACACCGGCCATTTTGCGCAGAACAAAAACAAGTTAGACAGGCCCACAGGTCAAAAAATGGAGCGAAATGCCAGATGGCCAGTCCGCCCCTGAAGTTAGTGATTGAGTTCTGAACAGTGTTTTCCATAGCCCCCTAGGAATTAACCATATCATAAAACCTAAATAAAGCTATCTTTTTTACCCAAAGAACGAAAGCGGCTTTCGACTCCAAGATGCAGAAGGCCAGCAAGTCAACGGACTTCCGGGTGTCGTTGTCGGTATGCACCATGTTCAATGTGCTCATTGACGCCAAGAAGCAGTGCTCCAAACTCTGTGTGCTGGACTCCGGTCTAGAGGTACGATCGCATTCAACTGCTATTCTCTGTTCTTTGACCACACAAACTGACCACACATTTCCATCGATGCAAAACCACCACAAACCCTACTAACGTCAGTCGTGGTTGTTTACATGTACATATTACCTCAATTAGCCTGACTAACCCCCGCACATTGACTCCGGTACCGGTACCACCTGTATATAGCCTCGCTACAGTTATTTTCACTGTCATTTTACAGTTTTTTTATTTCTTTACTTATCTATTGTTTACCTAATACCAATTTCTTCCTTAAAAATTGCACTGTTGTTAAGTAAGCATTTCTCTGTAAGGTGAAACACCTGTTGTATTCGGCGCATGTGACAAATAAACTTTGATTTGATTTCGGTATTCAACTATTGAGTGTAGCAAACAATGGGTATACTGTTGTTAAAAGAATGGGCAGAGCCTCATTTGTTTTTTAAACCCTACATGCCCTAATCAGCTATAAGTACACTGAACCACCACAACAACAGAAGCAAATATTGTTCCCTACCTTTGCTTGGGTTTCCCTAAAGAACTCAATAACTTTTGTTTCCCTTTGTCTGTGGCAGATTTAGTAATATTTCCTTGACAGCTAAAACATTCATTGCCATGGGCACATTCATATCACGTCCAGATCAGTGGTAAAGTGCATTGGCTGCTCTAAATCGATGCTTCTGAACGAGCGCTCAATCTCTCCATTACAGCATTTCACGATGCTAAAGGCTAACCCTCCGCTACCCTGCAACCATTTACAGTGTCTCTACCGAGAGCTAAGCTCACTGTCCCTTTAACCTTCAGCTCCACAAGTCCCTGAGGATGTTTATTCATTGCCGAACAGACACACTCAGGTTTGTACACTCAGTGTACTCTACAGATTCCAATTTGGATTGGAACTAATTGAGTTAGTGCATTAATTATCTACAGTTGATGTGGTTATGATGTGATAAGGTGTTGTTTCACCTGTGCAAAATACAGTTCAAGATCATTATCTATACAGCGTCTGAACCATTGAGGATTTAGCGTAGCGGATGAAAATGTTATTTTTGATCTAGCTACGTGTCAAAAAAAAAAAATTATCCACTCACCTTGGATCATTTACATGAAATGTGTTAAATTCCTGTTGATTAAAATGCAGATTACTTGTAAATAATTTTTTTAAAGGAATTCTAGCACATTGCGAGCTGTGCCACTCGGGAGGCTATTAAATTATTTTGAGGGTATTTTTTAAGAAGCCTTTGTTAGAACAAAGGATGTTGTAGTGAAACTCTTCAAGGATCAAAAAGCACTTTTCTGCATTTATTCTTTACAAAGAAAATGATTTATTTTTCAATTTATGCCTTCCTTTGAGATGTTATAAGTGCTTTTGTCACATCCCTGCATTTAAGTGGACTCTCCAGTCCAAAATCATACCTATCACAAATTTTTCCACCGAAATGTATGTAATTAGTTGATTTTGACATGTATAAAGTTAGCATATACTGATATATCAAAGGCTGTTGTCCCTGACACAGATTAAGTATTGTGCTAAAAAGTACTTTCAATGGTAATTCTCCTTTAAGCATGCTTTTTAGTAGTATGTTTAAGTCTAATCGAGATCCGGGAAACTGGCCCATAACACACACACACATATATATATATACATACAGTACCAGTCTAAAGTTTGGACATTCCTACTCATTCCAGGGTTTTTCTTTATTTTTTACTATTTTCTACATTTTATAATAATAGTGAAGACATCAAAACTATGAAATAACACATATGGAATCATGTAGTAACCAGAAAAGTGTTAAACAAATCAAAATATAATTTATATTTGAGATTCTTCAAAGTAGCCTCCCTTTGCCTTGATGACAGCTTTCTACACTCTTGGCATTCGCTCTTCCAGCTTGATGAGGTAGTCACCTGGGGAAACATTTCAATTAACAGGTGTGCCTTGTTAAAAGTTAATTTGTGGAATTAATTTCCTTCTCATTGCGTTTGAGCCAATAAGTTCAATCAATCGAATTTATTTATGAAGCCCTTTTTACTTCAGCCGATGTCACAAAGTGCTATACAGAAGCCCAGCCTAAAACCCCAAACAGCAAGCAATGCAGATGTAGAAGCACGGTGGCTAAGAAAAACTCCCTAGGAAGAAACCTAGAGAGGAACCAGGCTCTGAGGTGTCGCCAGTCCTCTTCTGGATGTGCCGGGTGGAGATTATTAACATTACATGGCTAAGATGTTCAAACATCCAGCAGGCTCAAATAATAATAATCACAGTGGTTGTAGAGGGTGCAACAGGTCAGCACCTCAAGACGTAATGTCAGTTGGCTTTTCATAGCCTATCATTCAGAGTTAGAGACAGCAGGTGCGGTAGAGAGAGAGATAGTTGAAAACAGCAGGTCCTGGACAAGGTAGCACGTCCGGTGAACAGGTCAGGGTTCCATAGCCGCAGGCAGAACAGTTGAAACTGGAGCAGCAGCACGACCAGGTGGACTGGGGACAGCCAGGAGTCATCAGGCCAGGTAGACCTGAGGCATGGTCCTACAGCTCAGGTCCTCCGAGAGAAGAGAGAAAGAGAGAGAGAGAGAGTTAGAGGCAGCATACTTAAATTCACACAGGACACCGGATAAGACAGGAGAAATACTCCAGATATAACAGACTGATACTAGCCCCCCGACACAAACTATTGCAGCATAAATACTGGAGGCTGAGACAGGAAGTTTCAGGGAGACACTGTGGCCCCGTCCAACGATATCCCCGGACAGGGCCAACCAGGCAAGATATAACCCCACCCACTATGCAAAGCACAGCCCCCACACCACTAGAGGGATATCTTCAAACCACCAACTTACTACCCTGAGACAAGGCCGAGTATAGGCTATGAAGATCTCCCCCACGGCACAAACCCGAGGGGGGCGCCAACCCAGACAGGAAGATCACCTCAGTGACTCAACCCACTCAAGTGATGCACCCCTCCTTGGGACGGCAATGAAAAGCACCAGTACGCCAGTGACTCAGCCCCCGTAATAGGGTTAGAGGGAGAGAATCCCAGTGGAGAAAGGGGAACCGGCCAGGCAGAGACAGCAAGGGCACTGGGCGTCGCTCCAGTGCCTTTCCGTTCACCTTCACACCCCTGGGCCAGACTACTCAATCATAGGACCTACTGAAGAGATTAGTCTTCAATAAAGATTTAAAGGTCGAGACCGAGTCTGCGTCTCTCACATGGATAGGCAGACCATTCCATAAAAATGTTGCTCTATTGGAGAAAGCCCTGCCTCCAGCTGTTTGCTTAGAAATTCTAGGGACAATAAGGAGGCCTGCGTCTTGTGACTGTAGCATACGTGTAGGTGTGTACGGCAGGACCAAATCGGAGAGATAGGTAGGAGCAAGCCCATGTAATGCTTTGTAGGTTAGCAGTAAAACCTTGAAATCAGCCCTAGCCTTAACAGTAAGCCCGGTGGACTGAGAGGCTAGCACTGGAGTAATATGATCAAAGAGTAGGGGGGTCCTACACAGTTTTATTTGAGACAACTGTATAACCTTCAAGATTAATTGTCAGATACAACAGAACATCTCTTTGTTTCTTGGGACCTAGAACAAGCATCTCTGTTTTGTCCAAGTTTAACCGCCATCCACTTCCTTATGTCTGAAACACAGGTTTCCAGGGATGGCAGTTTTGGGGCTTCACCATGTTTCATCGAAATGTACAGCTGTGTATTGTCCGCATAGCAGTGAAAGTTAACATTGTGTTTCCGAATGACATCACCAATAGGTAAAATATATTGTGAAAACAATAGTGGTCCTAAAACGGAACCTTGAGAAACACCGAAATTTACAGTTGACGTGTCAGAGTACAAACCATCCACGGAGACAAACTGATATCTTTCCGACAGATAAGATCTAAACCAGGCCAGAACTTATTTGTGTAGACCAATTTGGGTTTCCAATCTCTCCAAAAGAATATGGTGATCGATGGTATCAAAAGCAACACTAAGGTCTAAGAGCACGAGGACAGATGCAGAGCCTTGGTCTGACGCCATTAAAAGGTCATTTACCACCTTCACAAGTGCAGTCTCTGTGCTATGATGGAGTCTAAAACCAGACTGAAGCATTTTGTATACATTGTTTGTCTTCAGGAAGGCAGTGAGTTGCTGCGCAACAGATTTTTCAAAACATTTTGAGAAATGGGAGATTCGATACAGGCCGATAGTTTTGGCTTTGGCTTTTTCAAGAGAGACACTTACTGCCACTTTTAGTGAGTTTGGTAAACATCCGGTGGAGACGGAGGCGTTTATAATGTTCAACATAGGAGGGCCAAGCACAGGAAGCAGCTCTTTCAGTAGTTTAGTTGGAATAGGGTCCAGTATGTAGCTTGAAGGTTTAGAGGCAATGATTGTTTTCATCAATGTGTCAAGAGATATAATATTTGAAAACTTGAGTGTCTCCCTTGATCCTAGGTCCTGGCAGTGTTGTGCAGACTCTGAGCTTTTGAGAAATACGCAGATTTAAAGAGGAGTCCGTAATTTGCTTTCTAATGAACATGATCTTTTCGTCAATGAAGTTAATGAATTTATCACTGCTGAAGTGAAAGCCATCCTCTCTTGGGGAATACTGCTTTTTAGTTAGCTTTGCAACAGTATCAAAAATAATGTTGGATTGTTCTTATTCTCCTCAATTAATTTGGAAATATAGGATAATCGAGCAGCAGTGAGGGCTCTTCGATACTGCACGGTACTGTCTTTCCAAGCTAATCGGAAGACTTCCAGTTTGGTGTAGCGCCATTTCCGTTCCAATTTTCTGGAAGTTTGCTTCTGGGCTTGGGTATTTTCTGTATACCAGGGAGCTAGTTTCTTATGACAAATGTTTTTTTGTTTTAGGGGTGTGACTGCATTTAGGGTATTACGCGAGGTAAAATTTAGTTCCTCGGTTAGATCGTTAACCAATTTTTGTACTCTGACGTCCTTGAGTAGGTGGAGGGAGTCTGGAAGGGCATCTAGGAATCTTTGGGTTGTCCGAGAATTTATAGCACGACTTTTGATGATCCTTGGTTGGGGTCTGAGCAGATTATTTGTTGCGATTGCAAACGTAATAAAATGGTGGTCCGATAGTCCAGGATTATGAGGAAAAACATTAAGATCCACAACATTTATTCCATGGGACAAAACTAGGTCCAGAGTATGACTGTGGCAGTGAGTAGGTCCGGAGACATGTTGGACAAAACCCACTGAGTTGATGATGTCTCTGAAAGCCTTTTGGAGTGGGTCTGTGGATTTTTCCTCTGTAGCAGAGGTAACTCTGGTTCTTTCTTTCCTGTGGAGGTCCTCATGAGAGCCAGTTTCATCATCCGCATCATAGCGGATATTGTTATCCATGTCGGCACCAACGAAGTTAGGATGAAACAGTCAGAGGTCACAAAGCGTGGGTGAGTCCCAGAAAGAGGGTCAATTATCTACAAATTCTATCTTTTGGGAGGGGCAGAAAACAGTTTTCAACCAGCGATTGAGTTGTGAGACTCTGCTGTAGAGCTCATCACTCCCCCTAACTGGGAGGGGGCCGGAGACAATTACTCGATGCCGACAAATCTTTCTAGCTGATTTACACGCTGAAGCTGTTACATGACCTCTGACTGTTTCATCCTAACTTCGTTGGTGCCGACATGGATAACAATATCCCTATACTCTCTACACTCGCCAGTTTTAGCCTTAGCCAGCACCATCTTCAGATTAGCCTTAATGTCGGTTGCCCTGCCCCCTGGTAAACAGTGTATGATCGCTGGATAATCATATTTAAGACTAATACTGCGGGTAATAGAGTCAGTTGTGTTGTGAAAAAGTAGGGTTGGTATACAGAAGATAGACCTACTTGGTAAAAGACCAAGTCCATATTATGGCAAGAACAGCTCAAATAAGCAAAGAGAAACGACAGTCCATAATACTTTATGACATGAAGGTCAGTCAATCCGGTAAATTTCAAGAACTTTGAGTGATTCTTCAAGTGCAGTTGCAAAAAGCATCAAGCGCTATGATGAAACTGGCTCTCATGAGGACCTCCACAGGAAAGGAAGACCCAGAGTTACCTCTGCTGCAGAGGATAAGTTCATTAGAGTTAACTGCACCTCAGATTGCAGGCCAAATAAATGTTTCAGAGTTCAAGTAACAGACACATCTCAACATCAACTGCTCAGAGGAGGCTTTGTGAATCAGGCCTTCATGGTCGAATTGCTGCAAAGAAACCACTACTAAAGGACACCAATAATAAGAAGAGACTTGCTTGGGCCAAGAAACAAGAGCACTGAACATTAGACCGGTGGAAATCTGTCCTTTGTCTGATGAGTCCAAATGTGAGGTTTTTGGTTCCAACCGCCACGTCTTTGAGAGACAGAGAGTAGGTGAACGGATGATCTCCACATGTGTGGTTCCCACCGTGAAGCATGGAGGAGATGGTGTGGGGGTGCTTTGCTGGTGACACTCTCAGTGATTTATTTAGAATTTAAGGCACACTTAACCAGCATGGCTACCACAGCATTCTGCAGCGATACGCCATCCCATCTGGTTTGCGCTTAGTGGGACTATCATTTGTTTTTTAACAGGACAATGACCCAAAACACACCTCCAGGCTGTGTAAGGGCTATTTGATCAAGAAGGAGAGTGATGGTGCTGCATCAGATGACCTGGCCTCCACAATCACCCGACCTCAATCCAATTAAATGGTTTGGGATGAGTTTGAACGCAGAGTGAAGGAATGGCAGCCAACAAGTGCTCAGCATATGTGGGAACTACTTCAAGACTTTTTGATAAACATTCCTGGTGACTAACTCATGAAGCTGGTTGAGAGAATGCCAAGCGTGTTCAAATCTGTCATCAAGGCAAATGGTGGCTACTTTGAATAATAAAAAATCAAAAATATATAGTGAAAATAAAGAAAAACCCTGGAATGAGTAGGTGTGTCCAAACTTTTGACTGGTACTGTATATATGCAGTGCATTCAGAAAGTATTCAGACCCCTTTACTTTTTCCACATTTTGCTACATTACAGCCTTGTTCTAAAATGGATTTAAAAAAAGTTCCGTCATTAATCTACACACAATACCCCATAATGTTTGTCCCAAGATGGCATAGCAGTCAGACGTCCTTTGTCCTCGTCTTGTCATGTCCCGTCTATATATATATTTACATCTTTCTTCGCATATCTTTTATATATTTTCTTTTCCAAAAACTCAACTTCAAAACACTCTCCTGCAACCCGCCTCACCAATTATTATTTTTTAAGTATTATTTACCTCAAATCTGAAATCCACAATGGAAGCTAGCCAGAAGCTAACCAGAAGCTAGCCAGAAGCTAGCCAGTTTACTGGCTAACGTTAGCATTCAACTAACCACGGTTTGTGGTCATCAGCTTTTCGAGCTAAAGGATAGCTTTCGTCAGTTTTGTACTACGCGACTCAGACCAGAACATACCGGACTTATTTTTCTCTCCATATCCCCGGATTTCAACCGCAAACTCTGGACATTTACACATGGATCTCGCAGCTAGCTAGCTGCTATCTGTGTGACTATTGGCTTATGTCGATCCCGGAGCAAACATCACTTATTCCAGCTGAAGAGTTCCAACAGCCACTCCTGGGCTACAATCACCTATCCGGACCCGTTTTACTGCCGATGCGGAGCCCCACCGGGCGTTCACGACTGGACTACCGATGTTATCTGCCCGAGGGAGTTATCCAACTGGCCCCTCCATCGCGACGTTACCTGAACGCCCATCTGCGGCCTGCTAATCGTTAGCTGTCTTATCGGCTGCTATCTGAATAGGTCTATCTATCGGACAATTTTTCTTGGGTCACTATAACTATATCTATTTTGCCCTCTACCACACGGAACCCCACTAATCTACTGTCGGAAACACACGAGGTGGCTAAAATCAGACTTCTATCCTATGCTAGCTTGCTACCGATGGCTCAGCTAGCTGTCTGAATCGCCGTTACCCCAACCAACCTCACTCCTCACTGGACCATTATGATCACTCGACTAAGCATGCCTCTCCTTAATGTCAATATGCCTTATCCATTGCTGTTCTGGTTAGTGTTTATTGGCTTATTTCACTGTAGAGCCTCTAGCCCTGCTCATTATACCTTATACAACCTTTCAGTTCCACCACCCACACATGCGATGACATCACCTGGTTTCAATGATGTTTCTAGAGACAATATCTCTCTCATCATCACTCAATACCTAGGTTTACCTCCACTGTATTCACATCCTACCATACCTTTGTCTACATTATACCTTGACGCTATTTTATCGCCCCCAGAAACCTCCTTTTACTCTCTGTTCCGGACGTTCTAGACGACCAATTCTCATAGCTTTTAGCCGTACCCTTATCCTACTCCTCCTCTGTTCCTCTGGTGATGTAGAGGTGAATCCAKGCCCTGCAGTGCCTAGCTCCACTCCTATTYSCCAGGCKCTCTCWTTTGATGACTTCTGTAACCGTAATAGCCTTGGTTTCATGCATGTTAACATTAGAAGCCTCCTCGCTAAGTTTGTTTTATTCACTGCTTTAGCACACACTGCCAACCCGGATGTTCTAGCCGTGTCTGAATCCTGGCTTAGGAAGACCATCCTAAATATCCATCCCTAACTACAACATTTTCAGACAAGATAGAACGGCCAAAGGGGGCGGTGTTGCAATCTACTGCAAAGATAGCCTGCAGAGTTCTGTCCTACTATCCAGGTCTGTACCCAAGCAATTTGAACTTCTACTTTTAAAAATTCACCTCTCTAAAAGCAAGTCTCTCACTGTTGCCGCCTGCTATAGACCACCCTCTGCCCCCAGCTGTGCTCTTGACATATGTGAACTGATTGCCCCCCATCTATCTTCAGAGCTCGTGCTGCTAGGCGACCTAAACTGGAACATGCTTAACTCCCCAGCCATCCTACAATCTAAGCTTGATGCCCTCAATCTCACACAAATTATCAATGAACCTACCAGGTATCACCCCAAAGCCGTAAACACGGGCACCCTCATAGATATCATCCTAACCAACTTGCCCTCTAAATATACCTCTGCTGTTTTCAACCAAGATCTCAGCGATCACTGCCTCATTGCCTGCATCCGTAATGGATCAGCGGTCAAACGACCTCCACTCATCACTGTCAAACACTCCCTGAAACACTTCAGCGAGCAGGCCTTTCTAATCAACCTGGCCGGGGTATCCTGGAAGGATATTGATCTCATCCCGTCAGTAGAGGATGCCTGGTTATTTTTTTTAAATGACTTCCTCACCATCTTAAATAAGCATGCCCCATTCAAGAAATGTAGAACCAGGAACAGATATAGCCCTTGGTTCTCTCCAGACATGACTGCCCTTAACCAACACAAAAACATCCTATGGCGTTCTGCATTAGCATCGAACAGCCCCCGTGATATGCAACTTTTCAGGGAACCTAGAAACCAATATACACAGGCAGTTAGAAAAGCCAAGGCTAGCTTTTTCAAGCAGAAATTTGCTTCCTGCAACACAAACTCAAAAAAGTTCTGGGACACTGTAAAGTCCATGGAGAATAAGAACACCTCYTCCCAGCTKCCMACTGCACTGRRGAYAGGAAACACTGTCACCACCRAYAAATCCACTATAATTGAGAATTTCAATAAGCATTTTTCTACGGCTGGCCATGMTTTCCACCTGGCTACCCCTACCCCGGTCAACAGCACTGCACCCCCCACAGCAACTCGCCCAAGCCTTCCCCATTWCTCCTTCTCCCAAATCCAGTCAGCTGCTGTTCTGAAAGAGCTGCAAAATCTGGACCCYTACAAATCAGCCGGGCTAGACAATCTGGACCCTTTCTTTCTAAAATTATCTGCTGAAATTGTTGCAACCCCTATTACTAGCCTGTTCTAGCCTCTCTTTCGTGTCGTCTGAGATTCCCAAAGATTGGAAAGCAGCTGCGGTCATCCCCCTCTTCAAAGGGGGAGACACTCTAGACCCAAACTGCTACAGACCTATATCTCTTCTACCCTGCCTTTCTAAGGTCTTCGAAAGCCAAGTCAACAAACAGATTACCGACCATTTCGAATCCCACCATACCTTCTCCGCTATGCAATCTGGTTTCAGAGCTGGTCATGGGTGCACCTCAGCCACGCTCAAGGTCCTAAACGATATCCTAACCGCCATCGATAAGAAACAATACTGTGCAGCCGTATTCATYGACCTGGCCAAGGCTTTCGACTCTGTCAATCACCACAWCCTCATCGGCAGACTCGATAGCCTTGGTTTCTCAAATGATTGCCTCGCCTGGTTCACCAACTACTTCTCTGATAGAGTTCAGTGTGTCAAATCGGAGGGCCTGTTGTCCGGGCCTCTGGCAGTCTCTATGGGGGTGCCACAGTGTTCAATTCTTGGACCGACTCTCTTCTCTGTATACATCAATGATGTCGCTCTTGCTGCTGGTAAGTCTCTGATCCACCTCTACGCAGACGACACCATTCTGTATACTTCTGGCCATTCTTTGGACACTGTGTTAACAACCCTCCAGACGAGTTTCAATGCCATACAACTCTCCTTCCGTGGCCTACAACTGCTCTTAAATGCAAGTAAAACTAAATGCATGCTCTTCAACCGATCGCTGCCTGCACCTGCCCGCCCGTCCAACATCACTACTCTGGATGGTTCTGACTTAGAATATGTGGACAACTACAAATACCTAGGTGTCTGGTTAGACTGTAAACTCTCCTTTCAGACTCACATCAAACATCTCCAATCCAAAGTTAAATCTAGAATTGGCTTCCTATTTCGCAACAAAGCATCCTTCACTCACGCTGCCAAATATACCCTTGTAAAACTGACCATCCTACCGATCCTCGACTTCGGCGATGTCATTTACAAAATAGCCTCCAATACCCTACTCAATAAATTGGATGCAGTCTWTCACAGTGCCATCCGTTTTGTCACCAAAGCCCCATATACTACCCACTACTGCGACCTGTACGCTCTCGTTGGCTGGCCCTCGCTTCATACTCGTTGCCAAACCCACTGGCTCCAGGTCATCTACAAGACCCTGCTAGGTAAATCCCCCTTATCTCAGCTAGCTGGTCACCATAGCAGCACCCACCTGTAGCACGCGCTCCAGCAGGTATATCTCTCTGGTCACCCCCAAAACCAATTCTTCCTTTGGCCGCCTCCTTCCAGTTCTCTGCTGCCAATGACTGGAATGAACTACAAAAATCTCTGAAACTGGAAACACTTWTCTCCCTCACTAGCTTTAAGCACCAGCTGTCAGAGCACCTGTACATAGCCCATCTATAATTTAGCCCTAACAACTACCTCTCCGCCTACTGTATTTATTTATTTATTTTGCTCCTTTGCACCCCATTATTTCTATCTTTACTTTGCACATTCTTCCACTGCAAATCTACCATTCCAGTGTTTTACTTGTTATATTGTATTTACTTCACCACCATGGCCTTTTTTTGCCTTTACCTCTCTTATCTCACCTCATTTGCTCACATTGTATATACTTATTATTTTCTACTGTATTATTGACTGTATGTTTGTTTTACTCCATGTGTAACTCTGTGTTGTTGTATGTGTCGAACTGCTTTGCTTTTTCTTGGCCAGGTTGCAATTGTAAATGAGAACTTGTTCTCAACTTGCCTACCTGGTTAAATAACGGTTAAATAAAATGTAAAAAAAATTATGACAAAGAAAAAAATATTACATTTACATATGTTTTCAGACCCATTACTCAATACTTTGTTGAAGCATCTTTGGCAGCAATTACAGCCTTGGGTCTTCTTGGGTATGACGCTACAAGCTTGGCACACCTGTATTTGGGGAGTTTCACCAATTCTTCTCTGCAGATTCTCTCAAGCTCTGTCCGGTTGGATGGGGAGACTCGTTGCACAGCTATTTTCAGGTCTCTCCAGTGATGTTCGATTGGGTTCAAGTCCGGGCTCTGGCTGGACCACTCAAGGACATTCAGAGACTTGTCCCGAAGCCAACCCTGCGTTGTCTTGGCTGTCTGCTTAGGGTCGTTGACCTGTTGGAAGGTGAACCTTCACCACCGTCTGTGGTCCTGAGCACTCTGGAGCAGGTTTTCATCAAGGATCTCTCTGTACTTGTCTCTGTTCATCTTTCCCTCGATCCTGACTAGTCTCCCAGTCCCTGCCGCTGAAAAAAATCCCAACAGTATGATGCTTTCACCACCGGGCTTCACCGTAGAGATAGTGCAAGGATTCCTCCAGAGTGACGCTTGGCATTCAGGCCAAAGAGTTCAATCTTGGTTTCATCATACCAGAGAATCTTGTTATTTATGTTCTGAGAGTCCTTTAGGTGCCTTTTTGCAAATTCCAAGTGGGATGTAATGTGCCTTTTAATGACAAGTGAATTCCGTCTGGCTGACTGGCTACGTTAAATGCCTGATTGGTGGAGTGCTGCAGAGATGGTTGTCCTTCGCAAGGGTTCTCCCATCTCCACAGAGGAACTCTGGAGCTCTGTCAGAGTGACCATTGTGTTCTTGGTCACCTCCCTGACCAAGGCCCTTCTCCGCCGATTGCTCAGTTTGCCGGGCGGCCAGCTCTAGGAAGAGTCTTTGTGGTTCCAAACTTCTTCCATTTAAGAATGATGAAGGCCACTTTGTTCTTGGGGACCTTTAACTCTGCAGAAATGTTTTGGTATCCTTCCCCAGATCTGTGCCTCGACACAATCCTGTCTCGGAGTTATACGGACAATTCCTTCAACCTCATGACTTGGTTTTTGCTCTGACATTAACTGTCTACTGTGGGACCTTACATAGACAGGTGTGTGCCTTTCCAAATCATGTCCAATCAATTGAATTTACCACAGGTGGACTCCAATGAAGTTGTACAAACATCTCATGGATGATTCATGGAAACAGGATGCACTTGAGCTCAATTTCGAGTCTCTTAGCAATGGGTCTGAATATTTATGTAAATAAAGTATTTTTTGATTATATATTCTAAAAAACGGTTTTCTCTTTGTCATTAGGAGGCATTTTGTGTAGATTTATGTGAATTTTTTTTAAATTTAATGCATTTTAGAATAAGGCTGTTACGTAACAAAATGTGGAAAAAATCAAGGGGTCTGAATATTTTCAGAATGCACTGTACCTACACGAACGCTACAGTCACAAGACGCAGGCCTCCTTATTGTCCCTAGAATTTCTAAGCAAACAACTGGAGGCAGGGCTTTCTCCTATAGAGCAACATTTTTATGGAATGGTCTGCCTATCCATGTGAGAGAAGCAGACTCGGTCTCAACTTTTAAGTCTTTGCTGAAGACTCATCTCTTCAGTAAGTCCTATGATTGAGTGTAGTCTGGCCCAGTGGTGCGAAGGTGAACGGCAAGGCAATTGAGAGACGAACCACCCTTGCTGTCTCTGCCTGGCTGGCTCCCCTCTCTCTTCTGGGATTCTCTGCCTGACCGGCTCCACTCTCCACTGGGATTCTCTGCCTCTGACCCTATTATGGGGGCTGAGTCACTCGCTTACTAGTGCTCTTCCATGCCGTCCTTAGGAGGGGTGCGTCACCTGAGTGGGTTGACCTTCCTGTCCGGTTTTGCGCCCCCCTCGGGTTTGTGCTGTGGAGGAGATCTTTCGTAGGCTATTTTAAGCCTTGTCTTAGGGTAGTAAGTTGGTGGTCTGTTGATATCCCTCTAGTGGTTTGGGGGCTTTGCTTTGGCAAGTGGGTGGGGTTATATCCTGCCTGGTTGGCCCTGTCCGGGGGTATCATCGGACGGGGCCACAGTGTCCCCTGACCCACCCCTGTCTCAGCCTCCAGTACCTATGCTGCAATAGTCTATGTGCCGGGGGGCTAGAGTCAGTCTGTTATATCTGGCGTAATTCTCCTGTCTTATCTGGTGTCCTGTGTGAATTTAAGTATGCTCCCTCTAATTCTTTCTCTTGCCCGCTCTCCCTCCCCTCCCGGAGGACCTGAGCCCTAAGATCATGCCTCAGGACTACCTGGCCTGATGACTCCTGGCTGTCCCCAGTCCACCTGGTCGTGCTGCTGCTCCAGTTTCAACTGTAGCCTGCGGCTATGGAACCCTGACCTGTTCACCGGACGTACTACCTTGTCCCGGACCTGGTGTTTTTCGACTCTCTCTCTCTCTACCACACCTGTTGTCTTGACCTCTGAATGCTTGGCTATGAAAAGCCAACTGACATTTATTCCTGAGGTACTGACTTGTTGCACCCTCTACAACCACTGTGATTATTATTTGACCCTGCTGGTCATCTATGAACGTTTGAACATCTTGAACAACAATCTGGTCTTAATGGCTATGTACTCTTATAATCTCCACCCTGCACAGCCAGAAGAGGACACCCGTCAGAGCCTGGTTCCTCTCTAGGTTTCTTCCTAGGTTCCCGCCTTTCTAGGGAGTTTTTCCTAGCCACCGTGCTTCTACATCTGCATTGCTTGCTGTTTGGGGTTTTAGGCTGGGCTTCTGTATAGCACTTTGTGACATCGGCTGATGTAAAAAGGGCTTCATAAATACATTTGATTGATTGATTTCGGTAACAGAACTTTTCAGTCAGAAATGGCTGAAATTATGTTGCCGGTTTAGCAACACGGACAGCGTGATAATCACTTTGATATTCTGTGGTGGTCGCTGCAGCAGGGAGGAGAGAGAGACAACGGGGGCTAGTCACAGTCACTCGCTTTTTTTTTAACACAGCGCAGCATGTCTTAGCCCAGCCCGGCACAATCAAATCAATCGCTGGTCATTTGTGTCTTAATTATTTTATCAAACAGTGTGCATAAAGCATCAGACAAGCTCAGTGGATATAGTTGATTTGATTAAAACACATAGGATGTGTCAATATATGGAAAATAACACGTTTTAACATTTTTAAAAAGACCAGAGGACTCTTGGTCGACGTAGATTTATGTTTTGTCGGGAACAGCCCTAATGGCAATTTGAATGCACTGAGATACCGTGGAGAGATCCTGAGGCCCATTGTTGTGCCATTCATCCGCCGCCATCACCTCATGTTTCAGCCTGAATCTGTACACAATTCCTGGAAGCTGAAAATGTCCCAGTTCTTCCATGGCCTGCATACCCACCAGACATGTCACCCATTGAGCATGTTTGGGATGCTCTGGATCTACGTGTACGATAGTGTGTCATGCATTCAGAAAGTATTCATACCCCTTGACTTTTTTCAACATTTTGTTATGTTACAGCCTAACCTCAAAATGGGTTAAATTGATTTATTTTCTTACCCATCTACACACAATACCCCAATGAATTTTTTTTGCAAATGTATTGAATATTAAATACAGAAATATCTAATTTACATAAGTATTCACACCCCTGAGTCAATACAAGTACTTGGGAGTATGGCTAGATGGTACACTGTCCTTCTCTCAGCACATATCAAAGCTGCAGGCTAAAGTTAAATCTAGACTTGGTTTCCTGTATTGTAATCGCTACTCTTTCACCCCAGCTGCCAAACTAATCCTGATTCAGATGACCATCCTTCCCATGCTAGATTATGGAGACATAATTAATAGATCGGAAGGTAAGGGTGCTCTCGAGCGGCTAGATGTTCTTTACCATTCGGCCATCAGATTTGCCACCAATGCTCCTTGTAGGACAAATCACTGCACTCTACACTCCTCTGTAAACTGGTCATCTCTGTATACCCGTCGTCCTTCTTTTCACTATGTCAATTAGGTTAGTATTGTGGAGTAACTACAATGTTGTTGATCCATCCTCTATTTTCTCGATTTTCTCCTATGACAGCCATTCAACTTGGATGCAGTGATCGCGATATAGTGCCTATAGCTAGGAAAGCCAAAGTTCCAAAAGCTGGGCCTAAAATAGTGCGTACGATTTTTTTGTGACTCTTATGTGGATGATGTTAAAAATACTTGTTTTGATGGGATTTAATATGGAGCATTCAGACTATGCACTTGATGAATCTATGAAATTGCTTCTTCCAATTATTGATTAACATGTACCTGACTGGCTGACTTACTGCAAATTGAGAAATGATGTGACTAAACTCAACAAAAAGAAGAAAACTGTATTATGAAGCCAAGATCAATGATTTAAAGAATGATGGGAAAACTAGCAAACCTGGTTTCAAAAAACAGATAAAGCAACACCTCACTGCACAATGCCTCTCTCCTAATCGACCTAGATTTGTTGTGTGTGTGTATTAATATGTAGGCTATCTGTGCAATTTCTAAATGTACAGTACCAATCAAAGGTTTGGACACACCTACTCATTCAATGGTTTTGATATAATAGACATTCATATGATTTATATGTTTAAGGTAATGGTAAGATAATGACTAAATGATTTATATGTTTAAGGTAATGGTAAGATAATGACTAAATGATTTATATGTTTAAGGTAATGTTAAGATAATGACTAAAAGTATTCCACCCTGTCACTGTATAATGTATGACATGTATTAGAATAATAAAACTATAATCTGATGATGTGTGTAGTTTTAGTCAGAATTAGAACAAGGACCTTTTGTTCCTTTTTAGTATTTAAGCAGGGTGCAAGTGTGAAACAAATGATAAGAGGATCGATCGACAGACAAGCTGGACTACTGTGTTCCTTACAGGACATGCTGTCTCCACCAGTGGAGGTGAGAAACTGTTAGGCTTGCAGAAGATTATGAAACATGTTGCAGATTAAAGAAACAATGTATCTGTGTAGTGGGAAAACACTGACTGTCTGAGCAAGGCGAAAGTTAAGATTTGAACTTGTTTGTGTGTGTTATAAAGACTGTGTTGCATTTTTGATTTTAGAGCGCTCTCGTGAATAAACATTCTGACTATTGTAAGCTGGGACGCTTGTCTGTTTCATTCAACCAGAATCTTACAAACTCTGGGTTGCAGACTGAGTAGTTTAATTGAAGTTCAGTTTAAGAACATTGAGAACAAAATTCTCGTAACAGGTTTTTCTTTATTTTGACTATTTTCTACAAAACTATGAAATAACACATATGGAATCATGTAGTATCCAAAAAAGTGTTAAACAAATCAAAATATATTTTATATGACAGCTTTGCACACTCTTGGCATTCTCTCAACCAGCTTTGTGAGGAATGTTTTTCCAACAGTCTTGAAGCAGTTCCCACATATGCTGAGCACTTGTTGGTTGCTTTTCCTTCACTCTGCGGTCCAACTCATCCCAAACCATCTCAATTGGGTTGAAGTCTGGGAATTGTGGAGGCCAGGTCATCTGATGCAGCACTCTATCGCAGCACTCCATCACTCTCCTTCTTGGTCAAATAGCCCTTACATACCCTGGAGGTGTGTTGTGTCATTATCCTGTTGAAAAACAAATGATAGGCCCACTAAGCGCAAACCAGATGGGATGTCATATCGCTGCAGAATGCTTTGGTAGCCATGCTAGTTAAGTGTGCCTTGAATTCTAAATAAATCTCTGACAGTTTCACCAGCAAAGCACCCCCACACCATCACACCTACTCCTCCATGCTTCACGGTGGGAACCACACATGCGGAGATCATCCGTTCACCAACTCTGCATCTCACAAAGACACAGTGGTTGGAACCAAAAATATATAAAAAAATTGGACTCATCAGACCAAAGCACAGATTTACAACAGTCTCATGTCCATGGCTCGTGTTCCTTGGCCAAAGCAAGTCTCTTCTACTTATTGGTGTCCTTTAAGTAGTGTTTTTTTTTGCTGCAATTCGACCATGAAGGCCTGATTCACGCAGTCTCATCTGAACAGTTGATTTTGAGATGTGTCTGTTACTTGTGAGGCATGTATTTGGGCTGGAATTTCTGAGGCTGCTAACTCTAATGAACTTATCCTCTGCAGCAGAGGTAACTCTGGGTCCTCATGAGAACCAATGTCATTATAGCACTTGATGGTTTTTGCGACTGCACTTGAAGAAACGTTCAAAGTTCTTGAAATATTCCGGATTGACTGGCCTTCATTTCTTAAAGTAATGATGGACTGTCATTTCTCTTTGCTTTTTTTTAGCTGTTCTTGCCATAATATGGACTTGGTCTTTTACCAAATAGGGCTATCTTGGCTCAAACGCATTAAGAAGGAAAGAAAGTACACAAATTAACTTTTAAGATGGCACATCTGTTAATGGTTGAGAGAATGCCAAGAGTGTGCAAAGCTGTCATCAAGGCAAAGGGTACCTACTTTGAAGAATCTCAAATATATTTGTTTAACACTTTTTTGGTTACTACATGATTCCATGTGTGTTATTTCATAGTTTTGATGTCTTCACTATTATTCTACAATGTAGAAAATAGTTTAATAAAAGAAAAACCCTGGAATAAGTAGATTTGTCCAAACTTTTGACTGGTACTGTATGTAGTTCTGTCCTTGAACTGTTCTTGTCTATTAATGTTCTGTAATATGTCTTGTTTCATGTTTGGTGTGGACTCGAGGAAGAGTAGCTGCTGCTTTCGTAACAGCTAATGGGGTTCCTAATAAAATACCAGATACCAAAACTCATCTGTTGGCCTCATGGTGAAATCCCTTCGCGGTTTCCTTCCTCTCCAGTAACTGAGTTTGGAAGGACGCCTGTATCTTTGTAGTGACTGGGTGTATTAATACACCATCCAAAGTGTAATTAATAACTTCACCATGCATGAGAGAGAGAGACACACAGCTGCATGTGAGCTCTCACATTTTTCAACATGTTTTTTACAAAAGGATAGATTTGGAGTAAAACTTAAACTTAAGATTTTTCGGCAGGGACATATGCAGGATGCTACCCTCCACAGCATAGCCTTCACTCCAGATCAAAACTCCAAACTTATAACCTAATTTTGGCCAAAATTACCTGGAGGGATTACTGCTACCAAGGATTCCTTTTTCCAATATATACAGAGGGTGCTCTAGCAAACAAACAGCAGAGACCTGAGTACACCATCCAACCTGGAACTGAGTGAGTAGTGTTTGGTCTGATGCTATTTTGAAATCCAAGAATAAAAATAAAGTACATTACAATGAAATATTTTCCTTTTATGGGGACTGCATGCTGAGTTAAGGCTGCTATGCTTGCTAGGACAGACCAGATACAACTTCAATTAGCACGGAGGTGTGAAGTGAGATGTGGCGAGACCTTTGGGCCCAACAAGTGGCAGGGGTCTTTGAAGCCCCCTTTGAAGCCCTGTTCAAAGAGCATCCAGAGGCATTTTCTATAAGAAATCTGCCTCCAGAAATAAAAGCTTCTCCCGAGTGGGTGTGACACCTACTCCTGTTGCCTGCTGCACAGGCTTCTTGGATTCCACTTGGCGATCTGTTCACCGTCTGCCCTGGCCTGTCTCCCCCTGTCTGGTACAGGTACCCTCACCACACTCCCCCTCTCTCCCGAGCTTTCACTTGCCTCCAGCACACACGCACTGTTGGGGCGAGTGACTCTGAACTTACAATAGCTAGCCCCAAGTCGTTATATACAGTTGAAGTCGGAAGTTTACATACACTTAGATTGGAGTCATTAAAACTCGTTTTTCAACCACTCCACAAATTTCTTGTTAACAAACTATAGTTTTGGCATGTCGGTTAGGACATGTACTTTGTGCATGACACAAGTAATTTTTCCAACAATTGTTTACATACAGATTATTTCACTGTATCACAATTCCAGTGGGTCAGAAGTTTACATACACTAAGTTGACTGTGCCTTTAAACAGCTTGGAAAAATCCAGAAAATGATGTCATTGCTTTAGAAGCTTCTGATAGGCCAATTGACATCATTTGAGTCAATTGGAGGTGTACCTGTGGATGTATTTCAAGGCTTACCTTCAAACTCAGTGCCTCTTTGCTTGACATCATGGGAAAATCTAAATAAATCAGCCAAGACCTCAGAAAAAAAGATTGTAGACCTCCACAAGTCTGGTTCATCCTTGGGAGCAATTTCTAAATGCCTGAAGGTAGCACATTGATCTGTAAAAACAATAGTACGCAAGTATAAACACCATGGGACCACGCAGCCATCATACCTCTCAGGAAGAAGATGTGTTTTGTCTGCTAGAGATGAACGCACTTTGGTGAAAAAATTGCAAATCAATCCCAGAACAACAGCAAAGGACCTTGTGAAGATGCTGGAGGAAACAGGTACAAAAGTATCTATATCCACAGTAAAACGAGTCCTATATCAACATAACCTGAAGGGCCGCTCAGCAAGGAAGAAGTAAACTGCTCCAAAACCGGCATAAAAAAGCCAGTCTACGGTTTGCAACTGCACATGGGGACAAAGATCGTACTTTTTGTCCTCTGGTCTGATGAAACAAGAACAGAACTGTTTGGCCATAATGACCATCATTATGTTTGGAGGAAAAAGGGGGAGACTTGCAAACCGAAGAACACCATACCAACCGTGAAGCACGGAGGTGGCAGCATCATGTTGTGGGGGTGCTTTGCTGCAGGAGGGACTGGTGCACTTCACAAAATAGATGGCATCACGAGGATGGAAAATTATGTGTATATATCGAAGCAACATCTCAAGACATCAGTCAGGAAGTTAAAGCTTGGTCATAAATGGGTCTTCCAAATGGACAATGACCCCAAGCATACTTCCAAAGTTGTGGCAAAATGGTTTAAGGACAACAAAGTCAAGGAATTAAAGTGGCCATCACAAAGCCCTGACCTCAATCCTATAGAAAATTTGTTGGCAGAACTGAAAAAGTGTGTGCGAGTAAGGAGGCCTACAAACCTGTCTCAGTTACACCAGCTCTGTCAGGAGGAATGGGCCACAATTCACCCAATTTATTGTGGGAAGCTTGTGGAAGGCTACCCAAAACGTTTCACCCAAGTTAAACAATTTAAAGGCAATGCTACCAAATACTATTTGAGTGCATGTAAACTTCTGAACCACTGGGAATGTGATGAAAGAAATCATTCTCTCTACTATTATTCTGACATTTCACATTCTTAAAATAAAGTGGTGATCCTAACTGACCTAAGACAGGGAATTTTAAGTTGGATTAAATGCTAAGTTGTATGTAAACTTCCGTCTTGAACTGTATCTTTTTCATGAAAGTTACTCTAGAGTCAATGTTTTCATCAACAACAAGGAAATCTGCGAAAACTAGATGTTTTAGGCTTTGTGAATGGAAATGAATGGAAATCTAATTAGCATAATAAGAAAATCCCAATCATCTGTTTAAGCTATAGATTTGTTTTTTTCAATGGGCTGCATCACAATCTGCTGTCTGCGTATGCGGTGGAAGGTGGCCAAGCTATAGCGATGTTTATCAGACCATGAGACATCCCAAAAATCGTTCTTCTTACGAAAACGTCTGTAGCGTCCGATCAGTTTGGGCTACACACTAATATGACCCTCTATGGAAAGGTGAGACTCTCAAGAACACGTACATGTCGGACTCGTCTGAAGACCGGGACCCGTTTTAATAAATTATGGAAGTACAGTATATATGGAAGTAGTTTCGTGCAAAAAAATAGGTTAAATATGGGTGAAGAATCAATTAATAAAAATTCCTGAAAGAAATCTCATATAAAATCTTACATCTCCCAGATTTAGGACAAACACTTTAAAACAGACTTCCTTTTGATTTGTTTTTGACTATCTGTTTTCCCATGTATGAATCTGTTATTCAATGTGTTTCTATGGGCTAAAAGTAGTAAGGCCAAATTCAATGTTTCATCAAATAATATTTTTTATATATGTTTTTAGAACTAAAGCGATCCTAAAATTCATAATCAAATAGATAAATGATGTAGCTTTGTAGATCCCCCCCCCCCCCCCCCCCCCACACACACACACACACATTTAAGTTCCCTCTGATCCTTGTAAATGCATTAAGCAATTTGTCTAACTTCTGACTTGTCTCAAAGGGACCTCAATGTGAACTACATCCTAACATTCTGTTGCACATTCACCAGAGAATGTCTTTGGGTATAGCAGTCTGTGCCAGAGTGCTCGCTTTTGATCGACACAAAAGAGATCCTGGCATTTCAGATGCTTGTGCATTGAATGGTGTCTGCCATTGCCTGCTTCATCATACTTCCTATTCAAACCACTGAATGGAGGAGTCGTCATCAACTTTTACGAGACCAAAAATTTCCTCCTTTGTGATTTTCCAATTAATCATTCCCCAGCGTATAATCGAATATCTTCATCAAAAGCATCTCTGCAAATTAGGACTGTCTTGCTGTATACCAATTTATCCCCAGGATTGTTATGTCTAAGGGATGATCAGCTGTTGACTATGTGGTCGTTGGTATTGTTATTGGAATGAGGCACTTGCATTTGAAAATGACAGTTGGGCCTTGGAAGAAAGAAAACTGGCTGAAGTGACTCTTAGTGGTCTGCTACCAGATAAATGTTTTTAAAATAAATTATTGTTCTTTTGGGTGTGGCAAAAACCTCACAATTTAATATTCTTTAATGTGAAGAAGGACCTCACAATTAGGCCCCCTC
This sequence comes from Salvelinus sp. IW2-2015, assembly GCF_002910315.2. Taxonomy (NCBI): domain Eukaryota; kingdom Metazoa; phylum Chordata; class Actinopteri; order Salmoniformes; family Salmonidae; genus Salvelinus; species Salvelinus sp. IW2-2015. The sequence continues at coordinate 55,252,953 of NC_036842.1, forward strand.
TGTAAAATAGAAAGAAAACACAGCAATGTTAATTGAGGTAAAAAGTCCTTAAGATTCGCTTGAAATTCAGTTTATGAAAGAAGCTGCCATTTCATGGGATGGAGAAAAAGGTGAAAAGAAAATTAGGGCTGCCGATAGTGACCTCCATGCACCCTCAATTTGTCACTGATCTGCGGGCTTTGTTGATTGAAATTTTTAATTTGGGTGTTCTTTAGACGCACCGTGAAAGGGCATTGTCGCTAAGAGATGAACTCTCTGGCTGCTGTGCGAGCGTCGAAGGCAGCCAGCCATTCAACGCTGCAAATGGAGGTTCTCCCTCCCTCTTCTCTCCACCGTCTCCCTCCATCTCTCTCTTTCTCACTCTTTTCTATCAATACCTCTATCTGGCTGCGCCATTGGTTTTTTGGGGAGGGGAAAAAAGTCCCATGAATATGGGGGTTCTGAGACATGAAATGGCGGATTAATTGAATCTAGTGAGAGTCTTTGGTCCCCGCAGCTGGACCGGTGCTTTAGAGAAACACAAGGCTGCTCTAATTGTGGGGAAGCACAAAAAGTATCCTTCGAATTCCTTTGCCTTCCAACGAGAGCGGGAATGCCATTCAGCAACATAATGGCCCTATTAGCTGCTTAACTCAGCGGCGCTACATGGGAAGATTTTCTCTGCTGAATGTTTGGGGTGGGGAGGCGGGGTAGAGAGAAGGAGAGAGAGTGTGGTCGTCCATGCGTGCCTTGTGTGTTTGTGCGTGCGTGACAGGATGAAGGAATCATTTTCACCTTATCTCCCTCATAGATTTGTAAAATGCTTGTTTGTTTGTTTGTTTCCTTGCCATCTTCTCAGCAACAGTACCATTCGAAAATCGACGACCTGATCGATGACACGTTTAAAGACATGATTTCCTCCCTGGTCTCAAAGGTACAGTATGTTACTGCACATCCTCCACAGGCTCAATGACACCATCCTGCCTATAGATGCAGTATATGTCAGCCCACCTCAAATCAAATGTCCATTTTGCTAAGAATCACTATCATTCCTTCTCTTCTTCTCTTCTTCTCCCTTACCCAGTTTTATTACACCTGCTTTTTATTTTCATATTCTATGCAAAATATGATAGAATATGTTCTAATCAAACGATGACAGGAACACATAGATCATTTGAACAGGAGAAAGTCATTCAGGCTGTGCACTCATACCCCATATTCCTTTACAAATGGCAAACTAACATGTCTGATTGTCTTCTTCCCTGGAGTTTGCTGGACCTCTAGACACCGTTCTCTCCAAGCTCTCCAGATATGACGAAGGGACATTATTTTCTTCGATCTTCTCTTTCACGGTAAGTAGCAGCGCTTTCAGTGCATTCAGTGCTAACAAAAGCCACGTTTTATTTGTTGCAACCAAATCTGCTCAGTTGAACTTTTTTGTGTCTTTCCTTTGCCTCGAAGGTGAAAGCGGCTGCCAAGTATGTGGATGTGCCAGTGAGTATTGTTTCTCCTTCGTTTCTAAAGATGTCTTACTTTCTCATATGAACCTGTTTGCACAATTTATTACTGTCTAAAAGAAACATCGCTCGGAGCTGGCATTGAGTGGGATCATATTGTTCAAGATTTTTTCATCAAACGCTGATGTTAAACGTGGGTGAAATATTTTAACATTTCACCTCGTACCACCATGGTGTGTCAGAGCGTTCAAAGTTGAGGCGGGGTGCGGGGCTAATTATTGGCACAGTTGTCTAATGAAAACTTTTTGGAGCGATTCGCCAAGGTGTCAGTCATGGGCGGTCACCACACGCCACAGCAACACTAATGAGTGACAGCGCCATGGCAGGGAGCAGGAGCTCTATATCAGCAGACAGAAAGATGACAAACAGCGATGAGGAAAGGCCTCCAATTACCAAAAGAGAGACGCAACAACACATACTGAAGGACATGCACATTACGCCTACTCTCCATTGGTCAGGGATTGTAAAGTTAAAGTAGAATGTTGAGGTAGGTTGTTCAAATTTGGGCCAGGTTGTCATTACTTACTGCAGTCAAATGACCTAGTGGCCTCATGGGTGGAATGCAGGGGAGGCTGGTGGGAGGAGCTATAGGAGGACAGGCTCATTGTAATGGATGGAATAGAATAAATGGAACAGAGTCAAAGATGTGGTTTCCATATGTTTGCTGTGTTTGATACCTTTCCATGAATTACATTCTAGCCATTACAATGAGCCCGTCCTGCTATGGCTTACAAAAAAAGACATTTGTACCATGTCAGATATAGAGTGAATATGTATTATATATATATATAAAACAGAAGACTGAAATATAACAAAACCTTTTGACATAGAAACACCAGATTTCCGTCAGGGTTTTTGAAATAATGTTTATTAATTACAAAATTTGAAAAATATTAATAACATTCCACCAGCGGCGGCTGGTGTTAACCATGTGTTTGAGGTGTATACTTTTGTTTCAAAGTAGATTTATTTAAGACTACCAAGAAAAACACTCTGTGTGACCCTGATTTAGCCTGCTGCAGTACAAGGTTAATTGTGACATACTCTTGTTCTTAAGCCATCAAAAGCTTTGTCCTGTTCAAGATTCAGTCTATTCACCATCGTGGGCTGAGTTTAGTTCTGTTTAGGTCCACAAATCCTACTCTTAACCCAAAGCAAGAGGTGGTTTCTCTATATCATAACCAAGCTCTTTTCAGAATCCATGAGTAGAGCCTTGGCCATTAGTTTGTAAAAGTCTTTAAACGTTTCATAAAGACAGCCAAGCTAGAGCCTCGCAAAAGCCTTTTGCCAAACCTTTGTGGTTCTCTTCAGTCCTCCCCCTCCCGCCTGTCCTTGACTCAGCAAATCCCACGTGTCCTATTGGCACTTTTTCCCAGAGCTCTGAGCCTGTCAAATCTCCTCTCCTCCTCCTCCCTTCACCTGAAATTAGAATGTAACCTCCACCTTGCGCTTTTGTGTGGAGGGAACCGAAAGCTGCTACGCCCCGGTTACAGGTGGGCTAAAGAGAAGAGGAGGGTTGTGTCGCTGGGGCCTTTAGCAGGAAACTCTTTTCGGTCCCTCCCTTTTTTGTGAAGACTGCTGTTCAAGGGCCTCGTGTTGGCAGTGCACCCTACTGGTTCACACACATGCACACACACACACACACACACACACACACACACACACCACACACACACACACACACACACACACACACACACACACACACACACACACACACACACACACACCCAACTGCACCTGGGGGAAACCGAACCAGGGTAGGAAACCGAACTGGCAGTGTATAATTAACAGCAACACATTTTGTCCCCTCTCTCTCTCTCTCTTTTGTCTCCACAGCTCCCAGCGCTTATCCCCATCAGGTTAACCGGGCTGCCTCGCCCTAACTGTACACCTCTCATTCAGCCACCACTTGGCCTGGCTCCACATTCCCTCTCCTCCTTCACCCTCTGTCTATCTCCACCACCTCCACCACACACGCATTTCTCTTTCTCCTTCCCTTTGACATGATGCCATTTCACACTGGATTGTTGACGGTCTGGAACAGCCTGTGTGTGTGTGCGGGTATGTGTCTGGCGTGTTTGGCTACAAGTCAAGTACAGAACTAAAGTTTATTTCTTTGAAAGAGGGCAGAGCGTGACAGAGGGCGACCGGTGTGTATTTTGTGCGAGGCCCCAATCTGGACTGTAGCAGTGTTGGAACCTGGCCTCTGTCTGTATCTCTACCATGCTTCCCTGTCACACTGCTTTGTCACCTTGTCACAGAGGGAGAGAAGGAGAGAGCTACTGAAAGAGATGGAAAGGGGGATAGAAAGAGAGGAATAGAGAGGGCCCTGCCTTGGGGGTGTGAGGTGGGGCAGTGGGGGGGCAGTGATATACTCCCAATAATCCTGATACACACACTCACACACACAGCCCCACACCTGTCCAATTCACACTGTCACTCATTGCAGCGCAGGAAGTGGCGGATTTAACATCTCCACCCACTGGATTACAGTTTTTTGACAGCCCTGTCAATCATCATCATGCCCAACCACCCCCCCACCCCCTCTGACCTCACATCTCACCCTCCTCACCCTTATTGTACTTTAGCCCCTGTGACACTGAAGTACAGCTCATCAAAGGTCCATATGATTTACTGTGAATTGAATGTAACCTTCGATTAAATACATTCATGTCACTTTGTATTACATCCTTTTTATAGTATGAAATACATTTCTTTGTGAGAAACATATTTCTATGCTTTATATTGGATGCCCTATTTTATGAATTTAGGAACAGCATGGATCACAAAGGAAAATGTGATCTATAAAGAAGCTCTACTCATTGTTTCAGGTTTTTATTTAAGTGAAATGTGTTTTATAGAGGAAATGTAGGGATATTTTGAGGGGAATATGAGTTTATGGATTTGAGAGTCAATCAGTATTTATTTTTAACACATTTTAGGATGGCTGTTTTGCTGCTAGGCAACTGAAAATAAGCCATTCAGTCAAGCAACAAATATCTATTTGGATGCATGAGCAGAGGTGAGTCCTCAGCACCATCTACTATTGTGTGCCTCAGGTTTTCCTCGCCAGCGTCTTCTTTATCCAACTAAGCGGCAAAATCACATAAATGATGGTAGCTGCAAACACATTTGTGGTCGGTTCGATCCTTTTTAAGGGACCATTTATCGTTTAAAAACGATTTAAACCAAAAACAATGGACCCCAGTTATATGACAATGAATGAACAACATCTTTGTTTGAAATATACAGGATATTATGATGCTTTGCTGGGTTGAATGTAGTTGTATTTGTACAGGGTTTGATTTAAGTTTTTATCGATGTTGGGTCACATACATCGTGTGGCTCAGTTGGTAGAGCATGGCACTTGCAACGCCAGAGTTGTGTGTTCGATTCCCACTGGGGACCAATTGGAAAAAGTATGGAAATTGTATGTACTCACTACTGTAAGTCGCTCTGACACATCAGGGTCATCCCTGTCACGTCAGAATCGCCTCTGTCACGGCAAAGCTGACTGGGTAGAGTTGGCCCCTGTTGACTTGCTCCCAGCTCTAATGACTATCTCAACCTAAGGTAATGCCACACACACAGAGGCTACCCCACTTGGTCAGTTACCCACCTTCCGCTTCGGTTGCCACAATTACAGTTGGTAATCACAGTCTTCTCTTCCATCTCTGTTGAAGAACATCAGTCAAAGGGGTTTTCTGTGCTCAGGTTTTTATTTTATTTGCACATACAGAAGCTCCTTTTCCACAGGGGAGTTGGCGTGTCGTGTTCAGCACTGTAGCAGGACAGCAGGCCCCGGGGGCTATCTAAGGCCCTGAGAAGCGGGTGTGAAAGATGTCAAAGCAATTACAATAGCATTACAGTGTAATCTCCAACTGACATAGAGAGTGTGAATGGAAGAGGGTTAACCCTTTTTTCTGCCTCTGGCCTCTCTCCTCTGGCGCCACGATTGCTTTGACATTCACTAAATGTTTAGTTGGTAACAGCTCCACCGCTTGTTATTCTGACAGCAAGTGTGCAGAGTCGTACCTTTTACACATCTCTCGAAGAGAATGGGATGTGTTAGAGTGCAGCAGTTGAAACTCAGTATCCATGTTGTCCAATGAAAATATCACTTTTAAAGGGGAAATCTGCCATAGCGACATCAATTTTTGACCTTACTAATGATATGTACCCATTGATTCTTGAAGAATATAACTTATAAATGCATCGTGAGCTTAGTTCAACTGCTGTACCCTGTCAGAACCCAAAATATAAGCTTATTTTACTCCAATGTTTGTAAATGAAGTAAATGTCAAGTAAATGTATAGCCTCAAAACATGGTTAAAACTATAATTTTGATATCATGGATGGTTAGCCCTTGCATCATAATTTGAGAGTGGTTACATTTTTCCAACCCCTCAGCTTTTTAGCGAAACAGGTGGGGGGGAGTTTGCTTTGTTATTGTTTCAACTGCTGATGTCCACTTTAAGGCAATGAATATGGCCATTCTCTGTTTAGGTGTTAAAGTTGAACACACCAGTCCACAAATAGTGTCTTCCCTATTACGCTCCCCATGTTTAACCCTATCTATCACCTCCTTGTGGTTTTTCATCTCTCTTCTTCTTCTCCCTGTCTCCTCTCTCTATCCGCTCTCAGAAGCCAGGGATGGACCTGGCTGATACCTACATAAGGTTTGTGCGGCAGAACCAGGACATCCTGCGAGACCGCGTCAACGAGGAGATGTACATCGAGAAGCTGTTTGACGTAAGTGTGTCGACCATGACGTGCACTCACACTTGCACCTTGTAGACAGGTTGGCTGGCAACGTCACGAAAATTATGCGCAAGCATCTAGCTGGTCTGTCAAAGCCGTGCTTTGTAATGATTGTGAACGGTCAGATAGCTAGCAACAATGACAAGAAGCTGCCATCTGGGGAATCGTAGGTGGCTCGATTCAGCTACTTTTATCTTGTTCTTGATGCCATGTTTTGTTTTGAGGTGTTTTGAGTGATTTCATGTCAATGCTAATATGGCTAAAATTCGCTAGCTATCTAACCAACAATTGTAACAATGTATTTGAGTGAGAAAAAGTGCTCATTGTGCAAATCTATTTATGTTTTCAATAAACATTCGGATATGAAATATAGTTTACATGTTGTCAACAACCTAATCCAACACCTAAACAACCTTTTGCTAAACAACCAACATATCTATATTATCTAGTAGAAAGAGGAGGAAGGGAAGCGCTACTAAGGTACACAATAGTACATTTTGGTAGATAGAAGGTGCTCTTTGGTAAAAGGGGTAAATTGGTCATCAAAAAGAAAGGAGGACCAAGGACTCTTCATATAATTAATTAAAATGCCTTTATTAGTATGGCATTTTAATTAATTATATGAAGAGTGCTTGGTCCTCCTTTCTTTTTGATATCTATATTATCGTAGACATATGAGTATGGCAAGGAGTATGGCTATTGTTAAGTCCCTATTGCTTCATAAAACTCAGCACAACAAAAAACGTTCTCTCACTGTCAACTGCGTTTATTTTCAGCAAACTTAACATGTGTAAATATTTGTATGAAACATAACAAGATTCAACAACTGAGAGATACTGAACAAGTTCCACAGACATGTGATAACAGAAATGGAATAATGTGTCCCTGAACAAAGGGGGGGTCAAAATCAAATGTAACGGTCGTATCTGGTGTGGCCACCACTGGCATTAAGTATTGCAGTGATCTGCTCCTCATGGACTGCACCAGATTTGAAGTTCTTTGCTGTGAGATGTTACCCCACTCTTCCACCAAGGCACCTGCAAGTTCCCGGGCAATTCTGGGGCGAATGGCCCTAGCCTCACCCTCTGATCCAACAGGTCCTAAGACGTGCTCATATGGATTGAGATCCGGGTCTCTTTGCTGGCCATGGCAGAACACTGACATTCCTGTCTTGCAGGAATCACGCACAGAACGATCGTATGGCTGGTGGCATTGTCATGCTGGAGAGTCATGTCAGGATGTGCCCTGAAGGAAGGGTACCATATGAGGGAGGAGGATGTCTTCCCTGTAACGCACAGCGTTGAGATTGCCTGCAATGACTACAAGCTCAGTCGGGATGATGCTGTGACACCGACCCCCAGACCATGACAGACCCTCCATCTCCAATCAATCCGCTCCAGAGTACAGGCCTCATGTAACGCTCATTCCTTCGACGATAAATGCGAATCCACCATCACCCCTGGTGAAACAAAACCATGACTCGTCAGTGAAGAGCACTTTTTGCCAGTCCTGTCTGGTCCAACGACAGTGGGTTTGTGCCCATAGGCGACGTTGTGCCGGTGATGTCTGGTGAGGACCTGCCTTACAACAGGCCTACAAGCCCTCAGTCCAGCCTCTCTCAGCCTATTGCGGACAGTCTGAGCACTGATGAGGGATTGTGCGTTCCTGGTGTAACTCGGGCAGTTTGTTGTTGCCATCCTGTACCTGTCCAGTAAGTGTGATGTTCGGATGTACCGATCCTGTGCCGGTGTTGCTACATCATCCACTGCGAGGATGATCAGCTGTCCGTCCTGTCTCCTTGTAGCGCTGTCTTAGGCATCCCACAGTACGGACTTGGCAATTTATTGCCCTGGCCACATCTGCAGTCCTCATGCCTCCTTGCAGCATGCCTAAGGCACGTTCACGCAGATGAGCAGGGACCCTGGGCATCTTTCTTTTGGTGTTTTTCAGAGTCAGTAGAAAGGCCTTTTTAGTGTCCTAAGTTTTCATAACTGTGACCTTAATTGCCTACCGTCTGTAAGATGTTAGTGTCTTAACGACCGTTCCACAGGTGCATGTTCATTAATTGTGGATGGTTCATTGAACAAGCATGGGAAACGGTGTTTAAACCCTTTACAATGAAGATCTGTGAAGTTATTTGGATTTTTATGAATTATCTTTGAAGACAGGGTCCTGAAAAAGGGACGTTTTTGCTGAGTTTACAATGGTATTGAAACCTGGAAGGGACACAATGTTATACTATACACACGCATTGATTTTTAGCATTTAATGTTTTTACTTACAGTCAATAGTACAAACAACAGACAGATAACTTCACAACTCCGCCTGAAAATTAAAAATATATATATTTAACTTTTATTTAACTAGGCAAGTCAGTTAAGAACTAATTCTTATTTACAATGACAGCCTACCGGCGAACAGGGGGTTAACTGCCTTGTTCAGGAGTAGAACAACAGATTTTTACCTTGTCAGCTCGGGGATTCGATCCAGCAACCTTTTGGTTACTGACCCAACACTCTAACCACTAGGCTACTTGCCGCCCCTGTTTGTGTGTATATGTTTTCACTTTTCTTCTGCGTTTTCGTCATACTAAGAACATAGAATGAGTGAGTAACTGTCATTTTTACAACGCTATGTTAAAATAGTTAAATGAATTTTGTTAAACACAATAGAAATAGGAACCAGTGGACATTATATCTGCTGTGTTGTGATGCCAGTACAGTATACGTAGGTGTTGAATGAAAAACAGCATAAAAAGGAGACACATTTCACCCACTTTATTTATCCTATTCTGAGGTGAATCGTTGTCAGGTCAAACAGAGTGTGTGTGGGATTCCATCAAACCTTAAATGTGCGGTAGTGGACACACAAACACACTCCCTCCCTCTCACGAAGACACAGACACAGACACACATGCACAAAAACAAACTCTCTTTCCTTTTCACTCATAGATACAGTGACACACACTCTCCATCTCACTAGCTGCTATTTCTGTCCCACTGTTTCCCTTTCCTTGCACCCCTCTTCCTCTCATGTTATACACACTTCCCCCACCTTTCTCTCTCTTCTTCAGCTCTCTGTCTTCCCCTTTCCTGACCAGTGCTTTCCACTCTACTTTATATCTCCCTCTCTCAGCCATTTTATTTTCACTTTTCTTTTCACAAACTCCCTCCTCTTCTCTGGACCCCTCTTAACCTGTATGCACCTCCCTTCCCATTTCTCCCTCACACATTTGCCCTCATTTTTCCTCTCCCTATCTCATTTGCACCCTCTTATTGTTGTGGGGAGGCCGCATGATGTGATGAGTGCGAGAGGACACTTGTTTCACGGTGAGAGTACCCCATTGTGACTACTTCCAGGGCCCAAGCTAACCCCCCCAGGGTTTTTGTTGACCTGTCTACCATTGAAATATGCTGAGAGGTGCCCTGTGTGTGGCCCCTTACTTCCTCTATATATCCTGCGGTTGCAGTGTGTCACAGAGTACCTTCAGTGTTCAGCACATAAGATGAAATGCATACACAATTACACACATAAGGCACACATACATACACATACGTACCTATCTGACAATGCATGCAACAACAACAAAAAACGATTCATCCATCCGACACACACGCAAACACAGCCCTCCTCATTGCTACCCTCTAAGATTGGGTTTGTAAACTTGACGTGGAAACTGAGATTGGAGTAAAGCAGTGTTGATTTGGAGCTGGGGAGATGGGGAGGGGGGGGTGGATGGGAGACGGAGGAGGCAGGCACAGCTCTAATGGACCCCACACACCCACAGTCATGCACTAGGAGGAGAGACAACGTCAGGGTCTAACCATGTCACCACACACACGCTCACCGCCTGTGGTTGTGTGTGCTGGGAAATGTGATGATCTCTCCATAGATGTGTTAATGTGCACACATCTGTCTGTTTATGTGTGTGGGTAATTGCATTGCATGAGTGTAGCTCTTGCTGCTTTTGGGTGCCATCAGCTTGTATTGGTCAGCTGTTTTTAAGTGTGTTTGCATGTGTGTGTATGGTTTACTTGTGTATGTGTCGGTGTGTATGCATGCATGCATATAGAGTCGGATCCAAAGTTATTGACACCCTTGATAAAGATGAGCAAAAAAGACTGTATCAAATAAATGCATATACTGAGCTATATTGTATGCTCCAAAAATGTATACTAGTACAATTGCTCAGATAAAGACATTTTGTTTAACAAGTTTTTTTTGTTTCTCAAAAAGATAAGGGTCAAAATTATTGGCAACCCTGTCATTTTTATTTATTTTTACCCTTTTTCTACATAACGGCACTGAGCCTTTTTTACACTAGTTGTGGTTTGGCGTTGAAATAAGGATGCTTAAGTAGAAAAGAACCCCAAAATATGGTGGTGGATCTTTGCTGTTATGGGGCTATTTTGCCTCCACTGGTCCTGAGGCCCTTGTTAAGGTCAACGACATCATGAACTTTACCCAGTACCAGGACATTTAAGCCAAAAACCTGGTTGCCTCTGCCAGGAGGCTGAAACTTGGCCACAAGACAATACTGGCAAGACAATAACCCCAAGCACGCACATCAAAATCCACAAAGAAACGGTTAATTGGTCATAAAATATTTTTTTTGCAATGCCGTCTCAGTCTCCAGACTTGAACCCCATTAAAAACCTGTGGTTTGAATTGAAGAGGGCAGTTCATAAGCGCAGGAGAAGGATATCAAGGATCTGGAAAGATTCTGTATGGAGGAATGATCTAAGATCACTCCCAATGTGTTCTCCCATCTCATAAAACATTTGAGGAAAAGGCTTAGTATTGTTATCCTCGTATTGCAAGGTATTGAAAACATGGTTGCCAATAATTTTGACCACAACCTTTTTAGTATTTGTAGTATTTATTTTATACAATCTTTTTTTCTCATCTTTATCAAGAGTGCCAATAATTTGGGACCTGACTGTATGTGTTTCTACACATGAGGAGCAGCCAAGAT